>NC_053491.1:142630237-142947943 GCF_905171775.1 Rana temporaria | reverse complement strand
TTGCCAACAGGGTTCTCTCGAGCAACCCACATAAAATAGTTCAAAAGTTTAGCTCACATTTAAAACAACTCTACTCAGAAACTGCTGTATTTGACGAATCTAAAGCTGACTCCTTTTTTGCACAGATTAATCTTCCACAAATAAGTCAATCACAGAAAGAACAGTTGGAAGAACCAATTACGCAAGAGGATGTAGCTTTAGCCATTCGGGAACTCAAAATTAACAAAAGACCGGGACCTGACGGGTTCTCGGCAAACTACCTCAAAACTTTTACTGAGTTACTTTCACCCAGACTGGCAGAGGCATTTAACAACTTACTAGAGCAAAAAACCTTCAGACCTGAAACGTTGCTAGCAACGGTTTGTATGATTCCCAAACCACATTCGGATGACACACTTTGTAGCAATTATCGTCCCATATCTATGCTTAACATAGATAAAAAACTATTAGGTAAAATACTAGCTACCCGCCTTAACAATTTTATCGGTACTCTAATCAATCGAGATCAAGTAGGTTTCATGCCATCCAGACAAGCGGGCGATAATATACGCAGGGCATGCCTCTTGGCCAACATAGCAAAGAAAAGGGGTATACCGGCGTGTTTTCTCTCTCTGGACATCAAACAAGCTTTTGATTCTGTTTCCTGGGCGTATTTAAAATATACTCTACAGAAATGGGGCTTTGGCCCTAATTTCACTAATTGGATTATGGAACTTTATAATAACCCTAAAGCTTATGTTAAATACGCAGGATATAAGTCTGACACATTTGATATCAGAAGAGGAACACGTCAGGGCTGCCCGTTATCCCCGTTATTATTTGCCCTCCTTATCGAACCGCTTGCTCAGAAAATCAGATCAGACCCCACTATCCTAGGTATAGAATTAGGAGGTCATAAACATAAATTATGCCTATTTGCGGATGACATTCTTTTATTTCTTTCTTCCCCGCAAGTAACTGGCCCTAATCTCATCCCAATACTTGATAGATTCGCGACGTTCTCAGGTCTAGCCATTAATCCCAAGAAATGTGTAGCACTAAACATATCCCTCTCAAGACTAGAATTAAGTGCAGCCACAGTAGGTCTTCCATTTACATGGTCGGATAAGAGCATCCCGTACCTAGGAACACACGTAACGGCTGATACATCTGATTTATTCTCTTATAATTATCCCCCTCTTCTTAAACAGATAACAAACTTACTCAAATCCTGGTCCCAGCTCCCATTATCCTGGTTAGGTAGGATCAACGCAGTTAAGATGACAATATTACCAAAATTGTTGTATCTTTTTAGAGTGCTCCCGAGTCCAATACCGGCTTACTTTCTGAGGATAATACAAAACAGAATGACGACCTTTATATGGGGCACATCTAGGCCCAGAATAAAGGCGAAAATCTTGCATCTCCCCAAAACTCAAGGAGGGTTAGGATATCCGAATTTTACAAACTACTATAGGGCAGCGCAAATTTCAACCTTGGCCAAATATCATGCAAAAAAGGAAACACCTCTCTGGGTAGCGATTGAGGCAACCGAGTGTGATCCCATCCCTCCAGCTAACTTACTATGGATTCTTCCCAAGCTACGCGGGAAAATCTGCAATCCAATTATTAAACATTCTCTCTCACTATGGGATAGCTATAAATCCAAGTATTCACTGGTGTCCCCTCTCAACCCACTGCTTTCATTTTATAAAAACCCAACATTTTATCCGGCATGGATCTTCCCTAACACATTCAAGGAATGGGTAAGGAAAGACTGTATATATGTCTATAAATTTTTGGATTCATCGGGTATCATGCCCTTCCCGACAGTATGTAAAAAATACGGTATACCTCAATCAGAATTGTTTCGATACCTCCAAATAAAAAATTTTGTGGAAACACATCTGACCTCTTCGGCTCTGAAAAACCAGATGTCACCTTTTGAAAGTATATGTAAAGATAATCCACATGTAAGAGGTACAATTTTGGTTCTGTACTTGCAGTCACTATCCCACAATAACACAACAAAGCTTCCTTATGTTCAGAAATGGGAGAGTGACCTGGGTATAGAACTTAATACCTCGGATTGGAATCAAATATGGCGAAACACTAAATCGGCTTCCTCGAATATAATAGCATTGGAAGCGGGCTATAAGGTATTAATGAGATGGTACCTGGTGCCAAGCAGAATAGCTAAATATGCACCAAACTGCACCGGACATTGCTATAGGGGTTGCATCACCGAAGGTACATATTTTCATACTTGGTGGACGTGTCCAATAGTACAGAAATTCTGGGATAAGATTTTCAAGATGGTAAATGCGGTGACTAAATTGAGAATACTTCCAGACCCTAAATTGGCACTACTGAATTTAAAGCCCATAAATCTAACACACACGCACTTCAAGCTACTAGCACAACTCTTTACGGCAGCCAAACAAACCATAGCAAAAGCTTGGAAAACTCCAATTTTATCAACGACGGAAACAAAAAATAGAATGAATATTGCTATGACGCACGCCAAAATGGAAGCGTTAGAAACGGACACGATCGCCAACTTTGAAAAAATATGGAACCCTTGGATACAATATGCTATACCAGAAAATTTTAATAAAGGTGTAATGATGCCATGGTAGCTTTCCTATACAAAAATAACCGTTGTACATTTCATGCTTTGACGACGGATCCTAGCCCATCCCTGCAGACTTCCTTACCTGACCCCCCCCATTTTCCTTCCTTTTCTTCCCTTCTTCCTTTTCCTGATCTGATACTGCATAAGGTAGTACCCTCGTGTATCTACCGTTAACTTTGAAAAGGTAGCACATTTTAGAAATTTAAAGTTGATAGGTAGTAAGGTTACATTAAATAAGGACGTATTATCTTTGATATATTATCCACTAGCCACTAGGACAAGTTGTAAGGATTACATATTTGGCTATGTTAACTACTTAAACTCTTCCTGCGATAGTACACAGAACATGGCTAAAATATTCCCGTTTATTGTTGTTTAAGAAAGATGATACTGTTAGTCAATCTTATGTTATAATAACCACCTGATTACTGTAACGAATGTATGCTTCATGTACAATTTATTCTTGCATTTAATAAAGATATTCTTGACAAGGAAAATTTGGTGTGAGAGTTTCAAAGAGATATAAAAAACACTGTATACTGGGTATACAGTATGTATGGAGGAACACATACCTGGTGTTTCTCATGTTTTAGGAGGTTCATCACGTTCATGCACAAGGAGGATATCAAAAGGAAGACCCCTGTTTATTTTGGATGGTAGTTCACAGTTGTGTGGACATTATTATTTGTTTTAAAAGAATATTTGGACCACCCAAGGAAATAATAGATTGTTGCAGCATCCCTACCAAATTGAAAGTAGGCAATAGGTACCCCCCACCCGTGTACAATGGGACTTTAACGCCATTCCACATTTATTTTGCAGACCTTCGAGTGACAAGCACCCCCCTTCCCATTGACCATTGACCTTCTCTGCCACCTTTTACCTTTGACTTCTAATGCATAACATCTTTTCATTTGATGGCTTCCATTTTTTCCAGGTACAGGGTGTGGCAATTGGGACTTGCTGTGCCCCGTCCTACGCAAATCTGTACCTGGGGGAATGGGAGCGTTCCTTGCTCGCTGATGAACATTTGTCACCTATTACGAACCATATCACCTCATGGTTTCAATATACAGACAACATATTTCTCATCTGGGAGGGCACCCCCGAGACCCTGAATGCCTGTATCACGGCTATGAACAAACATAACTTTAATCTGAATGTATTTCACTTTGTAGATCTTTTTGTTTAATTTTAAGTTTTGTAGTAGCACAGCACTTTTTATTTTATTTGAACAAATAGCAAATAGCACAGACAAAACATGATAGTGAATTCTGGGCCAGAAGTATACAAGTCATTTGAGGGCTTGCAAATGAATGTCTGTAATTCTCAATTAGACACCTGTTTATGTATATTTATTTATTTCAGGTATTTATATAGCTCCAGCAATTTACACATTGTTTTACATAGTGTACAATCACATCTGTCTCTGCCCTCAAGGAGCTTACAATCTAAGCTTCCTATCAAACATGCAAACGTACAATTTACAAACACACTGGACCGGAGCCACTTAACCTAGCAGCATGTCTCTGAAGTTTGAGAGGAAACCCATGCAAGCACAGGGAGAATGTGCAAACTCAATGCTGATTGTGTCCTGATTGGGATACAAAACCACCAAGCCATTAGTCATTTCTAATTTGATACACTAATAATACTGTACTGCTAGCATGAAATACACTAACAAGGCTGAGCTCAAATATGGTGTACTTTGATCAAAATATGCATTTATAACCTAACCATGTACAACATAACTATATTATTAGCTATGGTATCACCTAAGTTACTCATAGCTACTTATCTATAAACAGGCAGATTAGACTGTGGCTGGTACTCGGAATTCTCATGCCTTACATTTTTGAAATATCATTCAGATTTTAGCCTATCAATATTTCTCTCATCTCAGTATTAAATAGGAGCTACAAGAAAAGTGACAAGACACACAGACAATACATACTTCTGTCTGTGTTTTGGTTCCTTGTATCTGTGTTTTAGTTTGGTGACCCTCATCAGGCCTTTTTGTAGTTGAGAAGTGCAGGGAGACTACATCTTTGACATCACATCTGTTGATTGTAATTTAATACATAAACATCCCTTAGTACAATTTACTAAGGGGTAGATTCACAGAGAAAGGCTTAAACTTTCGGCGGCGTAGCTTAGCCTGTTTAGGATACGCCACCGTAAGTCAGCTAGGCAAGTACATGATTCTCAATGTACTTGCCTGCTAATATACGGCGGCGTAGCCTAAAGCAGGCGGGCGTAAGCGCGCCGAATTCAAATGTCTTGGAGGGGGCGTGTTTTATGGTAATGAGGCTTGACCTCACGTTTTTTATGTTTCTTTTTGTAATGCGCATGCGCCGGGCGCCTAAATTTCCCAGGGTGCATTGCAGCTAAGTACGCCGCACAGGCCTATTGATTTCAACATGGACGTAAATCCTGATTCGCGAACGACTTACGCAAACGACGTAAAAAATTTGAATCTCGCGGCGGGAACGGCGGCCATACTTTAACATTGTTATTCTACCTAATAGATGGAATAACTTTAGGCCTGCTAATGCCTTACGGAAACGGCGTAAAACTACTGCGGCGGCCGGGCGTACGTTCATGAATCGGCGTATCAACTGATTTACATATTCTAGGCCGACCGCAATGGAAGCGCCACCTAGTGGCCATCCGAAAAATTGCAACCTAAGATAGGACGGCGCAAGCCGTCTTATGTTAGATATGTTTAAGCGTATCTCTGTTTGAGCATACGCTTAAACATAAGTCGGCGTAGATTCTGAGTTAGGTCGGCTTATCGATACAATCGGTAAAGCACACAGATTATACTGTACATGTTTAATGCTTTTGCTGTTCCTTGGTCCATGACAAAGCTTGTATTACCAAGATATCTCCTGTCGTTATCAAACTCCTTTGATTTCAGTTTTTAAATAGGGTGCAGCTATAATAGTGAGCTGTGGGGGATTAGTACTCAAAGTACAACCTAAAGTCTCAATATAGATCATCTTTATAAACACTAGCCCCCTTAACGCTATCACGGTGTGTAACATGCAGCTAAATTGGTGCTGATACTCAGGTGGCAGCCACTCCAGGCCTGGTTCAACTGCAGGTCTTGGCTTTAACCACAGCTGTGAGGTCATGGGAACCCTGTCCAGGAAATTACTGTCTGACTCCACCCCCCCACCCCCAGCCAGGCTAGGATGGACCAAGTCTTGCAGTTGGGGCAACAGCTGGTGTCAGGTTAGTATGAGAATCAAGTTTTTTCAAGCCAAGGTTACTTGGTAAGATGAGGAATGGGGTTGGATAAATTGATGCATAGAATGGTGTTAGAAAAAGCAGACGTGTGCTTTTGATATTAAAGCTACTAATATTAAAGATACTAAACCCCAAAACAAAAATTTATATTGCAGCTTACCAACCGCAGTAGATACTTAAGTTATCTTTTTTCAGGCTAAGAATTTTTTTAAGCAAATACAGAAAATACTTAATGCTCTTTTCAGAAATGCAGTGTCCCCGTCACTCCCTGTAAAAATGCTCAAGCATCTTTATCTGTCTTGTGTAAACTATTATGCCGCGTACACACGATCAGACATTCCGACATCAAAACCATCAAGAACCAACATAAAGAACGTGGTCACGTACAACACTACGACGAGCGGAGAAAAATTAAGTTGATTCCAAGCATGCGTCAAATTGATTCCGAGACCCCCCCACATAGGACAGCCAAACTAACCCCCCAGGAGACAGACAGTGCAGCCCCCGCTATCGGATGGAGCCCCCCAGGTGGCCCCCCAGTCAAAACAGCTAGTCTGGCCCAGGGCACAGGGAGGAGGGAGGGGAAGGTGATGGAAGAAGGAAGGTGGAAACCCCCTAAACAACCTCCCCAGAAATGCCCAGCTATGTCCTCCCACCGAAGTAGGACAATTGCTACTTACCCGTCCTGCTTTGATCCGCTGGGAGCATCCTTGACAGACCATCTTCCACATGGTGACAGAGGTGACTGTTGGTCTGGCACACTGTGACTCGAACATAGAGCCCGGTCATATGTGTATCCTGGAGCACGTAGCTCACAGGCCACCCCTGGAAGGACGGGGCATGTCCTGGACAACCCAGTGCGTAACCAGAGGTCGGCACATGCTCGATGGCCGAAACTGGGGAGACTACAAGGATCTGGGATCCAGCCTGTCACCCAGTCAGCAGTTGCTAGTAGATCACAGGAACAAAAAAAAAAGAAAAAAACTCCAGAAACCATGGGCCCGAAGGGAGCCATGTCCAACTCCTATACTAGGCAGAAAAAAAACTGAGCTGCGAGATTCAGGGAGAGGGGTTGTACCTAGAGGGACCTCCCCGGAGGGCGGTACTGTACAGTTTTTTTATCTGTTAAAACATTAACCTGTTTTCTGCCTAGTCCTCTCCTGATGAAAGGCTGAATAAACCCACTTTGAACCAACTTTGTCAAGAGAGTGTTGTGTCCATCCATGAACGAAAGAGAAATAAGTATTTATTGAAACAAATCATTATTATGTGGCAATAGCGCACAGATTTCAGTTACTGCAATTTAAGCATTATAGTTGCTTTTTGTTATTCCTTAATTAATATGTATGTGATATATTAAGTAAAGTCCATTAACAGGTATCAAGCAAGGCAGACTAAACAAGGAATGAGTAGTGTGTTGCCCTTCAGCTGCTTTAAAACTGCATGTCTCAGCATAAACCCCCGAAAGTAGACACTTGCACCATTCGTACTTATGGTAACCTAGAGGTAATTGACTGTAATTAAAGAGTCAATAGCTTCTTGAAGACTTGCCTATAGGGCGTTTTTTTCACAAACAATTAAAGATTCCAAAAATACTTCTTGTGCTAATGACCCCATTTTATAGTTAATAAGGATCTGTAGACTTTTTTTTTGTCTTTTTATGTTTAATCTTTTTTTGGTAAACTTTTTTTAAGGATTACAAAGGAATACAAAATCGTAATAAGGAGACAGCATTCAAGTCACACAGTACCAGAATAGAGGTCTGAGTTATGACTAAAGCCGTGTAGGCTGAAACACATCAACTCACCTTATTTTTGACTTGTACACTGATGTTTCTACAATAAACAAGATTTTAAGAGCAACAAAGGTAGTACGGATTACTTTTATGGAGTTATGTTACAGCTTTGCGACTGCAGATCAAGCACCCATGTGCTCTAATGATGCTGGACTAATTGGCTAGCAGCATTCAATATTTTGACTTTTTGGCCAGAACTCATATCCTTCAAGTCTTTAACAGAACAAAGAATACAAGGTCACTTCTACCTGGTACACACTATGAGTTTTTTTTTGTTCAACTCGCAAAAAAAATGGTCAGCTCCGGTCAGAGCTGCTGTACTAACTATGTGAAGTTAGTACAGTTATCTCCCTCACTGAGCTGTTGTGTTCCGCCTTTGGTGGAGAGCGCTGATTGGGAGTTGGTCAACTGCTGGTTTTCCAGCATGCTCGTCTAACAGAAGCCAGCTAAACACACAGGCCCAGATTCTCGTAGATTGGCGTAAAAATGGGCGGGCGTAACGTATCTGATTTACGTTACGCAGCCGCAAGTTTTTCAGGCAAGTGCTTTATTCACAAAGCACTTGCGTGTAAATTTGCGTCGGCGTAACGTAAATCACCCGGCGGAATTCAAATTCGGCGGGTAGGGGGCGTGTTTCATTTAAATAAAGCACGTCCCCACGCCCAACGAACTGCGCATGCACGTCCCTAAAATATTCCGGCGTGCATTGCTCTAAATGACGTCGCAAGGACGTCATTGGTTTTGAAGTGGACGTAAATTTCGTCCAGCACCATTCACGGACGACTTACGCAAATTACGTAATTTTTTTAATTTCAATGTGGGAACAATGGCCATACTTAACATTGGTTGCGCCTCATATAGCAGGGGCAACTTTACGCCGGGAAAAGCCTAACTTATGACGGCGTACATGGCGCTGCGCCGTCGTAAATCCTTTGAGAATCTGGGCCACTGACTTTTTTTTTGAACCGGCCAATGTCTCCCGACATTCAACTGTATGTACGGGGCCTTACTCACTGATCTAGTATACATAATAGGACAGAGAGATGAATGCATTGTCTAATCCGAAACTTGGTCATAACAATAGCAAACATATCTATACTAGAAAAAGTTGACCAACAGGCACTTTGCAAGGAGTAGTATATACCCCCATGTATAGGGCTGTAGGTATCAGTGAACAAACCCTGATTCTAGCAAGAACAAACCAACAAAAGTACTACCCATTTTATACCGTTAACAGAAGGAGAAATAATAAATAAAGAAAAGAGAGGGAAAGAGTGAAAGAAAAAAAGTTTGTGTGTGGGGGAGGGTTACAGAAATGAGCAAATAAGTTCGATTTTATTTCCATCATTTACACTTTCAAAATTACAGAAAACAAAAAAATGGTGTCTGCAAAAGTTTGGGCACCCTGCAGAATTTATAGCATGCACTGGCCCCCTTTGCAAATCTGAGACCTGCCAGTGTCATGGATTGTTCTCAATCATCGTCTGGGAAGACCAGGTGATGTCAATCTCAAAGGTTTTAAATGCCCAGACTCATCTGACCTTGCCCCAACAATCAGCACCATGGGTTCTTCTAAGCAGTTGTCTAGAAAACTGAAACTGAAAATAGTTGACGCTCACAAAGCTGGAGAAGGCTATAAGAAGATAGCAAAGCGTTTTCAGATGTCAATATCCTATGTTCGGAATGTAATTAAGAAATGGCAGTCATCAGGAACAGTGGAAGTTAAAGCAAGATCTGGAAGACCAAGAAAAATATCAGACAGAACAGCTCCCAGGATTGTGAGAAAAGCAATTCAAAACCCACGTTTGACTGCACGATCCCTCCAGAAAGATCTGGCAGACACTGGAGTTGTGGTACACTTTTCCACTATAAAGTGATACTTGTACAAATATGGTCTTCATGGAAGAGTCATCAGAAGAAAACCTCTTCTTCGTCCTCACCACAAAAATCAGCGTTTGAACTTTGCAAATGAACATATAGACAAGCCTGATGCATTTTGGAAACAAGTTCTGTGGACCGATGAGGTTAAAATAGAACTTTTTGGCCGGAATGAGCAAGGGTACGTTTGGAGAAGAAAGGGCACAGAATTTAATGAAAAGAACCTCTGTCCAACTGTTAAGCATGGGGGTGGATCAATCATGCTTTGGGGTTGTATTGCAGCCAGTGGCACAGGGAACATTTCACGAGTAGAAGGAAAAATGGATTCAATAAAATTTCAGCACATTTTGGACGGTAACTTGATGCCATCTGTGAAAAAGCTGAAGTTAAAGAGAGGATGGCTTTTACAAATGGATGATGATCCTAAACACACCTCAAAATCCACGGGGGATTACATCAAGAGGCGTAAACTGAAGGTTTTGCCATGGCCTTCACAATCTCCTGACCTCAACATAATTAAAAATCTATGGATAGACCTTAAAAGAGCAGTGTGTGACAGACAGCCCAGAAATCTCAAAGAACTGGAAGACTTTTGTAAGGAAGAATGGGCAAAGATACCTCAAACAAGAATTGAAAGACTCTTGGCTGGCTACAAAAAGTGACAAGATATTAACTCTGCAGGGTGCACGAACTTTTGCAGACGCCATTTTTTTGTTTTCTGTCATTTTGAAAGTGTAAATGATGGAAAAAAAATCTAACCTTTTTTGACATATTATAAGAATATCTAATCTGTAATTTGATGCCTTTTGGAGATTTTTCCATCTTTCCTTGGCTTCATTATGCACATTAATACAAATTTTTACCTGGGGTGCCCAAACTTTCGATCCCCACTGTAAGTGTTACCCACTTCACACAGATAATGTTATGATTTGTGGCACATTTGAAAATTTGTCGCCCACTAGTGTTTCGTACAGTTTGTAGTATTTTCTCCCAAAAGGGATGATATGTAGACAAGTAACCCAGACGTAAGCCATTAAACCTATAATATATAGATATCAAGAATAGATGGATCAATTTTGTGCAGGATAACAGGAGTAAAAAAATTATCCAAGGCCACTGAGTGCATTGTCCCAGTCTCGGGTTTTTCATTAATAAGTAACATTTTTATATATTTTTTACGTTTTAGACTGCATGCCCTGAGATTTTGCATACTTTAAATTGTACCACAGTTGAGAAACGCTATTCTAAACCAGCTAACTAAAGCGTAAAGGCCAGGAAGTGCATTATTGGTAGCAGGCGTCTATGGCATCGAAATCAGTTCACTGGATCTGCAAAGAGGTTAGCGTGCAAATTGTCCTAAATGCCTTTTTATACTGTACAAATAACAGTATCCTTCACTAGAAACACCTGATCTCATTAACTCGGAAAGTGCCCACATACTCTTGGCCACATAGGTAGGTGGCATGGGCAGGCCAGGTATACACAAACCTTTGGCCATATACTTTGTTCATGTGTAAGCAATGTTGACAATAACCACAATCTTTTAGTAGCTCAGAAATTCTATGCACCCTTGTATCTACTTATGTAAAATGTTAAATATAACCCTTAAAGGGCTTGTAAAACTTAAATTTTTTTTCACCTTAATGCATCCTATGCATTAAGGTGAAAAAACATCCGATGCTTACAGGCCCCCCGCCGTTTACTTTCTGAGCCCTCGAAAGTCCTGCGTCGTGAACGCGTTGGCTTCTCGGCCGGGCTTCTTGGCTCTTCTCGGCTCTTCATTGGATAGATTGATAGCAGCGCAGCCATTGGCTCACACTGCTGTCAATCAACTTCAATGACTTGAGGGCCAGGGGCTGGGCAGAGTTCTATAGTTAGCGGCTATAGACGCTGAATACAGGGCCCGTAAGGTAACCCCCTTGGGAGAGCGCTTCCCAGAGGGGGTTATCAGAAGGGGCGAGAAGCCGAGACAGCCGCCGAGGGACCCCAGAAGACCAGGACCAGCAAAATGAGCTGCACAGTGCAGGTATGATATGTTTTTCTTTTTTTTTTTATGTAAAGCTTTAGTATCACTTTAAGTAGGCAATATGATAATAATATTTAGTATATTAATATTATTGATGTCTTATCACTCCCTGGGGCTTAACACTCCCTAAGTTTTATATGTCTCATGTTGTACATGGGCTCTAAAATGTTCAAAAACCTATATGAGCTTGACCACTTTGTACTTTGTCATTCAAAATCCACATCAAAGAGAAGGAAAGGGTTCGTCAATCAGAGGAATTCTCAAGTAGTAAGGTAAACTCTGAATCATAGTTCCCTGAGACATAATTCTTTCTACAAAGCTTTTTCTGAACAGTTATCTTGTCATTAAAAACAGAAGTCCTACCTGGAGAAGACATAATATTTACCCGCCACCCCTGTAGAACTGATGCATGCTTTTATTACTTCTATCTCTATGATCACCCATACACCAGAGCAATCATGTTAAACACATTTCCCTTTTGAGTTCCAGACATCCAGCACTTGCCTGTGCAGTGACATCTGTATAGCCCCAGGCTAGGATGTGTAATCTGGACAGGATGCTAGTGAATGAGCAAAATGTAGTTAAAAGCTACTGAAAAAATAATACACCTATGACTTCAATAGTGACGGAAACACATATTCACCCTCCACTACTAATCATTGTGTGCATTATACTGGCAGGCAAAGAAAAATGTTACAGAAATATACTGCTGTCAAACGTAATGAAATAAAGCTGGATACCAGGCACATTCATTTCAAAACAGGTCTCTTATTATTATTATTATTAAAATTATAATTACAATAAATGATTTATATAGAGCCAACAGTTTACACAGAGCTTTACTCTTATCCTACAAATTTAGAGGAGTGGCCATCATTTCTTGTAAGAAATGTATAATATATTTAAAAAAAAAAACAGATAGAGCCATTACTTTGAGCCTCTCCCAGAATTGTTTAAAGGGGTTGTAAAGGTTCGGTTTTTTTTTTCTAAATAGTTCCTTTAACCACTTCCCGCCCGGTCAATAGATAATTGACGTCCGGGAAGTGGTTGTGAAATCCTGACTGGACGTCTATTGACGTCCAGCAGGATAACATGCCGCTGCGCGCCCGTGGGGGTGCGCAGCGCGGCGATCGGTGATGCTGGGTGTCAGTCTGACACCCTGCATCTCCGATCTCGGTAAAGAGCCTCCGGCGGAGGCTCTTTACCACGTGATCAGCCGTGTCCAATCACGGCTGATCACGATGTAAACAGGAAGAGCCGTTGATCGGCTCTTCCTCACTCGCGTCTGATAGACACGAGTAGAGGAGAGCTGATCGGCGGCTCCCCTGACAGGGGGGGGTTCGTGCTGATTGTTTATCAGCGCAGCCCCCCTCGGATGCCAACACTAGACCACAGGGAAGCCCCCAGGACCACCAGGGAAGGGAGCAACATGTGGATGGCCAGTTACATCCCCCATGGCCATCCACATGTAAAATAGGAACATGTAACAAGGGGTTAACCACTGGGTGGCGATGTAGGGGTTAAGTGAGTGAGTGTTTCTTACTGTAGGGGGATGGGCTGTGTGTGACATGACACTGATCTCCGCTCCGATTACACGGAGCGGAGATCAGTGTCATTGTCACTAGGCAGAGCGTGGAGATGCTTGTTTACATTAGCATCTCCCCGCTTTATCTCTCCGTGAGACGATTGCGGGTATCCCCATGGCGAATGAGTCCGCGGGACCCACGGTCGGGTTCACAGAGTTTGCAGCGGCACGCGCATGTGCACAATGGCGCTTCCTTGAAGGGAACGTATATATACGTCCTTTTGCCCAGGAGTGCCGTTGTGTCAACGTATATGTGCGTGCAGCGGTCGGGAAGTGGTTAAAATCTTTTAAACACAACATTACATAACCCCCATTGCCCAGTTTTCTGGGGCCCTGTAAAATAAGAAGATGGTAGTTGCAATTTTTTATGTCACACAATATTTGCAAAACTTTTTATTAATGTATATTTTCAGACACAAATACACTAAAATAAAATTCAGTGCGCACAAACACAATACAAATAAGACATTGGATGGTGTTGAATTACCAAATATGTCAAGTATCAAAACTAAAAAAAGCGTAAAATTACAATATTCAAAATGATCAAAAGGCGACTCCTGAGTCCTGATTAAACGGTTGTTTATGCTAGCCTCTGGACAGCTATATCCTTGTCTTCCTATCACAGCTATATACTTGTCTGTTCATTACAAATTACCGATTAACTGATGCTTTTAAAGTTAACTTTGATCAGAAAATATGAGAAATGCTCCAGTCTAAAATAATAAAACGAAACAAAACTACACTCTGGAACAGCATTTACTAATGAAAGGCTCTGTTGCAACAGGATCAAGAGATGATGCAAGACACACACCACATTCCTAGAAATCACTAGATGTAAGATGTAAATTCCAAGCACTTAATCACATAAGAGCTCCCAAAATGGCAGGATATAAGATTAAGTTTCAGGTTACTTGCTAAACTTTGTGTTTTGTCATGTTTAGTTTGTCTTTTTTGCTACAAATTAAAATGTGGTTTATATAAGCTCTGTTTATAAACAAAGTGTAGAATTTGCTTACAATGTTGGAAGTATGTAATGACCAACTTCCCAGGCATTGCGGCAAACTCTGCTCTCTCTCTCTTTATGACTTTCAGTGCCCCCTCAGTAAAGAAATCTGTATTAAAGTATGGTTCCAAATCTGAATCCCAATTACTTAAAGCGGATCTCCCACGGCTTAATCGTTTTTTTTTTATGGGCTATTCAAATGTGTATTAGCACTGCTGTGCTAAACTCACGTTTCCGGTGTCCGACCGCCCCTCCGCTGGTATTCCGTCCATAATAAAGACTTTTATTCTTGTTTGCGTCCCGTGGCCATCTTGGCTTTGGGCGCTCGATTCCCACAAGGAGCTACTTCCTATTTGCGGTGGATGCTGTCCCAGCATCCACCGCTCGATCTCGTGCATGCGCACTGGCGAAGGTGCCCGGCGGCGTGAGCGTCTCTGTTGTCATCGCAACGGCAGGCGTATGAATGAAAAGTTCCCGCCCCGTTGTGATGATAACAGAGCCTCGTGTAACGCCCGCCCCTTCCTATGTTTACATCCGCGTCACTTGCTCCAAAATTAAGTCGCGCGATGTTTGATAACAGCAGAATATTACAATTAGAGAGCTCTGACACTGTCTCCCAGCAGGCACAGCGAGGCGCAGGAAACGGCAGAAAACCCGTCGAAAACCCGAGGGGGGGCAGACCGGAAGCACGGCTCATAAATAAGGTACACATTTGCTAATTAAAATCAAAATAGCCGATTCATGATTAGTTTGGAGCGGTAGTAATATGGAGCTATAGTTTAAATGAGGGTGGAGATCCGCTTTAAAGTAAAAAAAAAATTTGGTTATGTATTTATGGAACAAATGTATCTATTTTTATATGCAACTTGAAGCAGTATTAAACCTGAAACTTTAAATTCTACATTGTTGGTTACCAATCCTAAAGGTGTGGTTGCTGCATCTGTGCTCTTTTTAAATAGTTTTGTCCATCTGTTTTCTCTTGCCGATCTGTCCATTAACACACCTCCTGTAGTAAAGTGTGCCACAGGGGCCACCATTGGACAGCAGCATCTGGGGGGCAGGGTTGAACTGGCCATCGGGACAACCGGGAGATTCCTGGTGGGCCGATGGCTCAGTGGGCCGGTTGGAGGTCCGCGGCGATCTACCTGTCAATCGCCGACAGCTGGCGCCTGACGGGTAGATCAAGATTAGCCAGCATGCAGAGTAGCGCAGGAAGCGTGTGTTCTCTCTCAAGTCACACTGCGGCTGCGGCTGCTCCCCACCCCCGGCGGCCCCTCCTCTCTTCTCGTCCATCCCCATTTGCTTGTGACATCATCTGGGATGGATAAGAAGAGAAGAGAGGAGGGGCTTCCGGGGAGCGGGGAGCAGCCGCAGCGCCACTGGACAGAAAAAACACGCTTCCTGCGCTACTCTGCATGCTGGCTGGTAAACGATGTGCCCTGATGTGCTATGTGTCCTGATGTGCTATGTGCCCTGATGTGCTATGTGCCCTGTGCCCCGTGTCCGGATCTGCTATGTGCCCTGATCTGATGTGCCCTGTGCCTCGTGTCCTGATGTGCTGTGTGCCCTGATGTGCTGTGTGCCCTGTGCCCTGACGTGCTATGTGCCCCGTGCCCTGATGTGCTATGTGCCCCGTACCTTGATGTGTTGTGCCCTGGGCCGGTCTGGATGAAGTCCAGGGCCACATTTTTGTCAAAGCCAAACTCTAGATAACACTTAATTAACAGTTAAAGCAATACATTTTTTTATTTTGCGATAAAGGTTTTACATAAACAAATACAAGCTGATCACTGTAAGCACCCTGTCAGTTTTAAATGGTTTGTCTCAACTCTCTAACATCTGAAGGACAGCTTGCTTTGTTAAAAAACAACACTTACTGGTCAGATCACCAGGTGAAAATAAAGGAGACTAAAGCCTGGTACACACAATCGGATTTTCCGCGGACAAAGCGTAGGACTTTTGTCTGAAGGGCGTTGGCCATGAAATTGTCTTGCATACGAATGGCAAAGAATTGCTAGCCAACAAACATGAAAGCAAGTGGTTTTTCAGCTCTTTAGCGCCACCCTTTGGGCAACTTCTGCTAATGTTGTATTATGGTGAGCATTGCTTCTGAGCATGTGTGTTTGTACTTTGGAGTTTTGTTCCGAAATAGCCGTCCTGGACTCCCCCTCCTGATTGGCTGAGATGCAGCAGCAGCGCCATTGACTCTCGCTGCTGTCAAATAAAGTCAGTTAGCCAATAGAGAGAGAAGGGGTGGGACCGAACTGCAGTTCCATGTCTAAATGGACACATGGATCTGCAGCTTGGATCGGCTGCCCCTATGCAGGGTTTGACAAATTTGCTTGGAATCTAGGAGCCAGCTAAAAAAGTTAGGAGCCAGAAAACGTGCCCCGTCCTGCCAAGCTCGCACCCAGAAGCGAACACATACGTGAGTAGCGCCTGCATATGTAAACGATATTCAAACCACATATGTGAGGTATCGCCACGATCGTTAGAGCGAGAGTAATAATTATAGCTCTAGACCTCCTCTGTAACTCAAACATGCAACCTGTAGAATTTTTTAAACATCGCCTATGGAGATTTTAAAGGGTAAAAGTTTGTCGGGATTCCACGAGGAGACGCAATTTTGAAGTGTGACATGTTGGGTATCAATTTACTCGGCGTAACATTATCTTTCGCAATATAAAAAAAAATTGGGAAAACTTTACTGTTGTCTTATTTTTTAATAAAAAAAAAGTGTAGTTTTTCCCCAAAAAAGTACGCTTGTAAGACCGCTGCGCAAATACGGCGTGACAGAAAGTATTGCAACGATCGCCATTTTATTCTCTAGGGTGTTAGAATAAAAAATATATATAATGTTTGGGGGTTCTAATTGGAGGGAAGGAGATGGCAGTGAGAACAGTGAGAAATTACACATTAGAACTGGTTTTACTTGTAATGCCAAAGGCCACCACCAGATGGCGCCAGGTCACAGAAGGAAGAGCTTGGGACTTCACAAGGCCGCAAAGCCGTGGCCTCAATTACCACCTCCAGAGGCACCTGTGCCTCCGTGTGCCCCACCTCCCCTGCCGTGCGATCGCGGCGGGCACGCGATGGCCGGTAATTGAGGCCGCGGCCTCAATTACCGGCAGGCGCCAGGTCACAATTTCTTGTCACAATCGCGACCTGGCGCCTGGATATTGTCGAGCCCTGCCCTATAGCAAGCTGTGGGAGCACTCGACAGGAGGGAGGGGCCAGGAGCACCGAAGAGAGACCAGAGAAGAGGAGGATCCAGGCTGCTCTGTGCAAATCCACTGCACAGAGGAGGTAAGAATAATATGTTTATTACAAAAAAAACTGATAATTTACAATCGCTTTAAATCATCTTTGGACAACCTTTCCCACGGTGCAATTTTTATAACTACTTCACCTTTACTACTTTTTTATTGCCTGTCTCAGGATGCAGACAAGACAACTCACGGGAAGATAATTACAAATTAAGAAGAGTCGTTTTCTATTAGCAGACCAAAAAAACAACACTCTCTATGTAATCCTTTGTTGTGTTGGACTGTTCTCTGTAGCAACTAATGAGCAGTGTAAGTGCAGGTATTTTAGTATTGATTTGGGGAGGTTTCTGTTGTGTGAAAACTTGTCCTGAAAATGTGAGTATTATTAGTGCAAATAAAAAAGTATCACGGGCAGTATTCATTTGTTTTTACTGCTGTGAAAGGATTTGCAGCACTCATGTTTATCAGAAAAGGTAAGAACAAGTTCATGCAAATTGATGCTCCTGTATTCATTCTTCAATTGTGAGCACAAAATATATTTGAAATACGTGTTACAGTATATATCAGACTTATGTAAGTTAAAAAAAATACACTGGGGTAGATTCAGGTACTTTTGCCCATTTCTTACGGAGGCGCAGCGTACCGTTTTGCCGCTGCGCCTCCGTAAATTTCCTGCGCTACGCTTGTAGCTTCGTAAATTGCGTGGGCGCTCCTGAAAAATGCCCGGCGTAAGAGCGCGCAATTTAAATGATCCCATAGGGGGAGTGGATCATTTAAATTAGGCGCGTTCCCGCGCCGAACGTAGTGCGCATGCTCCGTCGGGAAACTTTCCCGACGTGCATTGCTGTAAATGACGTCGCAAGGACGTCATTTGCTTCAAAGTGAACGTGAATGGCGTCCAGCGCCATTCACGATTCACTTACGCAAACGACGTAATTTTTCAAAAACGCAACGCGGGAACGACGGGTATACGTAGCATTGGCTGCCCCTGCTAATAGCAGGGGCAGCCTTACGCAAAAACCGAGGTACGCAAACGACGTAAACTGCGTACGCAGGGCGCGCGTACGGTTGTGAATCGGCGTTAGTATGCAATTTGCATACTCTACGCTGACCACTACGGGAACGCCACCTAGCGGCCTGCGTAAGAATGCAGCCTAAGATATGACGGCATAAGAGCCTTATGCCAGGCATATCTTAGGCTGCAGTCGGCGTATCGAGGATCCTGAATCAGGAGCATTCGATACGCCGGCGCAAGTAAGCAATTGCGCTGCGTAATTATGGTTACGCAGACGCAATTGCTCTCTGAATCTACCCCATTGATTGTTGGCTCACAGTATGGCGTTTATTTAACTCAAACAGTAGCCCAAAACTCTCAGGCAAAATACAAAAAAAAAACTCATTGGCTATACCCATAGTTCACAAAGGTTTCCTGAGGTATAACTTTTTATGGTATTTACCCACTTCAATACCGGGCATTTTCACCCCCTTCCTGCCCAAACCAATTTTCAATTTTCGGCACTGTCACGCTTTGAATGGCAATTGTGCGGTCGTGCGACGTAGCTCCCAAAAAAAATTGACGTCCTTTTTTTCCCACAAATAGAGCTTCCTTTTGGTGGTATTTGATCATCTCTGCGGTTTACATTTTTTGCATTATAAACAAAAAAAGACTGATAATTTTGAAAAAAAAACAATATATTAAAATTTTTGCTATAATAAATATCCCAATTTAAAAAAAAAAAATATCAGTTTAGGCCAATACGTATTCTTCTACATATTCTTGGTAAAAAAAATTTCAACACTTAGGCCCCATACTCACGACCAAACATGTCTGCTGAAACTGGCCCGCAGGCCAGTTTCAGCAGACATGTTTGGTCGTGTGTGGGCGCGAGCGGGCCGAATTCCAGCAAACATTTGCCCGCCGGGCCTTTTCCCAGCAGACAAATATTCCTGGACTTGTTTTAAAACAGTCCGCTGGAATTCTGCCCGCTCGGACATGTACGGTCGTCAGTACAGACCTACCGTACATGTCCAGGCGCCCGCCGTCCCTCGCATGCGTCGAATGACTTCGACGCATGCGTGGAAGCATTTTAAAGGCGGGCCGCCCACGTCGCCGCGTCATTGTCGCGGCGACACCGCGTCATCGACGCGGCGACACCGCGGACACGCCCCGCGTATTGTTTACGCGCGGACTTCTGTACGATGGTGTGTACAACCATCGTACAGAAGCCCTCTGGCAGACATGTATGGTGAAAACGGTCCGACGGACCGCTTTCACCATACATGTTTGTCCGTGTGTACCCGGCCTTAGAGGCTCCTCTCTTCTTTTTTATACTCAGTTGTGACATGACACTACTCTTATATCAAGACATCGCTTGTATATCAAGGCAAAATGTATTAAAACATTTTGCTTGTCTTGCAAAACACTCTCAAACCAAGTTACTCTCAAACCAAGGTTTTACTGTACTATTATGCCTATTGCTGCCTTTGATACAGTTGACCCCACACACCTCCTCAAAAAAACTCCACTCCCTTGGCCTCCAAGGATCTTTTTTTTCCTGGTTCCCCTCCTAAGTGTTTTTTCAACCTACATCCCAATCTTCCAACTCCTCTTCCTCTTTTCATAGGGGTTCACTTCACCATGACTACGTTCTCTGACCACTTCTATTCTTTTTTTAAACCTACTGCCTTGGTCTGTTATTAACCTCACAAAACTTCTCTGCTATTGACACCCATATCTCTCTCTCTACTCCCCAGGTTACCCTTTCTTTCTCCTTGTATATCTCAAATTTACTAACTGACATATTGGTATTGATGTCACACCACTTCATAAAAATCATTCTTTCCAAAACAGAGCTCTACTGGCTTCTGCTTGTCCAAAGAATAAAATTCAAAATACTAACAACAACATACAAAGCCACCCACAACTGTGTCCAAGCTACACCACCAAACTCATTTAAAAAATATCACCCAAACTATTCTCTTTGCTATTCCCAAAACGTATTGCTCTCGAGCTTCCTCGTGATTTCCCCCATGCTCATCTGCAGGACTTCTTCAAAGCCTCTCCCATCCTCTGAAACTTCCTTCCCAAATGTCTGGCTATCTCCTACTCTGCCTGCCTTTAGACAATCCCTGAAAACTCATCTCCTAAGGGTAGCAAGTCTTACCGCTAGCCAACAGTTGGAGTTTTACCTTCTTCATCAACTCATTCCCACACAGTTAATCCACCCATAGAAGGTTCAGTAGGGGCCGGCCAAGATTAAAACCATGTATGGGCAGGCTGATTGTAACCAAGTTTATAGATCGATCGATTTCAATACAACCGGCAATGACAGATTTTTCATGTGATTGCCAGTCGCTTTCTCTAGGCCCTAGCAATAATCACGGTGTGTTATCCCAGGAGGGACTGCTCCCCCCCCACCAGGAGAACATAATATCACCGCTGGAGGGATTTCAGTGAGCGTTGATGGGGAATCAAGCATTTTTTCAATGGGTTGCAGGAAAGAAAATTGCTCCATCTATGGCTGGCTTTAATAACTTTT
This sequence comes from Rana temporaria, assembly GCF_905171775.1. NCBI lineage: Eukaryota > Metazoa > Chordata > Amphibia > Anura > Ranidae > Rana > Rana temporaria. Next base: position 142,926,985 of record NC_053491.1, on the reverse strand, counting down.
GTACCACTTGCCCATTCCTGTTAGATTATAAGATCACACAAACAAGGTCCTTCTAACCCTTTCCTCTTGTATTCTGACTGTACTGTCTCCCTTTATATTTTAAAGTGCTGTGCAAACGTTTGGTGTTATTTAAATCTCTAAATGTATATTCCCTAAATCGTATAAATGCTAATAATAATAATAATAATGTCAATAATCAAAAGCAAATGGCGGCAAAAAACAACTTGTAGTTAATTTAGATAAGCAAAATACACATACCTGAGAGTGAATAGTTAAATGCAATTTTAACTGCTTGCCAACTAGCGCACGACTATATACGTCGACAGCATGGCACGGACAGGCAGAAGGGCGTATATATACATCCCCTTTGAGAAGCCGGCATTGTGGGCGTGCGCTGGGAGCTCTGTGACTCCGACCGCGGGTCCGTGCGCATACCCGTAATCGTGTCACGTAAGGAAGAAGGGGGAAATGCTTATGTAAACAAGCATTTCCCCAGTCTTCCTAGTGACAGGACAGTGACCACAGCTTCCTGTAATTGGAAACTGTTATCACTGTAGTGCCACAGTAAGCCCATCCCCCCTACAGTTAAAACACGTCCCTAGGCACACTTAACCCCTTCAGCGCCACCCAGTGGTTAACCCCTTCACTGCCAGTGTCATTTTCACAGTAATCAGTTGATTTTTATAGCACCGATCGCTGTAAAAATGACAATGGTCCCACAAATGTGTCAAAGGTGTCTGATGAGTCTGCCATAATGTCGCAGTCACAATAAAAATCAGCAGCTATTGTAAAGAATGTAAACTGGTGTTCATATTCATAATATAAGTATAATGCCGCGTACACACGATCATTTTTCGGCATTAAAAAAACGATGTTTTTCGGCATGTAGAAAAAACAAAGTTTTTCCAACTTCATCATTAAAACGACATTGCCCACACACCATCGTTTTTAAAACATGCTCTAGCAAAGCGTGGTGACGCACAACAAGTATGACAGCACTATAAAGGGGAAGTTCCATGCGGATGACGCCACCCTTGGGGCTGCTTTAGCTGATTTAGTGTTCGTAAAAGACGATTCGCGCTTTTCTGTCTGTTACAGTGTTATGAATGTGCTTACTCCATTACGAATGGTAGTTTTACCAGAACGAGCGCTCCTGTCTCATAACTTGCTTCTGAGCATGGGCTGGTTTTTAAAGTCGTTTTAGCCCACACACACGATCATTTTTTACAACCCGAAAAATGACATAGTTTAAAACGTCGTTAAAAAATGCAGCATGTTCGAATTTTTTTTTTGGACGTTTTTCAGAACATGAAAAATTATGTGAAGCCCACACACAATCATTTTAAATTACATTTTTTAAGAACAATGTTTTTTTCATGCTGAAAAATGATCGTGTGTACGCGGCATTACTCCTAAACAACTGATTTTGGGGGAAGAATTCACTGACCTGCAGGAATTATCCTAGCCTATCATTACTGTTCCCCTGAAATTGTATCAGCGTTATCTGTACATTGTCTTTGCACCTTGGCTGATATGCATGGATTTTCCTAAAGAATGATTTTTCAGTGCACTTACACCTCATGTCCCACAGAACTATGTTAATGTTCCCTTGCATGCTCCCTGCCCCCACCTGCGAAAGGCAGACTATTTTATATATGTGATGTTTGGTGCCACATTCCTTGTAGTCTCATAAAGACTAGGTGAGACAAACTCTGTGAAAGTTCACATTACATTTAACAAAAATCTAAATTTTTAAATTACACCAAACCACCTGCTTGCAGTCGTTTTTAAATGTAAAGTATGGTGTTTTTTCAGTAAGCACATATTTTGAGATATTTCAGTGGCTACGCAAAGGTCGTTTTTTGGTGACTTTCACGCTTCTACATACTGTACTTGCTTTTCCATGATTTTGTTATTTTATTTGTTTACCCAGCAAGGGGGAGGTTTATTCACCATCAGGATACACTGATCACTCATTGAGCAGGGAAAATCTGACAAGGTGGTTGTAGGGAAGTCGATCGGTAGGCTGATTTCTGTACAACCTCTCTGCCCATATATGGATTCGAAGCACACATTTTTGTCTATAGTAACTGTAAAAAACAGTTTTACTTATCTTATCTCTTGCTCCCCCAGGCTGTGGTTGGACCCTCAGTGTCCTTACTTACAATTTAGGATTGTCAGAATACCTGAGATTGATCGGGCACAAAGGAAAAGCAACTTCAGTGGACTGGTGGCACAAAGAGGAGGAAACCTCTTAAAACAAGAGATAAGATATGCAAAACTGCTTTTTACTGGTGCCCCAGACAAAAACAAGTATTTAATCATTGCAAGGGCGGACTGACAACTCATGGGGCCCCCGGGCAATAGAAGATTATGGGGCCCCCGGGCTTACAGATGGCCACCACGCCAGGAGGCATTACAGAGGCGGGCAGCTAAAATCTCAGGATTTTCACAATTAAAAGCATGTCGGTTTCAGACATATCAGGGAAGGATGTAAAAAAAAACACAGATTTTTACATACTGTCCCTGGTTTTACTGAGCCTGGCAACCCTGATGGGGCCCCCTAGTGACTTCTCCAGAGTTCAGCTTTAAATATAGAGGTTTGTAGATTAGCCATTAGGGACAGGTCAGAATAGCTACTACAATAGTGTTGCCCAAACTTCTTAGGGCCCTGTTACATGGGCTGTCCAATCAGGTACTCCTGTCTATTTTTCAGACGGACCATCCATTCACCCCTATGGAGCGGCAGATGTCAGCAGTGACATGTCCGCTGACATCTGCCGTTGCCTGAGCCAAATCGATCCAGTCCTATTTTCCATCCTTCTGGAGGATCGGATCGGATGGGATTGGATGAAAACGGACTGCCCATTGAGGAGAGCGGGACTCTTACAGGTCCATCTAGGCACAGTGAGCAGAGATGGACCTGTCATATGCCTGCTTCTGTGGGGATTAATGGAGCGATCCTCTGCTGAGCTAGCGGAATCGGTATAATGGAGGCGCACGGGTGAAAGGGGCCTTAAAGTTTATGTCCAGCCAAAAAATTTCAGTTTACATTTGGATAGAGTGGAAGATTGTTAAACCCCCTGCTGTGTTTTTACCATTATCTGGGGCTCTGTTCAGCTGGCCATATATTACACAATTTTTCTGTGTGGATGACTTGGTCATCGCCCTCCCACCCAAAATCCTTATGCCTCGTACACATGATTTGAATTTCCGATAGAAAAAGTCAGACGAAATATTTTCATCCAATATTCCGACCGTGTGTATGCCCCATTGGACTTTTCCCATCGGAAATTCCGACAGAGTTAGAAAGAGAACATATTCTCTTTTTTTCCGACGAAAAAAATTTCTATCGGAAATTCCGTTCGTCTGTATGGAACTCAGACGGAGAAAAAAACACGCATTCTCGAAAACAATTCGTCGCATGCTTGGAAGCATTGGACTTAATTTTTCTAGGCTCGTCGTAGTGTTGTACGTCACCGCATTTTTGATGAACGGAATTTGGTGTGTCTGTGTGTATGCAAGACAGCTTGAACGGAATTCTGATGCAAACTCTGATCGTGTGTACAGGGCATAAGACTGAAAATTATCAGCAGATCAGGTATTCTGACAATCGGTGATGTCAGCAGTCAGAATACAATAGCTGCAGTGAAAGATTTGTAGGCTGAATTTATTGGTTTAAGAAGTTTGGAGACTCCTGCTCTAAACTAATAAATATCCAAAGGTGTGACAGGTGCCCTTTGCAATCATATGTGGCTTACAGTTATTCAAGGCACAAATTATTGTGTGCTGGCTGTCCTTTGTATAAGGGACTTCTGTGGAAAACCTTGGCATGAGTGTGTCTGAGCATGGGTATGTTGACAGTCAGCATGTTGGTTGCCCTGGCCTGAGAGAGGAGATCAGCACCTGTAGGAAACAGGCAGGGAGTGATGACATATAATGGGACTTCCTATAAAGTTAGGACTTGGCCACCCTGCAGGCAGCAACTGAGATCTTGTAAGACAAAATGTGCATCCAAGGTCTTCATTAATGGTTACTAGCTTTGGTGTGGAGCAACAGGCAAGGGGCTACCCAAATGTAAGACATTCCGAGGTGAGAGAGGCACGTAGCTAACAGAGTTGGGGGAGGGCCGGCATGACAAGGTGGGCTGGTCGTAGGTGATAGGCTCTGCTAGTAGGGAGGGGACAGGAAGTTGTATGGGGCAGGGGCTGCAGGAGTGGCTACTCTGGAGGAAGTGACGTTTTTGTCACTCCTCCATTATCACACGAGGGAAGAAGCTGCCCACCCACCCTCCCTGGTGTTAGGCTTTGGTGTAGGCGGTTTTGGGTCCCTGTAAGACAGGAGAAGTCTAGAAGGTGGGTGTGAAAAAGGTTGTACCCATACGTGGTATGGGGGTTATTTGAGTACCTTGCTGTTGACGTGGGTTAACAGGAAGGGGTTAAAAGTGTTATGTCACTGAGGACGGTTATGCTGCCTCTGAGTCGGCGTCTCGCGACTGAGGCCTAGTTAATAATTTTTTGTCCCAGTGTACAATGTGAGAGGTGTGGTCTTCAGACCACTAGGAGTTAAAATGTGTATATAATTATTTTAAGTTATTTAAAGTTATTTATGTTTAAAATGTATATTTAAATAAAGAGGCCTGAAGGCCAATTTTACTCCACAGCGTGGTCCCTGGTATTATTGGGCTTGTGGGGTAAGGTACAGAGGTGTACAAATACAAAGGGGGGAACTGAAGCGCTAGCCAATACTCCAAAGTGGGGGGTGGAAAATTAAACAATAAAAATTGAAGTGAAAAATTAATGCTGCTCAAATCTAAATTGCAATAACAACAAACAAATTATATGAATAAGGTGAATGATGAGCGCAAAAAAATTGATGAATGGTGCACATAGAAAATAAAAAATGAATATGAATGTGAAACGTCCACTGTGAAAAAGATCTCTTATATAAAGAGAAAAATACACCAAGGTAATACATTCATCGGTGACCCTGTGATATAAATACGGTGGGTGATGAGCGCAAAAATAATTAATAAATGGTGCACATAATGCAATAAAATTATTAAATTTTTTTTTTTTTTTATATAAAGAATATATATAAAATAAATCCAATATGAAACGAACAATGCTCTATGGTGAGAGGAAATGAATAAACCAATGTGATGAATTCATAAAGGAAAACCACTGTGATTTAAATATGAAACAATATAGCAGTCCAGTGTAAAAACGAGATCTGAAAATAAAACAATAAATACAAAACAATTGTGGCAAAGTTCATATATGACAATTCCTATGTCAATGGAAAAAGGAGCGATGGAATATCCCAAATGGTGACTATGTGTCCGTGTATAAGTGATGGGACAATCCTCATATGCAGCTGGGCTCACAGAGCGCTTACCTCACCAACATGTAAAAACAGCATGGTATCTCCTTAGATGGGGTACGTCCCGGGAAACAATTCCTCCTCAACTTTCTCCCTGCTATGTCAGCAGCTGCGGTCCTGTAGATTTCAGAAACAGCGTCCTTCTCACTGTATGTGCGGCTACGGTCTTCACAAAAATGGAGGCTCCGTGTGCAAAAGCACTCGAGATGACCCAAAATAAATGGAAAAGGCTCCAATAGTGAAGTATTTCTAAAAAGATTTATTTACGTCCAAAGAGTAAAACAAAACAATGTTCAGCTTATACAAAGCTTGAACAATAAACGTGCAGCGAAAAACCGGCTGTGTGGACGGGCTGATGCGTCACTTCCGGTCACGTCTAAGTCTTAGACGTGACCGGAAGTGACGCATCAGCCCGTCCACACCGATGAATGTATTACCTTGGTGTATTTTTCTCTTTATATAAGAGATCTTTTTCACAGTGGACGTTTCACATTCATATTCATTTTTTATTTTCTATGTGCACCATTCATCAAATTTTTTGCGCTCATCATTCACCTTATTCAAGGTACAGAGGTGGTTATGGTATATGGTGGTTAATGGTTACTAGGATCAGGCCTTCACATGTCATGAAAAGTATGGAGACAAATTGTGAGTATAGTGAACCACGTAGGACTAATGTAAAATGCCTCTTTCAGAAACATGGGAAGTACATTTTACAGGATGGTATTTACTGTTTAGTGTACCAATCCGTATATATTGCGATACCAAACTTTATACTTTGGTTATCTGTACTGCTTCTTTTCGAAGTTCTACAAAGGTCAGTAGAAGGAGGCGCCTCCAAGTGGCATACCATTATCTGGTGCCTTATTGGGCACTGAGCTGATGAAGTCACTGTACAAAGCTTCCATTGTTTCCTATCGGCTTTGGTTGAAATTATTTCAAGCTACTAAAGTTCAGTAAAAGTTATCTAACACTTTCTGTGTCTGGCTTGTGTCCAGTGTCACCTGTTCTGCAGCAAAAGACCTCCAGTACCACAACGCATCACAAGCTCTACAGGTGTCTTCATTATTTTGTGTTGATGTATATAATAAAATAATGATGAATATAACTGGTTATAGGAAAATGCAGCTTGATTAGTCATAGTTCTAATGCCTTTCTCCATTCTATATTGTAATAATTGCACAAGCAGGCATGTCCTTTTATTTTTATTGCAAAATACAACCAAAAAAGGAAAAATGATTAATGGACCGGCAGATTCTCTTGTGCAGTGGTCATCAACTCTGTCCTCAGGGCCCACTAAGAGGCCAGGTTTGCAAGATAACTGAAATAGATCACAGGTGATATGATTTGCTGCTCAGTGATTGCAGTATTCTAGTCTGCATCTCCCCAAGGAAATACATAAAACCTGGCCTGTTAGTGGGCCCTGAGGACAGGGTTCATGACCACTACTCTAGCGGGTTGCCAGACCAGTGTGATCCACAAATCAGGCCTATCCAGGTAAAATGTTGTTCTATGTGGATCAGTTCTCTACACTCAGTGGCCAATGGCCCATTTCCAATGTTCTTTACTCAATTCAAACTAAGGTGCCAAAATTACCCACCCTCGTACAGTTACATGACACAGGGCAAAATCCAACTTTTTACTGCAGTCCAGGACAGTGTTACTGACTGGCTGCTTAGGCACAGGCAGCTTAAAGCGGTGGTTCACCCTAAATAACAACTTTCTACCATGCCATTCCGCATACTAGCGCAACCTACAGTATGCCTTTATTTTATTTTTTGCGCCGTACTCACAGTTTAATCACGTAGTGAAGTTTCAGACTCCCCGCGGGGAATGGGCGTTCCTATGCAGAGGGAACATGATTGACGGCACGCTTCCCGAAATTAGCCGGAGTAGGAATCGGCTCTTCACGGCGCTATACGACGCCTGCGCACAGACTAGGAGTTGACTGCGCAGGAGCCGTGAAGAGCCAAGTCCTATTTCGGGTATTTCCGGGAAGCGTGACGCGTCATAGCCAGCCATCACTCATGTTCCCCTCTGCATAGGAACGCCCATTCCCCGCGGGGAGTCTGAAACTTCACTACGTGATTAAACTGTAAGTACGGCGCAAAAAAATAAAATAAAGGCATACTGTAGGTCGCGCTAGTATGCGGAATGGCATGTTTTTTTTTTTTTTAGGGTGAACCCCCGCTTTAAGGCAGGCCATAGATGATGCATTCCTCGATGTCAGAATACAATGATCAGTGATGCCAGCTAAAGCCAAAGGCACTGATCGAGTGAACAAATAAATGGACAGGCTAGTTCCTGCAGAACTGGCTGAATTTAGATCCATCTGTGGCTGGCTTAAAGGGGTTGTAGAGGTAAAAAAAAAAATCCTAAATAGCTTCCTTTACCTTAGTGCAGTCCTCCTAAACTTATCTCATCCTTTTAAAATGTCCTTATTTCTTCTGAGAAGTCCTCACTTCCTGTTCTTCTGTCTGTAACTCCACACAGTAATGCAAAGCTTTTTCCCTGGTGTGGAGTGTCATGCTCGCCCCTTCCCTTGGACTACAGGAGAGTCAGGATGCTCTCTACGTTGCAGATAGAAAAAGGAGCTGTGTGTTATTGGGCATCCTGAATCTCCTGTATTCCAGGGGAGGGGTCGAGCACGACACTCCACACCAGGGAGAAAGCCTCACATTACTGTGTGGAGTTACAGACAGTAGAACAGGAAGTGAGGATTTCTCAGAAGAAATAAGGACATTTAAAAGAAAAATCGAAGGGTGAGGTAAGTTTAGGAGGACTGCACCAAGGTAAAGGAAGCTATTTAGGATTTTGTTTACCTTTACAACCCCTTTAAAACTGCCTCCAAACAGGTCCCACCTTGAGCTGCAGACAGGCCATGTAACACTGGGTCTGGAGAGGAGAGATAAGAACCAATGTAAGGTAAGTGTAGGAGGGTTCATCCTCTGTAATTGCCAAGTTATGACCCACTATATGCATGTCACAGCTGGCATTGCACTTCTTTTCCAATATTAAAATGTTCAGTTTTGGCGATCCTATGCCAAATCTAGCATCACTCTTGGGTCCTTAGCTAACTTGCTGTAGCACGTTTGATCCCTGGTTTGACATGCTGATCATTCAGAGATCAGTACCTCCCAACACAAACAAGCCTAGTCATTCTTTTTGTGACCTCTCTCATTAGCAATTTGGTTTTGTCCACAGAAATGCTAATGACTGTTTTTTTTTCCTTTCTCACTGTTATTGGTAAACTCTGGAGACTGTGCCATTGGAAAATCCCATAAAGCTCAGCAGTTTCTGTGATGCAGCAGCCACCACATTTAGTAAGTTCAATTATTGTATGATCGTGTCACTTATGCCGGCCATATATGGTTCGAATCCTGGCCGGTTCAGGAGGATTATGCATTTTCTCCATTCTCGGGTAGAACCTTTCACCATGTCTGTATGGTGTATGTATTGATTTTTAGCCACAATATTTGCAGTTTGGCAAGTGGTCACCAAATCTATTTCAAACCTGTTCTGAATGGATGATGTGATATTCGGTTAAGAACCACAATAGGGCTTCCTTAAAACAGAAGGTATTTGCTTGTCTAACTTCCATTACAAATCTATAAAATAAGGATTTTTTAACCACTTCAGCACCGGAAGGATTTGCCCCCTTAATGACCAGGCCATTTTTTTGCTATACGGCACTGCGTCACTTTAACTAACAATTGCGCAGTCATGCATTGCTGTACCCAAACAATTTTTTCCCCACAAATAGAGCTTTCTTTTGGTGGTATTTGATCACTTCTGCGGTATTTTTCTTTTGCGCTATTGACAAAAAAAGAGCGTACATTTTGAAAAAAAAAACATTGGCCTGGATTCAGATACGAGTTACGACAGCGTATCTCCCGATACGCCGTCGTAACTCTGAGTGAGGGTTGTATCTATGCGCCTGATTCTTAGAATCAGTTATGCAAAGATTTCCCTAAGATCCGACCGGCGTAAGTCTCTTACACCGTCGTATCTTAGGCTGCATATTTACGCTGGCCGCTAGGTGGCGCTTCCGTAGATTTACCCGAGGAATATGCAAATTAGGTAGCTACGCCGATTCAGAAACGTAGGTCCGCCCCGGGGAATTTTGAGGTCGTTTACGTAAGGCTTTTTCCGGCGAAAAGTTACCCCTGCTATATGAGGCGTATCCTATGTTAAGTATGGACGTCGGGCCAGCGTAGAATTTTCCTTCGATTACGTCGTTTGCGTAAGTCGTTCGCGGATAGGGCTGTACGTAAGTTACGTTCACGTCTAAAGCATTGCCTATTTGCGGTGTAATTTGGAGCATGCGCACTGGGATACGTTCACGGACGGCGCATGCGCCGTTAGTCAAAAACGTAATTTATGTAGGGTCAGCCTTCATTACCATACAACACGCCCACTGCGTGGATAATTTGAATTCCGCTGGCTTACGCCGCACCACATACGCTACGCCGCCTTAACCTAGGGCGCAAGTTCTTTCTGAATATGGAACTTGCGCCCTAGTTATGGCGGCGTAATGTATCTGAGATACGTTACGCCCGCCGATAGATGCGAAAATGTATCTGAATCCGGGCCATTATTTTTTACTTTTTGCTATAATAAATAATTCCCGCAAAAGTATAAAAAAAAAATGTCTTCCTCAGTTTAGGTCGATATATACTCTTCTACATATTTTTGGTAAAGAAAATTGCAATTAGCGTATATTGATTGGTTTGTGCAAAAGTTAGAGGCCCAGATTCTCGTAGGACTTACCATGTACGCCGTCGTAAGTCCTAAACTGAGCCGTCGTATCTATGCGACTGATTCTTAGAATCAGTTACGCATAGATATCCATTAGATCCGCCAGGCGTAAGTCTCTTACGCCGTCGGATCTAAACTGCATTTTTTTTTTGCCCGCTAGGTGGCGCTTCCGTCGAATTACGCATCGAGTATACAAATGAGCTAGATACGCGAATTCACAAACGTACGCGCGGCCGACGCAGTAAAGTTATGACGTTTACGTTAAGCTTTTCCCGGCGTAAAGTTGCCCCTGCTAAATGAGGCGCAGCCAATGTTAAGTTTGGTCGTCGTTCCCGCGTCGAAATTTTAAAAAGTTACGTTGTTTGCGTAAGTCTTCCGTGAATGGGGCTGGACATCATTTACGTTCACGTCGAAACCAATGACGTCCTTGCGACGTCATTTGGAGCAATGCACACTGGGATATTTTACGGGTGGCGCATTCGCAGTTCGTTGGACGCGGGGACGCACTTCATTTAAATGATACACGCCCAATAACCCGCCGAATTTGAATTCCGCCGTGTGATTTACGCTACGCCGTGGCAACTTACGGAGCAAGTGCTTTGAGAATACAGCACTTGCCCACTGATACAAACAATGGGGCATAGTTTCTCCTACTGACGCCAACAATGGGGCCCAATAACATCAACGATGGGTGACAATTCTTCCCAATGACACCAACGATGGGACACAATTCCTCACAATGACACCAACGATGGGGCACAATTCCTCACAATGACACCAATGATGGGGCACAATTCCTCACAATGACACCAACGATGGGGCACAATTCCTCACAATGACATCAAGGATGGTGCACAATTCCTCACAATGACACCAAGGATGGGGCACAATTCCTTACAAATGACACTAACCATGGGGCATAGTTTTTCTCAATAGCACCAACAATGGGACCCAATGACTGGGCACAATCACTCTCACTGAAACAAACAATGGGGTGTTAATTTTTCCCACTAATGTCGGGACCTTTTCCACTCCCACTGACCACAGTCCAGCCCTCGTAAACTCTGAAGGACAGTAAACTGGCCCTTTGCTTAGAAAGTTTGGAGACCCGTGCTCCAGGGTATATATATATATATATATATATATATATATATATATATGATGTTTGGGGGTACAACAAGTGTAAAAAAGAGTCTTTAAGTGGTTAAAGCGGAGTTCCAACAATATAAATGTCAGCAGCTACAAAAAGTATAGCTGATGACATTTATTTATCTTACACTCACCTGTTGCGCGGTCCAGCGATGCGGGCGTATGACGCCCCTGCTCCTCTCCCCCACCTCTCTGCGGCGCTAGCATTGTCAATGTGGGCGCCCGGCCGGGCACGCACAGCGCATGCGCGAGCCGTGCTGTGCACTGTGACTGGCCGGGCAATCATCTGTGACCTGTGACGTGTCCCAGATGATTGCTGTGAGGGAGGGGGGGAGAGGTGAACTTCCTTCCGGTGCCACGGTGTCCTGAGAGGAAGTGGGAGCTGGATCTCTCTAAAAAGAGGGTATCCGCCCCCCCTAAAAAATATCATGCCAAATGTGGCATGTCAGGGGGTCACCTTCCCTTAAAGCGGAAGTTCCATTTTTTGGGTGGAACTCCGCTTTAATATGTACAGTCTGGAGCAGTGGTCTCCAAACTGTGGCCCTTTGCGTGCTTTTATCTGGCACTCTGAGCACCATTTCTTCCACTGATACCAACAATGGGGCATGAACAACCCCCCCGTCCCCTCTTCCACTGACCACAATGAAGGGCACAATTTCTCCTAATGACACCAATAATGGGGCACAACTTCTCCCAATGACACCAACAAATGGGTCCAATAACACCAATGGTGGGGCACAGTTCTTCCCAATGACACCAACAAATGGGTCCAATAACACCAATGATGGGGCACAGTTCTTCCCAATTACACCAACAAGTGGGCCCAATAACTACAATAACGTGGCACAATTCCTGCCAATGACACCAACAAATGGGCCCAATACCACCAATGATGGGGCACAGTTCTTCCCAATGACACCAACAAATGAACCCAATACCACCAATGATGGGGCACAGTTCTTCCCAATCACAGGGCACAATTCTACTGACACCACAGATGGAGCATTGTTTTTTCCCATTGATGTCGGGATGTTTCTACTCCCAATGACCACGGTCTGGCCCCTCAAAAAGGTCTGAAGGACAGGAAACTGGCCCTTTGTTTAGAAAGTTTGGAGACCCCTGGTATAAGGACTCATTCCTACCAGCAGGAGTGCATTATATTCTCTATAACTTTAGCCTACTGGCGTACATTGCATAGGGACAGTGCAATGTGTTGTCACAATTCATTGCAATGTTTACTTTTTACTTTTTTCTTTTTTCTTTGTTGGAGAGGCTCAAAATGACATTTCATGTAACTCTGTCCACCCTGTGAACTGAAACATCAGAACAATAGGTAAATTGCCTTTGTGTGTTAGAACTGCATTGAGCAATCTTACCAAATGTAGCCCCACGGAGCTGGTGGAAACAAGCCCTTAAGCCAGGGTTTCTCAACTCCAGTCCTCAAGGTGCCCCAACAGGTCATGTTTTCAGGCTTCCCATTATTTTGCATCAGTGATTTGATCAGTTTCACTGCCTTAGTAATTACCACAGCTGTTTCAACTGAGGAAAATCCTGAAAACATGACCTGTTGGGGCACCTTGAGGACTGGAGTTGAGATACACCGCCTTAAACTCTATACACACTATTGGATTGTCTGCAGATTTTTATCTTCAGATTTACCAAATTCATATAGTGCAAGGGCCTGCCTGATTGCATACACATTGAAACTCTTAAAGCGGGAGTTCACCCATTTATTAAATTTTTTTTTTCTCCCCTTAGATTCCTGCTCGTTCGGTCTAGGGGAATCGGCTATTTGTATTAAAATATGAGCAGTACTTACCCGTTTTCGAGATGCATCTTCTTCCGTCGCTTCCGGGTATGGGTCTTCGGGAGCGGGCGTTCCTTCTTGATTGACAGTCTTCCGAGAGGCTTCCGACGGTCGCATCCATCGCGTCACTTGTAGCCGAAAGAAGCCGAACGTCGGTGCGGCTCTATACTGCGCCTGCGCACCGACGTTTGGCTTCTTTCGGAAAATCGTGACGCGATGGATGCGACCGTCGGAAGCCTCTCGGAAGACTGTCAATCAAGAAGGAACGCCCATTCCCGCAGCCCATACCCGGAAGCGATGGAGAGGATGCATCTCGTAAACGGGTAAGTACTGCACATATTTTAAAACAAATAGCCGATTCCCCTAGAGAAAACGAGCAGGAATCTAAGGGGAAAAAGTGCCCTCTAAGGGTGAACCCCCGCTTTAAGCCTCGTACACACAATGCGAATTTCAGAGAGGGATTGTTGTTTGACAGGCTGTTGTCCGACATTATTACCACTAGTACGGACCTTTCGACAATTGTTTTCCAATTTTCGGACAAAAATGTTGGATGACAGGCTTTTTGGCGATTAGCATGCAAAAAAAAAACGGACCGATCATTCGTCCGATAATCTCATCGTGGTGCCTAAAGCTTGTTGTTTGTTTTTTTGGCAAGTTACAATAACACCATTATCCCTGAATTTTTAAGATCAAAGATACAACGTTGTTGGTGTCCCTTGTTAATTTTACATTGTATTTTTCCTCCGATTATGCAACATGGCTGGTTGAAGAACGGCCGCTCAGAAACGAACTGAAAAGCGCAAATCAACACTCACCAAACTTCTAAATTAGCAGAAGGTGCCCAAAGGGTGGTGCTCGAAAACTGAACTTCCTCTTTATAGTCTCATAGTACGTCACTACGTCCATGTTGTCGAGCGACACTTTACGTAACGTTAGAATGCAAGACAAGATCCTGGCACTCGCACTTTTGACAAGAATATCAGACGCTCGGTCATCCGACAATCGCACCGTGTGCACGAGGCTTTAAGGTTTGACCCAATAATATATGGTTTTGGTAAATCTGAAGACAAAAATCTGCAAAAAAAATCGAATAGTGTGTATGGGGCTTAAATCTGCTTTAATTATTATTATAACCAGTGGGCCAGATTCACAGAAGAAATACGCCGGAGTATCTACTGATACTCCGGCGTATTTTCAAATTTGCCGCGTCGTATCTTTAGTTTGAATCCTCAAACCAAGATACGATGGCTTTTGGCTTCGATCCGACAGGCGTACGGCTTCGTAAGCCTTCGGATCGTAGGTGTAATACTTCGGCGCCCGCTGGGTGGAGTTTGCGTAGTTTTCCGCGTCGGGTATGCTAATTAGCATTTTCCGTCGATCCACGAAGGTACGCGCGGCCGTCGCATTCTCTTACGTCGTCGCTAGTCAGCTTTTCCCGGCGTATAGTTAGAGCTGCTATTTTGTGGCCTATATTTAGACTTGCCATGTTAAAGTATGGCCGTCGTTCCCGCGTCGAATTTTTAATTTTTATTTTTTTGCGTAAGTCGTTCGTGAATAGGAAAGGACGTAACTCACGTCGACGTTCAAAAAATTACGTCGGTGCGACGTCATTTCGCGCAAAGCACGGCGGGAAATTTCAAAATTTCCCACAGTGCGTTCGGCGCGGGAACGCGCCTAATTTAAATGATCCACGCCCCATTTGAATTAGGCGGGCTTGCGCCAGAGGGATTTACGCTACGCCGCCGCAACTTTACAGGCAAGTGCTTTGTGAATCAAGCACTTGCCCGTAAAACTTGCGGAGGTGTAACGTAAACGCGATACGTTACACCGCCGTAAATGTCTGTGAATCTGGCCCAGTGTTTCTTTATGTTTAGTCACCAGAACAGGACTTTAAAGCTTGTCATACACCTGTAGAATTTTGTTCAAATATTTTTATATGTAAATTCTGAAATTGAGCTTGCCATTATTGAGTCAACAAATTTTGCACAAAAGTCCTTGAAATTTTGTCCAGACCTGCTACTCGAATGGAATCTCAGGCATATTAAACAGGTTTGTTTTGTGTCTAGACAATGCAAAGTTAAAATTCTTTACAATTGAGAAACAATTTCGCTCCTCTCCCTTCAACTTTTTTCATGGCTACGGTCAAAAACGATTGCCAATTTGAACTCACCAACGATTCGAAAATTAAATAAATGTTTGAAAACGTTCAAACAAGTTTCTACTATGGCCAGCTTAATGTTTTGTCTGTATCACTATATTTTGATTTAAAGTTTCAACCACTTTTTAGGAGTGCTTTTTTCCTATACAAAACATGACATTTCAGCAGGGTGTGGGTAAGGTCATCTAGTCCATGCATTTCATTGATGTTCAGGTCCTCCTGTGAGTGGAGCAGAGCCCACACTCTAGGGGTGGGACTCCAGTAAAGCACAGGGAGGTGTGGGACTGCTATCATGTAATGTGCACTGAGCATGTGCATGAAGCTCAACTTCCAGCTTTTTTTTTTTTTGTTGGTCTGGGAAAAAAGAAATTCCACAGTCATCTAAGAGGCACAGGAGGAAGCACAGCTCACAAGGCAAATATGCTCTTTATTACATAGTGACTTTGTGACTTCACAAATTGTTTTCTAATCTTCTCTTTATTTTTACAGAAGATAGCTGATCAAGCAAATTTACCCTGTGTGTCCCCAGCCAAGGAGGACAATGGTGCTAATCCAGGTGCCGGGACTTTTCCTAGGTAATGACAGTAGAATATGTGTGCATTGAATGAAGATCATCAAGATTGACTTACTTAGAAGAGTATGTAGAACTGTACTGTGATGCTACAGCATTCGGTTTCTACAGTTAGCCTCATACGTTTAAGACATTTAGGTTGACCTTTAGGATTTACTTTAACTAGGTTGATCTACTAAAAGTGGAGAGTGCAAGATGTGGTGCCGCCGTGCATGGTAGCCAATCAGCTTCAAACTTTAGCTTGTTCAATGAAGCTTCGACAAAAAAAAAAAAAAAAAAGCTTCATTCAAAAGAGCTGCACCAGATTTCGCACTGTCCAGTTTTAGTAAATCAAACCTTGTATCTTTATTGTATTGTGACGTGTATTTTAAATGCATTTTGTGATTGCACTACCTAGATGGTATGCAAACAATTTATATACAGTAAAACCTTGGTTTGAGAGTAACTTGGTTTAATAGCGTTTTGCAAGACAAGCAAAATGTTGCCTTGATATACAAGCGATGTCTTGATATAAGAGTAGCGTCATGTCACAACTGAGTATAAAAGAGAAGAGAGGAGCCTCTAAGTGTAGCAATATGGTTACATTTAATGAAGGTAAAACATTTAGCTACACTTAGAGGTGCCTCTCTTCTCTTTTATACCCTGTAAAAAAAAAAATGCTTTGATATACAAGTGCTTTGGATTACAAGCATGTTTCTGGAACGAATTATGCTTGCAAACCAAGGTTTCACTGAACTGTATACTGCCTTGGTTTGAATGTTCTTACTGTATGATGTTAAATGTTCTCATAATGAAGCAAATTAATCTTGTCTTCCATGTGTGACGGAAAGGTTTCAGGTGGTCTTTATTAAAGGAAAACTAGCAGGGTGTGTCAGGCAGGGGTCTGTTCCCAATTAAGTTGTGTAAGATGCATCCCCCAGCGTCCTGAGTTAATAGCTAACTGAATCTCTTATTATGCATGAAGCAATCTCAGCTATGTTAAGAGTGAGAAAAGTTAATTTTCACCATGAGAAACAGTTATACACGAGTTCATAGCTCACATTCAGACAAGTACAGGCATTGTTTTCTTTGGATTTTTTTTTTTTGTGGAACTACTAAGTTCAGCATGCCCTTTAGGTTTTCAGTTCCAAAGTCAGTGAACTGTGACTGCTGTTTGTAGAACACGATCTGTCATCTCATGGTATAGGCACATACAATAAATCTGTGTTACGACTTTTCTTCTTTTTTTTTTTTTTCTGAACTTCTCCACTTTATCAGGAATACTCCCTATGGAATTTGCTGACTTTCTACGCTAATTTTCGCATGAAACAATACTGCATCTAGTTTAATGACTTGCATTTGAAGGAAAGGAGAGCTGAGGGTTGTGGTTGGATTGTCCTTTGATCCAGACTTTTCTCTATCTTGACAAACTTTGTGTAAATGTTGCTTTTCTTTGTTCTTGCGGTACATACTTAGCGTACTGTAGTTTTTAACAATATATGCCACAAACTGTTTAAAAAAAAAAAAAAAAAGTTCAAACATGATTCATTTCCTTTTTACGGGTACTTGGAGTTTAACAAAAGAGCTTTATATCCTGTAGAACTAAAATGGTTAATTACCCCCAACAGTGGGGGGTAGGAAAGAAAAGCAATATCAGTGCTGCAATTCCTAACTGCTTTGTAGATAAGGTTTGAAGGGAACATTGTGTTTGCAGCTGCCTGGCTTTAGCCTCCCATCAAAAGGCATTACCATTTACCACTACCTCTAATGAATAAGGCTCATCATGTATGTGGTAAAGACGCGTTTTGGAACAGGAACACATACGCTAGTTAGGTGCAGTCATGGTCTGCACATCAAAGTACATCTAGCACCAGCGTGACTTTTGGCCAACATTTTGGAGAATTCCCATTGCACTACTGTTAAGCTAATGGGCATGTAGTATCAGGTCCTCCTTATTCTGGACAGAAGAAACGAATGGTGATCCCTCTGTCTGTTATATGAGCATGTCCAGAGACCAATTTACACATGTACGGTTTATGAAGTTGATTACTCTCCATTCTGTTTGTTTGGGTCAGTGGTTTCCACACTGGCCAGATGCAGCCCTTTGCTTGCCTTTAATCGGTCCTTGAGGCATTATTCTTGCCAAGGGCACCAACAGTTGGGGAAAATTCCTGCCACTGACATCAACAATCAGGCACTATTCCTCCCCCAAAACCAAAAATGGGGCATTGTTTGATCCTACTGGGCACAACCCCCCTAAAGACTGAACGACAGTAAACTGGCCCTTTGTTTAGATAGATTGTAGACCCATGGTTTAGGTGATAGGCTGATCCTCTTGTACATTTCTGTGCTCAACTATTCTTTTAACTAGGGTGACCACATTTCCAAACTACTATTCAGGGACACCCCCCTTCCCAAAAATTGGCTTGTACTGTAACGAATCACAGCACAGTGATTGGATACAAGAGGCAGGATTTATGATTTCTCTAATCACAAGCAGGGGGTGGAGACTGTGCTCCTCCAGGCATTGTCCTCCTGGACAAGTACTGTCAGTGAGTAAAGCGGTGATGTGGTAGTCTTTTTTTGGGGGCATTAGTTTGGCTTGGGGGATGGCTGTGTCAGTTATATTCCGGGACACTGTATTGTAATGAAGGTGCCTGGGACAGACCTACAAAATGCGGGTCTGTCCTGGGCAATCCGAGTAACGTGGTCACCCTACTTTTAACCCAGTTGGAGGGACACATGCAGCCTATTTCTATTCTAATCAAGTAATATGTGCTTGTCTGAAATCACTCTTCTAGAAATCTTTCTCATGGAAAGCAAGATACAATTGTGGTTGAACTGGATGGACTTGTATCTTTTTTCAACCTGACTAACTATGTAACAATATAGGGCCCATTGCCATTGTTCGGTAGTCTAAGGCTTCATTCACATCTGGAGTTTTGAGAACCTGGGCAGAATCACCACTCGTATTTTAATGGCATCTAATCGTAATGCGGTTTTGCTGCACCAAACCACATTGCGCAAAGCATGTCGTCCAAAAGAAGCTCCTCCTCTTTTTTGGAAGACGTGCTTCACACAATGCGGTGAGATTTATTGCGGCAAATCCACACTGCTTTTAGGTAAAATGAATGACACCCAAACACGTGTGGTGCATTTTGCCACTATCGAGGGAAGAATCGCAGTTATTCTGCCTAAGATTGCAAAACGCCAAATGTGAACAGGGCATTATTCACACACATTTCATTTGTAGGTTAGATTATTATTATTATTATACAGGATTTTATGTCAACAGTTTGCACCAGGCTTTACAAAATAAGGGAGCGAGCATAGTTGCAATACGATTCAATATAGGAAGGTTCTGCTCATGAGAGCATACAATCTAATAAGAGGTGCAAGTGATTAGAATTTAATAACTGTGGGGGATGAGGTGATAGGAAAAAGTAAAAGTATCGTTGGAGGTGGATTAGGCTTCCTTGACGCAAAGACGAGTTTTCAAGGATCGCCTAAAGGTGGGTAGAGTAAGTGTTAGCTGGACAGATCGTGGTAGAGAGTTCCAGAGGAAAGGAGAAGCTCTGGAGGTGATGTGGGGGCTTTTTTTTTTCAGTTTTAGAGTGGAGAGGGATTAAAACATCTGTCAGGCTTTTATTGCTGTCTGTGTCCCCATTATAGAAATTCATCCTCTTCTTTTTCCTGTTTGATCCCACCAAGAGTTGGGTTGTCACCATAAGGGGAAATCATCCAATGGTAACCCTAGTTCTGATGAGAACAAGGAATTCCCTGACTGGCGGGATTTCCACGTACTTCCTGTTGTGCTTATGGGGCACAGATGGGGAAATATATTGCCAAGAGACACAGTTTCCAAAAAACGGACCAGGGTTACAACCTTCCCTTACTCTATCCAAACTGGGGAAAAAAAATTGGCTTTAGCTCTGCTTTATGGTATTACACAAGAATGCGCGCATCAAGCTTTTAGTAGTATAGGAATGTGTGCAGCTGTGCTACAAATAAGGCAAAAAAGTGTACAGGAATCCTTTTATATAAGGGGTGATTCTCGAGATATATATATACTGATTACTGCACATCATTCCTCTCTATATTGTGTGATGATAAATAAGGAGGAATCATTTTTGCCAGAAACGTTAGTTACCAAATTACTCATCCTGGACCACAGTTTGCGTTGGCGTAATACCAGCACACAGCAAATGATCCTATTGGCTGTACTGATGTGTCCTCTTTTGTCTAATTTGTGTATGTGGGGTGGGTTTATGTGACACTTTAACATTTTTATTTTACTGTTTCCTTTGTTTACGTTTGTGCTATTTCCCTGCTGCAGGGAGTTTGTTAGAGTGCTCTTTGTCTGTGTGACTAGCAGCAATTAAAGGTAATTGTAAACCCACCCAGGAATTTTACGCCTGTAGCTGTCAGACTGTAATATTTTCTAATGCCCTTGAATACAGCGCCCATTCTTGCTCCTGCCGACATGTAGAATTGGACTGGCTGTGAACCTTCTCCTTGCTGTCCTAAAAATGCACATAAAATATATGATTTTTAAATGCAGCACAGTAGTTTAGTGGCTAGCATTCCTGCCTTGCAGCACTGTGGTTCTTGGCTCATATCTCAACCAGGACACTACCTGCATAAAGTTTGCATGCACTTTCTGCTCGAGACATGTTACCTGTCTAAAATGTCCCTAGTATGTGTTTATATGCAGTGTATTAAGCCTGGTACACAGGGGCCAAATGAAACCCAGCTGACATTCGGTCCCTGTGTACGGCAGCCGTGTGACAGAAGCCGGCTCTGAGCCAATGGATAAGAGCGCTAACCTAAGTGTTCGGGCGGGGAGGGCGTCGCCACGTCAAAACACAATAGCTCAGCAGGAGAGTTGGCTGTACTAACATTGGATTGTTAGTGCAGCAGCTCCGATCTGAGCTGTCGGATTCTTTTCGTTTCTCCCCGCTGGGTTGAACGAATAAATAATTAGTAGTGTGTGTAGGAGGCTTTATGGACCATAGATCGGAAGCTCCTTGAGTGCAAGGAATGGCAATGTAGAGACCCTACGGTCACATACGCTTTAATTCTTTTTTTATTTTATTTTTATTCAATCAAAATGAAAGCCATAGCTTACCTTTAGGTAAATATACACTACCTTTCAATTCAAATAAACTGAGTTGTTTTGCCAGGGTGGAATATGTTTGCAGCGTTTAGATGCTTTGTTCATGAATACAGTATTTCAGTGAGATTCTGGTTAAAACAGAAATGCAATTGGTAATTTACGATTTGTATCCAATTATTGATCAAAATCCACTTCCTGTGTGTAGCACAATATCACTTTTAATGGTTTGTTATACATCGTTATTGAAACAGGTCAATCTAAAAGTCACAGCAACCAATCAGATTATTAGCTCATCTAGGCAATTTTAAATTTTTTAAGTTAAGGATGAGATACCGCTGTCGATCAGAGATTAATTCAATGCATGGCAAGAGATAATACATTTTATTTGATCTGGTTTACTGTACTTTGGCATGTTTTGTATGTTGTGTAACGCTGCATTAAGTCAAATGTCTTTTTGGTACCAACTTGTTGAATTAAGTTAAATCTCTGATGTGCATTAATGGAATTTTCTAACCTTTTTTTTCTTTTCTTTTTTTTAATTAGTCGTACTGTTTGGAATTGTCCATTCTCAAGTACCAGAGTTCAGCCATGGATGTGCTGAAGGCAGCTGCTACCCAGCCACTGGTGACCTGCTGAATGGACGGGCACAGCAACTCGTTGCATCTTCTACATGTGGTCTCCAGAAGCCAAGTCCATTCTGTATTGTTAGCCATCTCCAGGTAAAAGCCTCTTTCTCTACTCCCTATAAATTTTGCTCCCTTCCCACACACTTTGTAAGGATTTTTTTCCCATGACATATGAGAAGGGGAACATGGACACACTCAAATCCTAAGGGGGATCTGCAAATCTTCCCAGGCAGGAATGAAGCTCTCCCCCTCAACATTCCCCGTTAAACAAGAAACATCTGGCAGAGGGGGCTGTAATGTGCAATGTGAATATTCACACACATATGCATTGTTTGAACAGTTGCATCTGCATAGTGTTTCCTGTCCCTGTTTACACGGCTTTCAGCCCTCTGTTTTCTGGATTAACTCTGTGTTTTCCACAAAGCCACAAGATAGCATCTGCCGTCCCCTCCATTCCTGTGATCACTTTACAAGAATCATTTTTTTTAAACTTTATTCAACCTTTACATTTTACATAAAAGTAGCATGTTCCTTCTGTCTAAAACTATGAAGGGAATTTATCAAAACTGAAGCAGCTCACATGGCAATCAATCAGTTTCTATCTTCCATTGTCAAAGCTGAAGGCCTCGTACACAAGACAGAGAATCTCGTTGTAAAAGAAACATCGTTTTCCTCGACGAGTTCCTTGTCAGGCTTATCGAGAAACTTGACAAGCTTTCTTTGCGTACACACTGTCAAGACAAAATCTCATTGTTCTCAAACGCGGTGACGTACTACACGTACGACGGCACTATAAAGGAGAAGTTTGATTCCACTGGCACAACCCTTGGGGCTGCTTTTGCTAATCTCATGTTACTGCGTGTAAAGTTAAAGTTTGGTAAGAGACGATTCACGCTTTTCAGTCTGTTACAGCTTGACGAATCTCCATTACGAACGCTACTTTTACCGAAGGTGCGCTCCCGTCTCATACTTTATTCTGAGCATGCGCGGGTTTCTAAGCATACACACGAACGTGTTTCTCGTTGTAAACCAGCCCGACGAGAAACACGACGAGGAAATTGAGACTCCCGACGAGAAAAAAGAGAACTTGTTCTCTTTTTTTCTCGTCGAGAACCACAACAGTTTTCTCAACGAAAAACATACACACGACCGTTTTCCTCAGCAAAAAAGCTCTGCCACCAAGTTTCTTGATGGATTTTGTCGAGGAAAACGGTCGTGTGTACAAGGCCTAACTGAACAAGCTGAAGATTTAAGCTGATTGGTTGCCATGCACAGCTGCTCCAGATTCTGTCTGCTCCAGTTTTGACAAGTTCCCCTCTAATGTTTTTTTTTTGTTTTGGGTGGAGGGTAACATAAGCAAATTATTTGGAGTATGAAGATGGAAAGGCGATTAATTTACTAAAAGCAAATAAGCAGTTCACTTTGCAATGGATGTTGCGCTTTATAAGGGAATTTACCCCTTAGGCTAGCTTTGCATCTAAACATTTTCCATTCCATGTTTGTGTGGGCACAGCAGACCATTCATTTGAATGGGCTGTTGTGCCTGCAGAAAAAGGGTCCCTTTTTTTTTTTTTTTATCGCAGCTGCACTGAAACCACATGGTGGGGGTGCCAATAAAGTGGGAGTAAACTCCTTTGTATTTTTACCTATAGGTAGGCCTATAATAAGGCATACCTGTAGGTACAGTAAATATCTTCTAAACATGCACCGTTTTAGGAGATATTTACTTTAGACACAGCCGATGACATCACCAGCGCATGTGCTCTGAAGGCGCAGCATACCCATGCCGTGCTGTAACGACTTGACCATGCATCTCACCGAAGACCAGGTGATGATGGAAGCGCCTTCTGCAGTGGCAGCGCGCAGCTGGAGGGTTTTGTTTTTAGGTAAGTCTGCCATAATGTGCTAGTATGCGATGCATACTAGCACATTATGATTTAACCGCTTCCATACTGGGCAAGCTCTGGCATTCCTCTCCTACATGTAAAAATCACCTTACTTTACTAATAGAAAACATTGCTGTTGGTTAACGTGGTTAACGAGCGTTTCACAATACGAGCACTGTGGGGGAGCCATTTGGATATGCTCGAAAAACCAAAAAAATACTCCATTCCTGGGCCTTTCCAAGTTCAGCCGAGCTGTCCTCAGGTGTTTGCGAGGCTCTCCGGTGCCCCCACCTCTGGCCACATGCGGTATTGCATGCCATTGAAGTCACGTGGAACTAATTATTTTCGTTTTCCATTGACTTCTATGGGGAAACACACTTTCGGAGTGCTTTCGGATTACGAGCATTCTCCTGGAACACATTATGCTTGTAATCCGAGGTTCCACTGTATATAATAAATTTTTAATCTCAGATACCTTCATTCACACAACCGAGATGAATGAAGGAATCCTTCCCGCCAGGACAATGCCGCTGTCAGAATACATCGATCAGCGGCTGTAGAGAGTTTTCTAGCATGCCACTTTTGACAGACGTCAATAAAATTATCGACTTCTGTCAAGCAGGGGAGGTGACACACTGATCGTAATACAAACGGTCCCTACTGAACCGGCTCAATTTTAATAAGCAGTGTATAGATCGCTTTAGACTTTTTCCCTTTCAGTCCACAGACTGAACAAAAGAAATCTAACAGTGTATGGCCAGCGTAATACTATTGATATGTTATCAGTTATGTGAGACTTTAGCCCCTTCAACAGGGAAATGAAAAACTGCCTGTGAAGACCATCTATTACTATAAATGTCACTGTCTTCCACATATAAATACGTGCCCATCGTCCCAAGATAGTCCTTTGTGTTGCAGCTCTTTTTTTCTGTTTGAACTAAATGTAATATCCTAATTAGTTTCTAATTATAACCACTTCCTTTTTTTCTTGAGCTGTGTTACAGCTAATGTCTTGAAGGAAATGTTTGTCACTCCACCTCTTGATGTAGCAACTTAAATGGTTTGTTTTACAACCCAGAGATCTCAGAAATACAATTTTTTTTTTTTTAAAGAGTTTTCTGCCTTTAGGCCCTTAAAGCACATTGGGTGACTATTGTGGGGTACAACCTATAAGCTTTTTGTTTTTTTCAGAAAAAACACATCCAATGTTTTTATTATCTATTGTTGTGTAAGACTCAAGCCTGGTACACATGACCAGGTTTCCGTCAGGAAAACTGCCAGGAGAGCTTTGGCCAGAAAAACCGGCCTGTGTGTATGCTTCCTCACAGTTTTCCTGACAGGAAAACTGCCCGGAAACCCGGCGGGAAAATAGAGAGCCTGCTCTTTTTTCCCGCCGGGAGTTTTCCTATGGGAAACACTGGGAGGGAGCATACACACGGCCGGAATTCCTGGCCAAAGCTCTCCCTGCAGTTTTCCCGATTGGGAATCCCGGCCGTGTGTACGGGGAAACTTACCGAGCAGGTTCTCAGTTTTCCTGGCGGACTTTATACCGCCGGGAATCCCTGTCGTGTGTACAGGGCTTCAGATAAATTCTGCTTAAAACCTTAGCGGCTAGGCAGCATGCATTTTTTGACTGATCAGTAGTGAATTACAAATCTTTTTCATGTTGTGTCCCAGCAGCACAAGCTATTTCTTTAGCAAAACATTTGCAGTCATGCCCCTGTAACTACTATTTTTGGTATGCATAATGTACCCTACATTATATTCTCTAATAGTAAGAAAATACTTAAAATGGTGTGCTGCTTGCTTTCTGTTATGTGCTGTCTTTCATTGGAAAGTTTGCTTAGAAATGTGCTATTGTAATAAACCAGGTCATGGTGTTGTGAGCAGGGAAGGGGCAGTGCAGCACAGTGGAGGGGGTCATTAGATTATCTACATAGGAAGGAGAGTATTATTCATGACCCAGTAACCCATGGTCATGTGGTACAACATGATTCATTATGCTAGCAAAAAGTGAGATAAAAAGCTCTGTCAAGGCTTTCTGTCGCCTTAGCCTGATATTTACCCTTACTGTGACACTTTCTATAGTGGGTTGTAATTTACCAAGGCAAGGAAGACCTTCGGTCATTTTTCCATCTATTAGCTTTTCTGCCCTTGTTGTTTTAACTTTGGATAGTAAACTTTCTGACAGTAAATACCTTATACAGCCCACTTCTGTTTCTTGTCTGGTCAGAAATAGAGGTGGGGGTGAGTCATAAGAGGGCAAATGAAAGCTGCAGAGCTGGAGTTGTGCCTCTGTGTAAATACAGGAAGTAAATAGGCAGCAGCTTCAGCTGCCTACTGTTTAAAATGGTTGCAGGCAGAATCGGTGTAGGGAGATTTCTGCAGCATATTTGGCAAGTGCAGAATTGGAGTGTATATATAAAATAATATACAAATAGGTTAGAGGGAAGCTTCAGAATGGCAAAGATGTTTTTATTACAAATTATGTGAGCAAACTGCAGTTCCTCTTGAAGTTCTAAGCTATGTAATGGTGTAATCAACTAAAGATCAGAATTGATGACTTGCTAAACATCACTGCTGTTTGTTCTTCTTCATATGCTCATATCTCTTGGCTGAATGCCTGTCGAAGATCACTTTGTATATCCCTCTTTATGTACAAATGATTAAAACTGAAATAATTGTTTTTTAAATTGATAACCAATGGCTTCATGTGATGTGTAGACAAGTCACAAAACATAGGATCTACTAAAGGCAAATGGGCTGTTTTACTTTGCAAGATCATTTTCCTCAGAGCTTAGTGAATAAAGTGACAGAATACCCAATTGCGTGCAAAAAAACAGCATTTTTGCATGCACATGATTGGATGATGGAAGTCAGCAGAGTTTCGCCTATTAGACTTTATTACATCAACCCTAATATTTACGATGCAATAT
Source organism: Rana temporaria (assembly GCF_905171775.1). Lineage (NCBI taxonomy): Eukaryota > Metazoa > Chordata > Amphibia > Anura > Ranidae > Rana > Rana temporaria. Next base: position 142,900,617 of record NC_053491.1, on the reverse strand, counting down.
TACTGCTAGTATTATTTATGTATAGTTTTGTATAAAAAATAAAAAAAATAGGAAAATACAACATTAAGCTGAGTTGATATTTCAAGGTCTTGACCTATTATAGAAATAAAATATACTGTTGAATCTTGTTAATAAGAATAATCCTATGTGCTGAAATAAAAGGACACCAGGTATCAGCAATAAGGGAGACCCACTCAGGAGTTGGAACATTTTCCTGCACTGTAATACCATACAGATCATCAAGGTTTTACTGCTAACATCTGCTTTCATCAATATAAACACACATAACAGCCTAAGACAAAACATGCATTCAAATACCTGGCCATTTCCCAGAGGACAAGGCTGTTTTTGTGATGTTGATTTCATCCTCAGTTTGATGTATCTCACTTATTCTTTCTATATATTTTGTTACTTGTTTTGTCATAAATTATCTTTAGAGCAGTGGGTCTCAACCTGGGAGTCGGGACCCCCTTGGGAGTCAAATGAGGATTTGCCAGCGGTCACCAAAGCCTGGGCTGTTCCTGAAGCCTGCGGCCGCCCACTCAACCTCTTCACAGCCGCCCATTTAGTTATGGCATAGCTGGGGGGGCAGGGACTAGAGGTCAGCTGACTGGTGGGGAATGTGAAGTGGGAGGGGCTGGAGGAGACCCTATCTGCTGATTTCAGCATAGGTTTCACTGCTACGAGAAATCACAAAGTCCGAGACACAGTGAGTAACACTACCTGTGATTAGAGTTGCCTTTAAAAGTCCCCACTACAGTTCTCAGATCAGCAGATGACCTTGATCAAGAGCACCTAAGTTGGCTGATCCCAACTCCCCGCCAGCACTGCCACTGATCCCAACTCCCCGCCAGCACTGCCACTGATCCCAACTCCCCGCCAGCACTGCCACTGATCCCATACTCCCCACCAGAGAGTAAGAGAAGGAATAAAAATAGAGAATACATGGAAGGGAGAGGAAAAGAGGGGGAGGAACAAAGAAAAAGGGAGAGAGAGAATAAGAGAACAAGAAAGACGTCTAGAGAGGGATGGGGATAACAAACAAGAAATTAGGATAGAGAGAGATTAAAGGGAAAGAAAGGCGAACAAAGAGAGTGGTACATCCTAAAATGCACTATAAGGGGTTTTAATATTGTGCGATTGGAAGGGACTCGGTGAGCGCTAAATGTCCGTGGGTTAGGGGCGCAAATTACTTGTCTTACCTTGGGTGCCAACAACCCACGGTAAGAAAATAATTTTACCGTTAGGGGTCCCCACAACTTGGGAAATTTTATCAAGGGGTCACGGCACTAGACAGGTTGAGAACCACTGCTTTAGAGGGTGGAAGTACGCAAAGGGGTTGATTTACTAAAACTGGAGAATGCAAATCTGGTGCATCTCTGCATAGAAACCAATCGGCTTCAAGGTTTTTTTTGTCGAAGCTTAATTGAACAAGCTGACGTTAGAAGCTGATTGGCTACCATGCACAGTTTGCACTTTTTTAGTTTTTAGAAAATCAACCTCACATTTTCAGCATATGGTAAGTGGAGTTGTTCCACAATATTGACCTATGATCTGTCTTTATATTTGGCTTCTAGTAACATGGAAACGTGTGTCTATCTTTTCACAGGATGAAAAGAAATGTTTCACGTGTGATTCGCGAAAACTATATAACGCTGTGGATAATACAGAAAGTCATCTTATTGAAAACGTAGTCACAACTTTTGATCCTAATCGCTTTAATTTGTGGTGGCAGTCAGAAAACGGTAAGACTTGGTTTAATAAAGTAGAGTTTTCTTCTTTTTTTAATCCCCCCTCCCCAATCATGATTTATCTGTGTTGGGTCTGACCAGATTTTTGTATTTATTCTACCTTCATTCAGTAAGACCAGGCTCACACTGGGCTGCAGGAAGAAGCCGTGCGAGTTCAGCTAAACTCGCAGGATTTAACTCCCGCTTGTCAGTCCTGATTTCGGCCGCGTTTACAGAGATGTAAATCATGGGCCGAAATCGCAAGACGTAGTACAGAAACTACTTTTTGAAATCGGTGTCGCACCGATTTGGATGGTGCCACTACTGGCAAATGCTGCCGATTTGACATATAAAATCGCACCAGTGTGAACCAGGGCTGAGGGTAATCTTAAATTACTGGTTCCAGTGTTGAGGTTGTAAAATGAAAGCAAATCTCTACATTGACATGTACCCTGTCCCAGATATCCCAGTGAATACAATTTTCAAATTAAAGTACATAGATGGATGGAAATTCGGTTGGTTCAGCAGGGATCTGCTGAATTTCGATCCATGTGTGGCCACTGCAATTAAACAGAAGTCAACCTAAAGATTAACCTTCCTGTTGAATAAAAGCCACTCTATCAGTGCCAATTTGTGTACTTAACATAATCGCACAGCGGGAAGGATTTCCCATCCACCCTGAATTTGTGGATGGGGGTATTGGTTGAGTTTTTTTTTTCATTGAGCCCACTCACTGGATGAATAAAAACTGAACCATGTATAGCCAGTTTTAGGTTGTAAACTCTTTGAGGGCACAGACTGGATGTGAATGTACAATATATGTAAAGTGTTGTGCTATATAGACGGAGCATATCCCTACTATAATCATTTTTTGCATATTATTTATGATAGAGGAAAACTAACTTTTATTCTTTCCTCTATTGAGCCATCTCTCAGCAGGCGGTCTCAGAAGGCATAAAACAGACACTAATGTTTTTTTCTCTTTCTTATGAAGGTGTGGAAAATGTCACAATCCAGCTGGATCTTGAAGCAGAATTCCATTTCACTCATCTCATCATGACCTTTAAGGTTAGAAATCCATGACTTCCCCTAGCAAACACAATTGCTACCAGTGTGTTATTAGCTTATAGAAGGGTCCATTGTTAAGGACACTGTTCATTGTACAATGAGATTATTCAAGCTACAATGTAGACATGGGTTCAAAACCGATAGCTGTGTAATTTTTTTCACATACTCAGGAAAGGATGCAGGATATTTATTGTATATATGATTTGGCTTCAGACAAGCATTTATGTAAGCATTCTTTGTTTATGGACACAGAAGTTATGCATACAAAATGTCTTTGTCTGGCTTCCAAACAGATGTCTGGAATTAACATATGGCTTGTAGATACTACGCTACATTATAGGCGCAGTATAGTTTAGCAAATACCCTTGTGTTATTGGCAGGCAACCACGTTGGACTTTGTTTTGCCAGGAGCATTATTATGCAGTCAAACTATGCACATTTAAACACTTAAGTTTTTCAAGCAGATGTTTATGTTAATAGAAAAAAAATCTTGATTTTCGTAGACCTTCCGGCCAGCTGCAATGGTTATTGAAAGATCATCAGACTTTGGTAAAACATGGAACATCTACAGATATTTTGCATATGATTGTGAGTCGTCATTCCCTGGAGTTTCTTTTGGGCCAATGAAAAAAGTTGATGATGTCATCTGTGACTCTCGATACTCTGACATTGAACCTTCCACAGAGGGAGAGGTAATTAATTTATTTTAATTTTTAGTATGTTGTCAACATTTACCTTACATTTTTAACTTTATTTTTTTCTGATGTCTACTTGTATCACAGGTTATATATCGTGTCTTGGATCCAGCTTTTCGTATTGATGATCCATATAGTCCTAGGATTAAAAGTAAGTCATCCAATGTATTGTTTGTCTTTTTACCTGTAAAACTAGATAATCCATTGCCCAAAACTATTTTGCTGGTTCTCTACTGTTCACAGTAAAAGGATAACAAACTTGGAGGCAATTACATTTTTAATTTAACTGAAAGGCCAGCAATCACTTGCAGGAGAAAAGCTGTTACTAATGCATTTTTTCTAAAGGAATTTAAGTGGACAAGATTTAAATAAATTGTGGTTGGATAACATATTGCAATAGTATAATAGGGTATTATTTTAAAGCTGCTTGGGTTCTGTTATCCTTGTATTAGTATCTGATAAGAAATGTGTTTTTATAAAAAATGAACTTCAGTATAGGACAACTGTCCAGATAAAAGTAAGGGGTTGTACCAAGTTAGCCATAGATAAAAGTAGGAAAGTAGAAATGTAAGTGATACCCTTTAACCAAATACAATTTTAGGATGCAAGCTTCCAAAAACCTTTTTGTTTTTTAAAAGGCTTATACTTAACATATTCATTAGAGCCGACCATACATGGTTTGAATGTCAGCCGATTTAGAAGGAACCGGCTGAGATTTGAACTGTTAATGGGCAGGCTGACTGTACCCAGCTGATCGATCAACTTGGGCACAGCCAGCCTGCCGGATTCTCATGCGATTATCACTAGCGACTGATGTAGCCACTGGCCATAATCGCTGTCTTCTCCCGGCTGGGACGGCTTATCTCCCCCCCCCGCACTGGTCGGGAGAAGACAAGGAGGGATTCCCCTGTCAGCAATGTCTGCGTTGATGGGGCAATTGTGTAAATTTCTTTCCTGCACTGTTTATGGCCTGCCTTGGCTGTTAAAGGCATTGCCTACTTGTTTACTTTCCCACTCATTTTAATAAACAGTTGTGCCCCTTTCTTTATGGATTTTCCATACAACTTGGGTTCTGTATAATATTTGCCAAGTCTGAAACAAATGTCATAGCTGCTGAGAGATTTGATGACGTTGGGCAGATGCTTTATTTGGCATTGGCTTGCTATTCTTAGACTTGCTTATAAAACTTAGATATTAGCAGACAATTTTATTTTATATTACAAAACAAAGCAAGGCCAATGTAAATATTAAAATGTTGCTAACATTGCTTTTCGTATTTATTTTATCCTGCTAATGACCATTTTTATTTTTTCATTTTAATTTTCTATTTTTCAAGGCTTGTTAAGAATTACAAACCTGAGAATAAAGTTCCTAAAGCTCCACACTTTGGGTGATAACCTTTTGGATTCCCGAGTTGAAATAAAAGAGAAATACTACTATGCCATTTATGATATGATTGTTCGTGGTAACTGTTTTTGCTATGGACATGCTAGTGAATGCGCACCTGTAAATGGATATTCCGACAATGTGGAAGGAATGGTAATTACGGCCTACAGATTGCTCTTCTCTTATCATTATGGAATGTTCTAATATTTAGTGTTGTCTAGGGTTGGGTTACATAAAGTTATTTCTTAAAGGGGAGTTCCAGTCTTTTTTTTATGTTTATTAAAAGTCAGCAGCTACAAAAAGTGTAGCTGCTGGCTTTTAATAAACATACACTTACCTGTTCCACGGTCCAACGACGTTCCGCTGGGAGCTTCGTTCCGGTTCCCCCCTTCACCGCCAGCACCTCTACTGCAACTGTGGGCACCCGGCCGTGACAGCTTTTGGCTTCACGGCCGGGCACTCACTGCGCATGCGCGAACAGCGCAGCGCTCCCTGATTGGACAGGCAATCGCCTGGGACCTGTCACGTGTCCCAGGTGATCGCCTACAGGGAGGGGCCGCTAAAAGGCGATATGACGTATCGCCTTAGTGGTCCCTGGGCGAAAGGAGGAAGTGGGACAGAAAGTTAATATAAAGTTTATGTTAAAAATTTATATATTTAAAAATTATATCATCCCATGTTGTAAACTAAACGCTGCCCAGAGACAATAGAAGGGAGTCAGATATGTGAGCACTAGGCCTGCATCTTCTATCGGTATGCCCATGCTTTCGCGAGAGAATGAAATTCCCGCTCTTAGACACTCCTGAATCGGCTTATGAAACGTGGAACAAAAATGGAAATGACCCCCCCTCATCAGATTTCTGATAATATTGCCTACATAGATGAGATTGCTTCTCAAGGCAGAGTGAACAACCATCTTTTCATGTCGATGAGTATATTAAGCTTTGATGTGGGAAAACAAAGCACTGTTCTAGGACTTGCAGAACCCAGGACTTATATTTGTGAAGTTAGCATGACTCTTCAGTTTACAATCTTCAGTCAAGAAGATCTAAATTACGCTTGCATGTACCGAATGACACCTTTGTTGCTGTATAAATGCCAGATGCTGTGGTGTAGGTCTCAAACGTCAAAATAAAATAAACAATCCTATAACTTGAAAGAACAGAGAGTTGTAAATGTTGTTTTAGTTTAAAACCCAGACAGTGAAAATGGTCATTATTTAAAATAATATGTATAAAGCTCTATTGAATAGCTTGGATGGAGATAAACACTTCTTTCTAACCTTGCATTCTAGGTACATGGACGCTGTGTTTGTAGACATCACACAAAAGGTTTGAATTGTGAACTGTGTATGGACTTTTATCATGATTTGCCTTGGAGACCAGCAGAAGGTCGTAGCAGTAATGCTTGTAAAAGTGAGTTCACAGATAATAAATTATTGTTTTTCATAGGATGGCATCTAGTAACTTTTTTTACACTGACATACATTTTTTTTTTTTCTTGGAGTTTAATGCCGTTTGACTGTGACATTTCATTCTATTGTTAGTCAATCACTTGTTAAAGGACCACATCTCCCACAACAGGACTTTATATACTTACCAGCTTTTCTTAGCTGTTCTTTTGTCACTTTTTTATTTTTATTTGTCTGTCCTTAAACATTTTGCTCATTAAACTGCATCATCTCCCTGCAGAATGCAACTGTAACGAGCACTCTACACAATGTCACTTTGACATGGCTGTATACATGTCAACTGGTAATACAAGTGGTGGAGTGTGTGATGATTGCCAGCATAACACAATGGGACGGAACTGTGAGCAGTGCAAGCCATTCTTCTATCAGCATCCAGACAAAGACATACGTGACCCAAACATCTGTCAACGTAAGTATGTTACTTTAAAAGAAAACTCCTTTTTGGTCTGTTTTTCTGGCAGCCCTCCATCTTGTTACGCACAGCAGCTATTGTTTGTCTTATTTGGTTGACATCTTAAGAGAGGTGTTATGTGACTTTATAAGGATCTGTTCTTTGTTGCTTTCCTAGAGCTGTTCTCATTTTTTTCCTAATGGGGGAAACATTTTTTAATGTTCAACATTAAGTGCATGTAAACTGCTATGCAATAGGTTAATCTGCAAAATACATGCAATTTACCATGATCTTGAAATCTGTAGACGTGTATTACTCTTGAAAACTGCTTTTTGATCAAAAGCTAATGTTGTTGGTTGGCAACATTTTTTCCAGCTTGTAACTGCGACCCAGCTGGATCCCAAAATGGTGGCATATGTGACCGTTATTCAGATTTCTCTGTGGGACTTATTGCTGGCCAATGTAGATGCAAGTCAAATATAGAGGGAGAGCGCTGTGATCGATGCAAGGAAGGCCACTATGACCTAAGTGCAGAAGATCCAGATGGATGCCAGCGTAAGAATTCTTTCAATATGTGCCTCACTTGGATGATATCCTCTCAAACAATTGACAAACATCTGTATTTTGTTTCCTATCTTATAGCTTGTGGATGCAATTCTCTAGGAACTATTCCTGGTGGCAATTCGTGTGACTCGGTAGAAGGAAACTGTTATTGCAAGCGTTTCGTGATGGGGAAGCAGTGCGACCAGTGCATGGTAATAAAAAACTTCTGAATGACTGCTTTTGATTTTTGTTCTTTTGACTCCAATCATTATTTTGTAAATAACATAAGGCAGCAAGGGAAGGTAACCAACATATACTGTATTAAATCCACTTGTTTGATGCATGTGTATATTAAAGCCTGCTCACTAAAACAAAGAATAACAAAATGCTGAATAAGCAGCACACATTGTAAAATACTTTAGGCTGCATCATTGTGGAGGCACAACTCTATACAATGAGTACAGCTTAAAAAAAAAAATCTTTAATAAACCCATTTGTCAAATATATTCCATAAGAAGCAAAAACGTTATGCAAAATATTTAAAATTGGAAAAATAATTATTCGATGATCTAGTATAGCTAGACAAAATAAAGGAATAGTGCAGAGTTCTTGGGTTATAGGTTCTGTACTATGAAGCTGAATGTTAATTTACATGTACACATAGCCAAATAAACCTAATGATTGATACCTGACCTCTAATATACAACTCAGCTGTGATAGAAATCTGGTAGTTGCCACTGCTTACCAGTTAATCAAGGTAGTCGCCATAAAGAAACATAGCCCCACACATTGTAATCCAGTTTTCTCAAAAAAAAAAAAAAAATTGATTTACTTTTATTCTTGAACTTGTGATATACAAAATAAAAAAGTGCGTAAATGGGACTTTAAAGTGGATGTAAACCGATGAAATTTTAGCTGGGCACATATATATCTGTAGTGTTTTCTTATCTCTCTTCAAAGAACTAAGTCCTGTAACTGTCTCTTGCTCTGTTATCAGCCTCATAACTTTTCACACATTCTCTGAGACACACCAGAGGATCTTTTTTAACTATCTGTCCACTCCAAGCTTCACTACACAATAAATCCTTGACTTGGTTACAAGGTAGTGTGAAAAGTTGAAATTCTCCTTAATTGTTGATGGCAATACACTAGACTCTAGGTTCGGGATAACAGTTATGAAGCTTGCCCTGTCAGCCACAGCAGCTCTGTTATGCCCCGTACACACGATCTGGCTTTTGCCAAACTAACATCAGAATTCCGACCGAATTCCATTGGAGTAAAAGAGAACTTGTTCTCTATCTAAAAAAGTCAGATGGGGCATACACATGGTCGGAATTTCCGATGGAAAAAGTGCATCTGACTTTTTCCATTGGAAATTTCGATTGTGTGTATGGGGCTTTATTTATATTCACATAGGTTCCCATGTACACAAGTAGCAGTAAGTATTTTATTATAATTTTGTTTCCTCTTACTGTAGGTCTCATGGCTAGAAAAGTGTTATTCCTTTGCTTTGCATGCCTTACTAAATACACAGTGGTCCATGTCTAATGCTAAATGTTTAAGAATATGTGACTATTCTGGTAATAACCAGCCTTTGAATTTTTTAAACAGCCTGGATTCTGGGGTTTGAGCAATGACCTGGATGGATGTCGACCTTGTGACTGTGACCGTGGTGGAGCACTGGATAACATGTAAGCCATAAGTTCACTTTTTCCTTTACTATCAAATGCTTATATGGATTTTAGAATGCTTATTAACACCCTCAATCATAATTTCTGCATGCATTTTACTGTTGGTACATTATTAGAAGAGACAAACATTTTAAAGTATTTCCAATATTTTTCTTTGGCATCCAGGGTAATCATTCGATTTTTTTATATAATGATTTTTTTTTTATGGGTGTGTTTGTCTTCTAGAACAACAAAATATTATAGAAAACAAGTTCCATTGCCATAAGATAGTTTCCAAATGCTAAAATCCACCTGTTTTAATTGTGCATAGTTTTCTAGTGCAGTTTTACCAATTTGTCCAATAGAACCACTGCTAAGTTATTTTGTTTTGTCTTTATTCACCTTGCAGCTGTTCTGCTGAGTCAGGACAATGCCGCTGTAGGCCACACATGATTGGTCGTCAGTGCAATGAAGTGGAGTCTGGCTTTTATTTCATCTCTTTAGACCATTACATCTACGAAGCAGAGGATGCAGATTTTGGCCCTGTAAGTACTCTGTAGTAATCTGTGAATTTCTATCTTTATCACTAATAACATCATCTTGCAAGCTGTGAATTATTATTATTTTTTATCAATAGAGTGTGAGAACTGTTGAACGCGTGCACCCTCAAGATCGAACACCATCTTGGACAGGACCTGGATTTGCCCATGTTCCAGAAGGAGGATACTTGGAGTTTCACATTAAAAATATTCCAGTCTCAATGGAGTATGATCTTTTAATCCGTTATGAACCACAGGTTAGTCAATCAAAACCTAAAAAAGGTGTGTATTGTTATGAGTTCTTTTTAAATAATGGCGGATGGGCAACTGATTTGTCTGTATATGTCAGTGGTCACCCCTAACTTAAAGAGGAACTTCATCCCCTTCTCCCTTCCCCATACACATATACATTTATTTTTGCTTAGCCTGCAATCTAATAGCACAAATGATGAATCTCCCCTTTCAGGCTATTGTATTCTGACAGCCGGTGCAGCCATAAGAATACCTGCACGGTGCCTGCATCTGTTCGTCTGACAATTTTCTGACAGGTTCCTAAACAAACTAAAGTCAATTGAACAATCTATTTTTCTAGATTTTGATTGGAAGGAAAATGAATTTGCACCCTATACACAGGCTACATATCTGCAGATTGAGTCTATAATATCTTGCAGATAATCAGCTGATATATGGGTAAATTAAACATATTTTAGTTGCTCTAGTCTACAAATATCCATGCATGCAAGTTGCATTAGAAAAAAAATCTTTATGGTAATTGGTTGTACTATTATGCCACGTACAGACGGTCATTTTTTTTTATGGAAAAAAAACGAAATTTTTTGTAAAGTAAAAAAACAACGTTTTTGAAACTTCATTTTCAAAAACGACGTTGCCTACACACCATCATTTTTTCAAAATGCTCTAGCAAAGCGCGGTTACGTTCAGCACTCTTTTCCATTGAAGCTCGCTTCATAACTTGCTTCTGAGCATGCGCGGGTTTAAAAACGTAGTTTTAAACGTCGTTTTAGCTACACACGGTGATTTTTTGTGACACAAAAAACTATGTTTTGAAAAACGACACAAAAAATTGAAGCATGCTCGAATTTTTTTTTTTGTCGTTTTTCAGAAGACATAAAACAATGTTTTCCCCACACACGTTCATTTAAAATGACGTTTATAAAAATGTTGTTTTTTTTCATCACATAAAGTGATGGTGTGTACTAGTGTACTAGTGTACTAGTGTAATATAGCATTCAGGATAATGTTCATTTCAATAATTAAAAAGTAAACATACATTTCTATGCTGACTACACCCAAATCTATTTCACTACCCTCCAGCTCATAACATCAGTCTTCCCACGTAGCACTAATTTACTAACCGACATATCAGTGTGGATGTCAACCCACTTCCTCAAACTCAATCTACCCAAAATCAAGGTCATAATATTTCTTCCCCACATGCCCCTTCCCCCGATTACTCTGTCAAGATCAATGGCACAACCATAAACCCATCCATGAATGCCAGGGTGCTAGGTGTTATCCTGGACTCTGAACTCCACTTTTGGCCCCACATCCAATCACTTTCCAAAGCTTGCTGCAACATCTCCAAAAGATACCCCTTCCTAACCAATGACACTGCAAAGCTTCTGATCCACTCCCTGGTTATTTCTCGCCTCATCTACTGCAATTCCCTCCTCATTGGCTTACCCTATTCAGTTCATCATGAATGCTGCTGCCAGACTCATCCACCAAACCACTCAACATCTGCTGCCTCTCTCTGCTAATCCTTCCATTGGCTGCCTCTCACCCAACGAATTAAAGGAGTTGTAATGGCAGAAGTTTTTTTTTTTTTTAATCTTAATGCATTCTATGTGTAGCAGCCTCCCCAGCACCCCTAATACTTTCCTGACCCCCTCTCTGTCCAGTGATGTACCCGATTCCCTCAACAGTCTGGAACTTTCCTCCTTATTGGCTGAAACACAGCAGCTGCGCCATTGGCTAACTGACAGCTGTGGGAGCCAATCAGGGGAGAGAGGGCCGGTTCCGGAACAGCAACTTTGTGTCTGAATGGTGTAAAGGGGTTAGCTTGGTAGCGGGTGTGTGACCCCTTGGATGGGTTCACTACACTGAATTTATACAGACAGGCAGTCGAAGACAGTTGAAAACAAAGATTTTGGTTTATTCTTCCATCTTGCTGGAAACAAGTGCAAGCATCCAAACAGCATAAAGAAAATCAAACATAAAATAAACCCTGGCCACTTTGGGCGTCTATCTTCACCACACAGGAACCTATCTATGGAGTTCTGGTTCTGGGCAGACAGTGCTGGTCATACAGCAGAAAAACAATAGTCTTTTGATTTTTATCGCACAGAAAAATCAATCCTCTCCTCACCTTCTCAGAAGACTTTCAGTACGCTGCTCTCCTTACTCACAAAGCCTCAGGATGCAGCAAATCAGTGGTAATCCTCTATAAGTAATCCAGAGGCCTTAATTGCCTCATTCTGAACAGCTGAAGTTTTTTTAACGCCCTTAGACCTTTTCTGGCTATTTTTGCAGCCGACGCCTAATAACAATTGGCGTATCGTCTAAACAAGGCAGAAATGTATGTCCCGTCTGTGACAACACCCACAGATTTACCTGACTTCCTTTCACAATGGACACAGAGCTGCAGCTTGGGTGCCCCATAGCAAGCCTCTTTCTGTGGGGGCATTCCATAGGAGGGAGGAGACATGAAGAGGGACTTGAGATGAGGAGAATTTAGGCTGCCCTGTGCAAAACCACTGAACAGAGCCGTCAATTATAACATGTTTGTTATTTGTTTTTAAAACGGACATTACAATAACTTTAAATTCAAACTACTATCAGCTTACAAAGCCATCCACAACTTGGCTCCCATCTACATCACTTACCTAGTCTCAAATCTTTCTCATTGTTCCTCCCAAGACCTCCTGCTCTCTAGTTCCCTTGTCACCTCCTCCCATGCTCATCTCCAGGACTTCCCTTGAGCATCTCCCATCCTTTGGAATTACCTACCCCAATCTGCCTAACTCTCTCCAACTCTATCCACTTTTGGGCAATCCCTGAAAACTTTTCTCTCCAGATAAAGCTATCCTGCCTCCACCTAACAACTGTACATTTTATTTTCTCCATCATCTCATCCCCATAGCTATGACATTTTGTATCACTTGACCCTCCCTTTTAGATTGTAAGCTCTAGCGCTCTGATTCCTCTTGTATTGAATTGTGTTGTACTGTAACTGTCTGCCCTCACATTGTAAAGCGCTGTGAAAACTTTTGGCGTTATATAAATCCTGTATAATTATAATAATTTGTCATTCTACTTTTCTCCATGTGAACAGTGATAACCCTTTGGCATGGTTAATGTTTTTTATTTGGAATGTTTGTTTCTTCTGTCATCCTCAGCTCCCAGAACAATGGGAAGAAGCAGTGATAACAGTTATTCGTCCATCGAAAATTCCCACAAGCAGTAGATGTGGTAATACCATCCCAAGTGATGACAACCAAAGTGTAGCATTACCTCCAGGATCCAGGTAATCGGGGAAAATAAAGACAATGTACAGATCATGCATGATCAGGAATTATTTTGTGATTTGTACTTGGTCACTGTGATTAACCACTTCAATACAGGGCACTTATACACCTTCCTGCCTAGACCGATTTTCAGCATTTAGAAAGACAATTGTGGTCATGCTACACTGTACCCAAACAGAATTTTTATCATTTTGTTCCCACCAATATAGCTTTCTTTTGGTGGTATCTAATCACCACTGGGTTTTTTTATTTTCTGCTAAACAACTAAAAAAAAGACAGAACATTTCTGTTACAAGACTTTGTAAACAAGTATGTTTTCTGCTTCACTGATGGGCACCGATGAGGTGGCATTGATATGCAGCACTGATGGGCACACATAGGTGGCACTGAAAGGCGGCACTGATGGGTGGCACTGATGGGCATCACTAATTGATGGGCATCACTTATTGGCAGGCATTAGTGTTTGGCACTGATTGGCATCTATTGTGGACACTGGCATCCATTGTGGGCACTGATTGGTATCCCTGGTGGCCATGGGTGGCATATTCAACACAGACCCCCCCCCCATGTCAGAGGAGCAGCTGATCGGCTCTCCTCTACTCGCGTTTGACAGATGCAAGTGAGGAAAAGCCGATACACTGTGATGAACCATGATTGGACACAGCTGAACATGTGGTAAAGAGTCTCCGTCAGAGACTCTTTACCTAGATCAGAGTTGCGGTGTGTCAGACTGATGCGTTGCACCACTGATCGCTGCGCGCCCCCGCTAGCACGTGCTGGCTAGTTATCCTGCTCACATCATATGACGTCCAGTCAGGATAACAGAACCACTTTGCTGCAGACAATTTGCTATACGATGGGTGGCAAGTGGTTAACCGCTTGCGGACCACCCACCGTGCATGTGCCAGATCATGTACCTAGTACAGTTTGTAACCTTGATGATATTGATGGAGATGTTACTAAAGTGGCACGTGCACCTAAAATATTATTGGTTGAGTTTCTATTTTGTATCTGTTGTTTTTGAACTGTGTCTTGTAGAAATTGTTCAAAGTCTCTCTTTCAAAATGTTTTTTTTAATATGCATCTGTCACAAAATTGTGAAAATGTGGCATATTAAATATATTATATTGAGGTTCTTAAAATAGAGGGTTATTGTGTAATTAAGTGATTTGGATCCACTATTTTGGCAATCTATAAATCATGTTATATTCATAATCGGGACAGTCTATAAATCATGTTATATATTGTACTTCCAGGTATATAGTTCTTCCTCGTCCTATATGCTTTGAGAAAGGTCTGAATTACACCATACGTCTGGAGTTGCCACGATATTCAGTTAACTCTAATGTAGAAAATCCCTACACATTAATCGATTCTGTAAGTAAATATTTGACCCAAATACTTTTGCAAATGCACTGTATAATTGCTGGAAAAGACTGATGTAGTGGCAGATCAACATGTATTCTACTGTAGTGATTTATACAGCGCTAACAGCGGATAGCTAATAAATCAATCCCGTGGCTCTTGTGTAACTTCTATCTAGAAGATCTCAGAAGTTTATGCTTTATTTTAGAAGCTTTAAAAACAGCCAAACTGTATATTATCTACTTGTTATCACATTTAGAATTAGGTTTAGGTTCCTCTTACAAAGGAATGATTAAAGGCAAACTCTGGGCATGGGGTTAAAGCTGTTTCACCCTCCACCCTTTATTCTACACCCTACAAAAATTCCTTGTTTTGCTACATGCAGAGGTTAGTACAGCTTCCGCTGTGTTTCCGACCACTCAGGTGTAAGCATTGCAGGTCTAATAGACCCTAATGTTCTGAGGTCCCCACCTGACTCTCCACTTGGTCATTTAGGACTGAGCATTTAGGAGTTGTTATTAGTCTTAAAAAATAATAATAATAATAATTTAAATACCTCAATTTGTGAGCATGTTCTAGGACAGGGGTGCCCAACCTTTTGAAGAGTGTGGGCCATTTAAGCGACTTGGTAACCGGTCGCGGGCCACAATGAGCGGAGCGGGTGTATAGCAGCCCACTCTAATCCTTTTTTTTTTTTTTGATCGGATTGGAGGTAGGCGTTAGTAAACAGACACAAGTCCATTTACATCTGCCACTCCTTAGAGGTAAATGGTGGGTTTGATTGGGTCTGACTGACTGTGTGAAAGGGGCCTAAGGCTGCTTTCACACTGAATGGTTGTTTACCCGCACCACGAGTTCAGCACAGTTCACCTGTGGCTTTCCTGCCACTTTGCCAAAGACTTATATTACCGTATTTATCGGGGTATAACGCGCTCCCGCGTATACCGCGCACCCCTAAAGTTGCCCCCGAAATTCCTGTAAAAAAAATGTTATATGATTTTATTACTTACAGTTTTGGTGTCTTCCCAGCGTCCATCGTCCGGTTCCGGCGTCCGTCTGCGGCCTCGATGGTGTCCTCCCGGCTTCTCCAGCGCACGCCTCAAGTTGAGGCGCGCAAGTCGAGGCCCCTCTTCCCGCGCTCAGTTCGAACGCCTCCGCCGACATATACCGAGTGCAGTACACTCGGGTACATTCGGCAAGGCTCGGCTTCGCTCGCGCTCACGCTCTGTGACGTTTATGCGTGAGCACGAGCGAAGCCTAGACTAGCCGAATGTACCCGAGTACTGCACTCGGTATATGTCGGCGCAGGATTTCAAACTGAGCGCGGGAAACGGCTATCGGCGTATATCGCACACCCACGATTTTCCCCTTATTTTAAGGGGAAAATAGTGTGCGATATACGCCGATAAATACGGTATATCCTGTAAGTGTGGTGCACTTTCAGAAAGCAAAACAAACTCGCAGGTAAAAGAAGTCTATGGCTCAGTGCAGGTAATCAGTTTAAAAGCAGCCAAGTATCCACTGCAGAACAGATATGCCCATATATACGCTGTGATTTTAGTAATAAACTTACCTTTAATAACAGTATTCTATTGTATTCCATCCCAGAGCAGGAGGTCACGGGCCACGCGTGACCCCCAGGCCACTGGTTGGGCACCCCTGTTCTAGGATTTGGGTAGGATCCCATGTGTGATATGATCATGCTTCCATGCCATTTTCTAGAATGCCTGTGTTGGGATTTTACGGTAGCTGTTAACTTCAGTGCTTACAGCTCTACTTGTATTTCTCTTACTGTAGAAATTGCTTACTGTGATTTACTGTTAAGTATACTGTTTGCAGAGGTTTTAAAGTAACCTATATTTTGTCAGGGATAACGTCTTTACTTGGATGCTTCCTTGTTTTTTAAGTGGTTTTAAGGCTTTTGTGTTCTCTCATAACATCTTAGTTCTATTTTATCTGATCTATGTATAATAGTTGTACCTTTTTTATCTCCTCAAATACATTTCTGTTCTCTGATGTACAGTATTTTGCATATTGCTCAGGGTCTTGACCTAATTTTTTATCATTACAGATTGTTCTGCTTCCTCATGTAAAGTCCCTGGACATATTCAGCTCCGGAGGGTCAGGAGATGAGGTCAGCAATGCCTGGCAGACATTCCAGAGATACAGATGTACAGAGAACAGCCAAAGTGTTGTGAAAACTCCTTCCACAGATGTCTGTAAAGACTTCCTCTTCAGCATCTCAGCTCTGCTACATGAAGGGGCCCTAGGTAGGTATTTGTTTCACTACTACGATTAGTAGTAGCTCCAGTCTCTTTAAAGTAGACAAGCTGTCACTTTCTCTATGCTTGTTTGTACTGTGGATTTTTTGTTTTTGTTTTAGAGTCCATTTTACTATATCCTTCTTCTTCTTTTTTTTTTTTTTTTTTTTCTCACATTAGCACATTTTACTTGTTTTTGGACTATTGAAGGCAGGTTGGGCCCTTTAATAAGGGAAAGTTTGTGTGGCCCTCTAGAATACACTATTAGTACAAAATAAATATGTTCTGAAAAAGTTTAAAAAAAAAAGTATTTTGTAATGAAGAAACTTTTTTTAGTGTCTTTAATAAAATGTTACTGATGGCTATCTGAATTGGTATAATAAATCGAAACCGCTTTAGAACAAACCTTTGCTGACGTGGGTGGTGGTTGTTAGTGGCCTTGTTGTTGTTTTATATATCATACTGTTTTTATATCTTTGGTCCCAATTTAGCATTCTCATTGTTTTCTTATCTTCTATTTCTTATCCAGAATGTCAGTGTGACCCTCAAGGCTCCCTAAGTGCTGTATGCGACCCGAATGGAGGGCATTGCGATTGTCGGCCAAATGTGGTTGGAAAGAATTGCGATAAATGTGCACCTGGAACTTATGGCTTTGGGCCTAGTGGATGCAAACGTATGTCATTGTTTGGACTTAAACTTAAAAGTCTTTATTGCTTCCCAAGTACATTACTTGCTACTGCCAAACTAAACTTGTTAGCTGATTTAAGGCACCACGTGGTAGACGTCTGTGGGTTTCCTTTATGCTGCTACAGTACACCCTGGCAGCCCTCAAAAACCCAAGTGCCTGCAATATCGGCATGCAGCTGATGATTAGTCTGCCACATGTCACAATATTTGTAAATTCCAAGATTAGTGTTCTGCAGGTACTCCTGAGATGTCCTACGGCAGAAGTTTTTTAAAAGATGATCCACAGTGGGGCAGATCCACGTACCTGCGCTTAAGAATCCGCCGGGCACAGCGTATCTAAGATACACTACGCCGCCGCACCTTTTTTTTTTTTCCGAATCCTCAACGAATTTGCGCTGTAAGGTACGGCGGCGTAGTGTATCTTTGGCGACGTAAGGGCGCGGAATTGAAATGGATGTAATGGGGGCGTGTTTTATGTAAATATGTCGTGACCCGACGTAAACAATGTTTTTTTTTAACTGCGCATGCGCCGTCCGTGGGGGTATCCCAGTGCACATGCTCGAAATTAACCCGGAAAAAGCCAATGCTTCCGACGGTGACGTCATTCTACGCAAAACCCTATTCGCGAACGACTTGGGCAAACGACGTAAAAATTTCAAATTTCTACGCGGGAAGGACGGCCATACTTAAAATTAAGTACGCATCATAACAGTAGCTTTAACTATACGCCGGAAAAAGCCAAACAAAAACGACCTAAAAAATTGCGCTGGCCAGACGTACGTTCGTGGATCGCCGTGAATTGCTAATTTGCATACTCGACGCGGAATTCGACGGTAACGCCAACTATCGGCCGCCAAAATATTGCACCTTAAGATCCGATGGCGTACTAAGACGTACGCCTGTCGGATCCCTCCGAGATCCCGTTGTATCTTGTTTTGTAGATACAAAACAATGATACGACCCGGGAATTTTAAAATTATGCCGGCGTATCAATAGATACGCCGGCGTAATCCTTTTGTGGATCTGCCCCAGTATTTTTACCTCTGATTTTTTTTTTTCTTTTTTTTAGCTTGTGAATGCAATCTTAAAGGATCTTCTCATTCTTTCTGCCACCCTGAGACTGGCCAGTGTCCGTGTATCCATGGTGCCTATGGAAGACAATGTGATGCATGTTTACCTGGCTACTGGGGATTCCCAAACTGTCAGCAGTGCCAATGTAATGGACATACCGATGACTGCAATACCCTTACTGGAGAGTGCACCAGCTGCAGAGATCACACTGAAGGTTACAGCTGTGAAAGGTAAATTTAGTTAATCCACTATATCGGTATCCATAACAAAGTATTCTTTCTTCTTTTTTGTTAATGCTGTTTTTTATAGGGACATTTATAATTGGTCAAGTTCATGAAATAAATACAACTCGTTTAGAAAGTTATGTTTTTTTTTTGTTTTTTTTTAACTTTAAATTTTATTATTTTTGACCAAATATATTCCAATATAGATGAATACAATTAATTGGTATTGCTTATTATATTGTTTAGAAAAGATAATGAACATTGAGGAATGAATAGCCAGAAGTAGTAATAAACTTTAAGGTACAATATCTAAAGTTTGATATTCTGCTACTGCCCACCTCAAGTGGGATCATACTGTAGGTGGGAGCTGGTCATCAAATACTCCAATTTTTAGAAATATATCATATATCGATATGCTTTAAGTAATTGGGGGCTCTCGGGTTGTTTATCCAAACTTGGCATTTTTGGGGGGGAAATAGTGATGGAGAAATTTTTGAATGCTAACATCAATTTGTATTGGACCTGAGTGTTTTGTTTAGAAAGAAATGTTGATGATTTGATCATGCACTATTGTCTAGAGCTGCTTCATAGTCTCTTTAATTTTCTAGATGTTTAGCTGGTTATTATGGAGACCCCAGGCTTGGTTCGGGTGATCATTGCAGACCATGTCCATGCCCAGATGGACCCGGAAGTGGACGCCAGTTTGCTAGTGGATGTTATAAAGACCCTACATCTGAGCATGTTGTATGTACATGTAATAAAGGATATACAGGTAAATGTTTATTATATTTTAGGCTATTAGGAAACATAAGTCTATAGGTATAGTGTTAAAAACGTATACTCTTACCTCATTAATAGTTAGAACCTAATGCTCAGTGGAATGACTTCCAAAGTATAATACAATATTCTAGTAAGTATTCATCGAAAAAGATACTAGAACAGTTGTTTAGCCCATTGAATTTTTTTCTTTTAGATTTCTAAGGAAAGAAAAACTATTGATTGTATTTGAATGTTCTGCAAGTGGTCATTAGGATATTTCTATATAGCACTAATGAGGTTCTTTTTTATTTTGTAGGTGTTCGCTGTGACGGTTGTGCATCTGGCTATTATGGAAACCCAGAACAGAATGGTGGTGTCTGTCAGCCTTGCAACTGCAATAATAACATAGATATGTCTGATCCACTGGCTTGTGATAAACAATCAGGAGTATGTCTAAAGTGCCTCCATAACACAGAGGGTGAAAACTGCCATCAGTGCGGACTGGGATACTATGGCAGTGCAATTCATCAGGATTGTAAAAGTAAGTGTTTATTCAATTTAAAATTGCATTTGGCTTCAAAGTCCAGAACTTTTCTATTTCAATACAATTTCTTTGTATTAAACACAATTTCAATGCTATTGCATAATTTTGGTTTCCATACAAAGGTTAGAACGCCTAAAACCATGCGTTACAGGTATATGAGTCATATTAAGAAGGTTAGCACAGGTCCATCAACTGCTTAAAAACCTATTCAAATATACCCAATAAAATACTTGTGTTAAATATGCCAAAAAAATATAAATACGTTCATAGGGTGTACCATCCTAAATGCTTAGGTAATATATAAACCTATTCCACCAAGCTGAACTCTTTTATCTTCAAAGCCTATGGTCAAGACACCCATAGCATGGGAGCATCTATTGTAAAAATTAAACCCAATAGAAAGAGTTTTGAATAAGGGCAAAGCCCAGAGCATTGAAAGACATATTTTTGAGCTACAGTGCCTTGAAAAAGTATTCATTCCCCTTGAAATTTTCCACATTTTTATATGTTGAAACCAAAAACATAAATGTATTTGTATGTGATAGACCAATACAAAGGGGCACATCATTGTAGAGTGGAAGGTAAATGATAAAGGGTTTTCAATTTTTTTTTAGAAATATCTGAAAAGTGTGGGGTGCATTTGTATTCAGCCCCCTTTACTCTAATACCCCTAACTAAGATCTAGTGGAACCAACTGCCTTCAGAAGTTACCTAATTTGTGAATAGAGTCCACCTGTGTGTAATTTAAATCTCAGTATAAATAAACAGCTGTTCTGTGAAGCCCTCAGAGGTTTGTTAGGCTGCTTTCACACTGGGGCGGTGGGGGCGTCAGTGGTAAAGTGCCGCTATTTTTAGCGGTGCTTTACCATAGTTTTTTCAGCGCTTTTCGGCCGCTAGCTGGATGCTTTTAACCCCCGCTAGAGGCCGAAAAAGGGTTCGGTGGCACTTCCCATTGATTTCAATGGGCAGGGGCGCTTTAGGAGCGGTGTATACGGCACTCTTACAGCGCTGCAAAGATGTGGCTTACAGGACTTTTTTTTTTACTATCCTGTCAGCGCACCGCTCCAGTGTGAAAGCCCTCGGGCTTTCACATTGAAGTGAAAGGAGAGGCACTTTACAGGCGCTATGTAAAGCTCCTCAGTGTGAAAGCAGCCTCAGAGAACCAAAGTGAACAAACTGCATCATGAAGGCCAAGGAACACACCCGACAGGTCCGGGATAAAGTTGTTGAGAAGTTTAAAGCACGGTTAGGATATAAAAAAAATATCCCAAGCTTTGAACCTCTCATGGAGCACTATTCAATCCATCTTCCGAAAATGGAAATAGTATGGCATAACTGCAAACCTACCAAGACATGGCCGTCCACCTAAACTGACAAGGAGAGCATTAATCAGAGAAGCAAGCCAAGAGGCTCATGGTAACTCTGGAGGAGCTGTCAAGCTCTACAACTCAGGTGGCAGAATCTGTCCACAGGACAACTATTAGTCATGCACTCCACAAATCTGACCTTTATGGAAATAAGCCATTGCTGAAAGAAAGCCATAAGAAGTCCCATTTGTGGGGGAAACGTGGAAGAAGGTGCTCTGGTCAGATGAGACCACAATTGAGCTTTTCGGACTAAAAGCAAAGCGCTATGTGTGGCAGAAAACTAACACTGCACATCATCCTGAACACACCATCCCCACCGTGAAACATTGTGGTGGCAGCATCATGTTGTGGGGATGCTTTTCTTCACCAGGGACAGGGAAGCTGGTCAGAGTTAATGGTAAGATGGATTGAGCCAAATACAGGGCAATCTTAGAAGAAAACCTGTTAGCGTCTGCAAAAGACTTGAGACTGGGGCTGAGGTTTACCTTCCAGCAGAACAATGACCCTAAACATACAGCCAGAGCTACAATGGGATGGTTTTGATCAAAGCATATTCATGTGTTAGAATAGCCCAGTCAAAGTCTAGACCTAAATCCAATTGAGGTAAACAAAAAAGCAATTGATGGTCAGACTTTAAAGGCAAGGCGGAAGTATATAAAAAATATAAATTTATTACAAAAAGTAGATTAAATAAACAACAATAAAGATAATAGAAACCCATATAAATTAATAAATAGATATGGACAATATCCTCTGTACATCGTCTACGCGTTTCACCGTTGGGCTTCCTCAGGACGAGCAGAAGAGATTTTTAACAATGTAAAGGTATATTTCATAGTCTATAGCACCATAGTGGATACAGCTATCCAGGGTATCAGCAGAGCACTCCACACTCCATCGCGTGTGCTCCAGGGTAATAGCCCGTGCTATACACGATTAAAAAATTATAACTACCATGTGTTTGCACCACAGACCCCTGATACTGCATCAAAAAATGTTTATCTTCTTTCCTAGATCATTTGCCTGAATATTTTATGTGTCTCAGTAGCAGGATATTGTCCCAATTTCCCCTTCCCTTTTTGTCTTCAGGCAAAGAGTTATCCTGTTGTTTTCATTTATCTTTTGGCAAAAAGTTCTACTTTATAGTGTACCTGTGTAACAAACTGTTCAAACCATAATAGTATACCGCTTGCTAGATAACCATCTTACATGTATCTTGCTGTTTAATCTTTTTAGAGTGCGTCTGTAATTACCTGGGCACTGAACAGGAGCACTGTCAGGGAGATGTCAGTTGCCACTGTAATACAACCACCGGCCAGTGCCCTTGTCTGAAGAATGTGGTTGGACAGAGCTGTGATCACTGTGCACCGAACACCTGGAATTTAGCCAGTGGAGATGGTTGTGAGCTATGCGGTTGTGATCCAGGTCGTTCTCTGGGACCATCTTGTAATGAGGTACACATTAGAAAAAAATAGAAAATCGAATGAATAAAACATTCTGAAGCATTTTGAGTGTATAACTCTTCTCATAACATTTTAAACAGTTCACTGGACAGTGCCATTGCATGCCTGGTTTCGGAGGGAGGAACTGCAGTGAATGCCAGGAACTTTTCTGGGGTAATCCAGATTTCGAATGCAAAGGTAATATACAACTATTTATGCCCTCTCATTCTTCTTTTTTTTCTTGATTTTTGGCTATAAGCATTCCTAAACCAGTACTGACAGCTATTTACAAAGTGGTGAGGTGTATCTTTGTTTCTTTTTTAAAGTAAATTATATTTTGACAGGTTTTAGCATTTCATCGCCAGCATTCACCTGAGTTACACCTTCTACATCCCCTGCAGGTTTTAAATTTTTAACCATGCGGTCACATTTGTATTTATATTTATTTATATTTATAGTCCCACTTGTACATATGGCACTATTTGCTACTGTACACTTATACACACACAATGAAAGTCCAACAACACAGATCCAGGAGATGGATTTCTGGCTGACAGCTCACACGGAGCCAACCCCTACTCCCCCTAAGTTACCAGATAGGATGTTGCTCTGCAGTGCTGTCTCTTCATCTCACCTGTTCAGTGTACATTAAGCCTGTACCTGCATTCCACCACCAGCCAATCAGGGCATAGGCAGAGTGAAAACTATAAGCTGGTTGTGAAGGTTTTTGGTGAAGAGCGCTTTATTTTACAAAAACCCAATCAACAGCGCACAGCGGCTACTACACTAAGCTGCCTCAGACAAGTGTAGTAGCCTGTGTGTGCTTGTGTTTTTGTGAATGAAAGCAGTCTTCAGCTGCAATCATTCACGACATAAGCTCACAGTGTATACTCTCTGTTCCCATGAATAGCTGTTGACCGGTTCTGACTGTGTTTACTGAACAGGAAAGATAAGATAAGGAGGCATAATCCTGAAGAATGAAGAGGGAGCACAGCTCAGTGCTATCTGTAACCCCCCCTCCCCCCAATGGGAATGCACATATTTTTAGGCTTCAGAAGGTTGGAGCTACAGCCAGAGAGAGAAAATAAATATTTAACCACTTCAGCCCCGGAGAATTTGGCTGCCGAATGACCCGGACATTTTTTGTGATTCGACACTGCGTCGCTTTAACTGACAATTGCGCGGTCGTGCGACGTGGCTCCCAAACAAAATTGACGTCCTTTTTTTTTTCCCCCACAAATAGAGATTTCTTTCGGTGGTATTTGATCACATCTGCGTTTTATTTTTTTGCGCTATAAACAAAAAAAGAGTGACAATTTAAAAAAAACAATATTTTTTACTTTTTGCGATAATAAATATCCGCAAAAAATCTATAAAAACAAATTTCTTTCTCAGTTTAGGCTGATATAAATTCTTCTACATATTTTTGGTCCAAAAAATTGCAATAAGAGTATATTGATTGGTTTGCGCAAAAGTTATAGCGTCTACAAAATAGGGGATAGATTTATGGCATTTTTATTAATAAATATATATATATATATATATATATATATATATATATATATATATATTTAATATATATATTGTGATGGTGGGACTCTGTACTATGTGAAAGATTGCTGGTTTACGCCAAATTTTGGAGAGAAAGACACATTAATTGCACAGCTGTGTCTTGGGCTTTTTAGTTCTGACCTGACATGGCTCAGAGCCCCACCCAACAGACAGGAAGTCTGTTCCTGGGAATCAGGTGGATTCCCAATCCCTCTGAGAGGAGTCAGAGACGCTGCATGGGTTGCAGCTAGAGCATGCAGGTCTGCAGGAGGCAGATGTCATTTGATGATTGAGCAGCAAGGTTTGAGCTTATCCCTAGGAAACTGTTTGTTCTGAGGAACAGAACTTAGGCCTAGGCTAAAGGCCTGAAACAGCCGGATGGCAAGTATGGAAGCCAGAAGGCTAAACTGTTGGTTATGCAAGATGCAGAAATACTGTTGAACTTTTGTGCTTTTAAATAAAAGTGGGCTACCAGGCCCTTAAAAACTCAGTTCTAGACTGGCGTACTCACTGTAAAATGCACCTATCGCTGGAGTCTGATCACCCCAATCCTACTATATATATATATATATATATATATATATATATATATATATATATATATATATATATATATATATATATATATATATATATATATATATATATATATATATATATATATATATATATACACATATACATAATCTCATTTTTTTTTTTTTTTACTAGTAATGGCAGGATCCCACACCTTTTTATTACTCGCCTAATTTTACTACTACATGTCCCTCACTGATGCCCCCTCAAGGCCGCCACTGTGCAGTCAATAAAAAATGTCCATGTCAACTAACCACAATAATTCAAAATCAGGAGGGAGTAGAAGGGAGATTTGCAGCTGACGGCAATGTTTATAGAAGCCTAATCTCCGGATCTACAGAATTTTTTGTCCTGTGGTTTACAATGAAAGTACTTGTGTATACTGTGTGATTGATTTTTTTTATTTTTTGGTTCTCGTCATTTGCTCTTTGGATTGATTGGGTGTGTGACATGCTTAATTTAAGGCACACACTTGAACAATCCAATGATACAAATGATAAGCTAAAAGAAAATTAATCTTTATGGAAGCAAGTATGACCAGCTCATAATGTGTGCTGCCAACTAATTTATATAAACGATCAGCAAAATGTCCCTGTTGATGCATTTAACCTATGCAAAGGAATGAAAGATCAAAGCCTCTTATCAAAATGGGAGCTTAGTTGTGAAATAAGTGCAGATATTCAATCATAGTCACTAAGGATTAACTAGTATAACAAAAACTCACATTTCTTATACAAAGCAGAATTATTTAACTCAAACATTTCATTAGCCTTTCAATTTTAGATTTTTTTTTTCCTCTCTACACAAATCTCGTTTTAAATTACTAACTAAACAAGTCATTAATCCCCTCTATAGAAATGCACTCATGTAGATGATCTATTAAAACATCTTCTGAATGATGGGACTTTTTTGCAGGAAGTAAATGTTTGTTGTTGGTTTCATTGATTTAAGACCCTTTTTAACAATCCTCTAAAAAGCCGGCCATAGCATGTTTTCTTCATTTTGGCATGCTTGCCTGTATAAAATTCATCTTATTTTTAATTATAGTCAAGTAGTTGGTGATGACAATTGAAGTCATTGTGTACTGTTGTTGCCTACACATTTCTGAACAGATAAAGCTTTGTAATGAGCGATCAGTGAAGACATGCCAAGCTGAAACAAAGTCATAACTGTTCATTTAGTAATAGGGCTATTTTATTTTTATCAATGATGGGTGTGGGGATAGACCTCAGAAGAATGTTGCCATTTATTTGATGTGCATGCTAGAGATTTTAAATATTACACATATATTTTTAAATGTGCGCATCAGCTAATGGTCATTGTTGCTCTGTATCAAATTCTTTCCACCAATGGTGAACATAGCACACGTCAACAGTTGAAGTTATCTATTTTGGAGTAGTGAAGGAGTAAAGGTCATCTCGCAGTTTCCATTAAACGGTCTTTAATGTACATTTTGGCCGGCATAGTGTTGTGTTGTGTTGCTTTATATGGCAAATTTTTTTTATTAAGTTTTTAAAATTGAAACTGCTCTACTGAAGAGAAAGACATTGGTAAAATAAAGACAGTTTGTTAAAATATGGTACCATTTTGTATTTAGAAAAATATATACTACTACAAACTGGAAGGTCTTTTTCTGCAGCTCAATGAATTGTAATTGTTTTAGGTTGGCATATATTTTCAGGGGGAAAAAAACAGATGCAATTTTTCAATAATATATTATTTCTATTTTAGATAAAATGGACACAATGCACATTCCAAAAACCCTCACCTCCTAAGGCAGGTTATACTTTATTTTTTATTTTTTTTATTCAACCAACGGGTTGAATGAAAGAAAATAAATCGATTTCCCCCATCCACACATTTGAGGAAGTCTCCCTGCTGTCAAAATGCAATAGCTCTGTGGGAGGGATTCTCCCATCAACCTCAAAAGTGTGGATGTTCATTTCCTTTTGTTCCTTCATCCTACTACATTCATCGGCACTGATTGAGCAAATTTTTCCAACCGGGGAGGTGGGCCTTCCGTGGAGCGCTAACATAATGTGTGATCACCGCTCAGTCAAGGAGTACTGTGACTGCAGCCTTCAGGATGGCCCACTTCTAGGGTATGGATAGAGGAGCAAGGTGGGGAAAGAAGCTTGGCCACATTTATTTTTGGTAGAGGAGCGGTAGCGGCAGCTAATAAAACATGTTCTAGCTTATAACACGAGTGCTGTCTGGTCTCAATTCTTGTGTACCCTTAGCCCTAGACAACAGCTGTCTCTCTTTTTTTGAGTGTTTTATTGCATACTGTCAAATTTGTAATATCACAATTACTATTTCAAAGACTATATTGATGACGATGCATAGTTTAATTTTCATGAAAGGCAAGATAATTGCAAATATATTACATCAAATTGCACTTGTAGGATTAATTTCCTATTTGGGCTATTTCCAATTCTCTGAATATTTTTTGCTGCTTTTCGAGAAGTGCATTGATCTGGAGGATATGATTTTTTTTTTTTTATATACAAAAGTGAGTACACCCTTCACATTATTATAAATATATATTTTCATGTGACAATACTGAAGAAATTACACTTTGCTACAATGTAAAGTAGTGAGTGTACAGCTTTTATAACAGTGTGAATTTGCTGTCACCTCAAAATAACTCAACACACGGCCATTAATGTCTAATGCGCTAGCAACAAAAGTGAGTACACCCCTAAGAGAAAATGTCTAAATTGGGCCCTAAAGTGTCAATATTTTGTGTGGCCACCATTATTTTCCAGCACTGCCTTAACCCTCTTGGGCATGGAGTTCACCAGAGCTTCGCAGGTTGACACTGGAGTCCTCTTCCACTCCTCCATGACGATGGTGGATGTTAGAGACCTTGCGCTCCTCCACCTTCCATTTTAAGGATGCCCCACAGATGCTCAATAGGGTTTAGGTCTGGAAACATGCTTGGCCAGTCCATTACCTTTACCCTCAGCTTTTTTAGTAAGGCTGTGGTTGTCTTGGAGGTGTGTTTGGAGTCGTTATAATGTTGGAATACTGCCCTGCATCCCATCCCCTGCATCCAAGGGAGGGGGATCATGCTCCGCTTCAGTATGTCACAGTAAATGTTGGCATTCCTGGTTCCCTCAATGAACTGTAGCTTCCCAGTGCCGGTAGCACTCCTGCAGCCACAGACCATGACACTCCCACCACCATGCTTGACTGTAGGCAAGACACACTTGTCTTTGTACTCCACACCTTGTTGCCGCCACACACAACTGACACCATCTTTAGAAGAGGCTTCCTTCTGGGGCGACAGCCATGCAGCCCAATTTGATGCAGTCTGCGGCATATGGTCTGAGCACTGACAGGTAACCCCCCCCCACCCCTTTAACCTCTGCAGCAATGCTGGCAGCACTCGTACATCTTTTTCACTAAGCAACCTCTGGATGTGACGCTGAGCACTCAATTTCTTTTTTTGACCAAGGCAAGGCTTGTTCTGAGTGGAACCTGTCCTGTTAAACAGCTGCATGGTTTTGGCCACCATGCTGCTGCTCAGTTTCAGGGTCTTGGCAATCTTCTTATAGCCTAGGCTATCTTTTATGTAGAGCAACAATTCTTTTTTACAAATCCTCAGAGTTTTTTGTCATGAGGTGCCATGTTGATCTTCCAGTGACCAGTATGAGTCCCCATTCACACCTGAGATCTTGTAACACTAACGAGTCACATGACACTGGGGAGGGAAAATGGCTAATTGGGGCCAATTTAGACATTTTCACTTAGGGGTGTGCTCCCTTTTGTTGCCAGCGGTTTAGACATTAATGGCTGTGTGTTATTTTGAGGTGACAGCAACTTTACACTGTTATACAAGCTGTACACTCACTACTTTACATTGTAGCAAAGTGTGATTTCTTCAGTGTTGTCACATGAAAAGATATAATAAAATATTTACAAAAATGTGAGGGGTGCACTCACTTTTGTGAGATAATGTATATCTACTTCAACCTAAAAAAGCAGATTCAATTCTTAACATTTGTTACACAGTAATGTAGATTCAGAGCTATTCATTTTTCAGATTGCTTTTGAAAGTAATCCAAGAAGTATAGCATTTCACCTTTTTGATGGAAATCTGTTTTTTATCTTGTTTGATTATCCAGAATTCTTAAGCAAACATGAGAAACATGAAGGGAACTTTAGGGTCTTCTGAAGATCAAAGATCATTTATGTTTAATCTTGGCTTGGCATTCCTTTCTTTGTGATTCTTAATAGTCTTTGTATTTGGTGGCCCTCCCTGTCTTGATCCTTATCTAAAAAGGAGCTTAAATGACCCTCATTGGACAAGTGTCTTTGTTGTGTTGTAAAAGAAATGTCCCCTTTTCAAAAAGCCACCATAGGGAAGCCTAATCACTTTGAATGTTGTTCACAGACCTTTGGATTTTGTAGTGAAAGGAAGAGGGCTAGATTGTTGCACATATGATGAACTCCACTGGTCATAGCATTTGCATATGAGTTTTGTTTATTATATAGTACTTGTGTGTCATTTGATAACACCATGCTATATCAAGAGCAGTTTGATTTCACTATAAAGTCCAAAAGAATATTATGTTGCAAACTATACAGCTTAATCAATAAGATAATGTCAGGTCAGGTTTTGGACAAAGTGGAGAGGGATGAGAACACCTATTAGGCTTTTATTTCTGTCTGTGTCCCCGTTAGGGAGATTCGCCCTCTATCAGTTCTGTTTTACATTGTCTTTGAAAGTGAAAATAATAGAGGGAAAATCTACCAAAAGGGACACTAGTTATGGTGACCTGGGGGGATTCTCTTGATTTCCTGGGATTTCTTATTACTTCCTGTTTTTGCTATGGGACAGTGATATAGTGATGAATTAGGAGAATCACTTAATATCCTGTATTAATTAGTCTGTATATATGAACGCAGATTTGTCTGATCTGAAAGAAACAATAAAATTAGGACTCTAGGCAATAGTGAAGAATTGGTCAATTTTATGCATACTGGGTAGATCTAGATAAATGAAAACATTAAAAATGTACTAATTGGCCTGATGAGCAAGTGATTTTAAAAATCAGTAAGCCTGAGTGTATGGGATGTATGTGTTCTTGATGAATGACAGTCAAGAATTACATACAGTGCAGTAATATTTCTACATTCTACAACTTTTTGTTACCCTTTTTTCTTTTTTATAATTTGTATTCTGTAGAGGTTCTAAGTAAGTTGGTAGCTGAGAGTCCACTAATGAGGGACAAATGTGGTATAGTTATAATTATCCTTTTAACTAGATCCTAGTTTTTGGTACATTACATTTTTTTTGTGTACATTTTTATATGCAAACAAGCTCATACCAAAAAATATCCAAACAAAGGCATTATGAAAGCAGAAATAGATTCTGAAAGGCAAGGAGGAGTAGGGTAGGGTAGGAGGGGTAGGGTTGATCTTTAATGCCCTATTTTTTATAATGTGTAGCTGGCTATTGTCCCTTGCCCACCTCTCAACACAGGGCTTCTGTAATTTAAACGGGTTCTGTGAGGATTCCCAGCTCCCATCTTTATGTAGAGCAACAATTATTTTTTGCAAATCCTTGCAAGTTCTTTGACATGAGGTGCCATGTTGAACTTCCAGTGACCAGTATGTGAGAGCGAAAACACCAAATTTAACACACTCACCATTCACACCCGAGACCTTGTAACGCCAGCAAATTACATGACACCGTGGAGGGAAAATTGCTAATTGGGCCCAATTTTGATATTTTCACTTAGGGGTGTACTCACTTTTGTTGCCAACAGTTTAGATATTAATGGCTGTGTGTTCAGTTATTTTGAGGGGACAGCAAATGTACACTGTTATAAAAGCTGTACACTTACTACTTTACATTGTAGCAACGTGTAATTTCTTCAGTGTTGTCACATGAAAAGATATAAAATATTTTACAAAAATGTGAGGGGTGTACTAAACTTTGTGAGATACTGTGTGTGTGTGTGTTTGTGTGTGTGTGTGTGTGTGTGTATATGTGTGTGTGTATATATATATATATATATATATATATATATATATATATATACACTGTTTCACCTGTAAAAAATTGTAAATGCATCCACCATCTACCTGCCCCTTCCATGTTATGACCAAAAAAGGGATGACAACAGTCTTTTTTGCCATTGATGCTTGCTCACTGCCCCACTTCCTGCCTGCTCTTTTAACTGCTGTTGAATGACTTCTCTGCCAACACCAAGCCTGAGTTCTGTGCCTCCTGTAACCCTACAAAAGTATGTAAAGGTCATTCGCCTCCAAAGCAATAATAAAAATGTTCATTACAGTAGATGTTTTGAAAATATATTTCTTTACAATTTCGAACAATAGACACATTTCTTTTATTTTACATATAACATTATCTGACCTTATGCTCATACCAACGGTATAAAACAGTGTATTAAAGCTGTATTACATCTATATACGGTAATTGTTTTTCTCTGAATCTTTTACATATCTTCAGGAACTCACCAGTGTTTGTTCAGTTGTAATTTCATTGTATTTTTTGTTTAGCTTGTGATTGTGACTCGAGGGGTATACAGACACCCCAGTGTGATCGATCTGATGGCCACTGCATCTGCAATGAGGGTGTAGAAGGATTCCGTTGTGATAAATGTGCCCGAGGATATTCTGGAATTTTCCCAAACTGTGCTCCTTGCCACAAGTGCTTTGGCCTTTGGGATGTGATCATCAAAGAGCTGTCCAATAGGACCAACAGACTGCTGGACCGTGCCAGTGCTCTGAAAATCACTGGAGTTATTGGACCATACCAGAAAACCATTGACAAAGTCCAGGAAACACTTAAAGAAGTTCAGACCATTATCTCCCAGAATCCTGCTGTTGAACCACTGAAAAACCTTGACAGACTTTTTGATGAGGCTGAGTAAGTCACGTAACATCATATCATTCAATGTCTGGTATATCCTAGATAAGAACTACTATGTACTACTACAAGGGAAATCTCAATAACTTAAAAAGTGTTACTTTGGCCAAGTTTTCTACTTTAAACTTTTGAATAGAGTAAGGAAAGATTAGAAAGCTCCCCCCCACCGAGAAGAAAGAGTGGCGGAAAATTCAAACTGCTACGGTTGTCCCTAGAACAAGGATAGAGTGGAAATCTTCTAACGAGGGCATATAATCTGTTCATAGTGATCCAAGAGGGGGGAGGACCTTCACTTTGTAGAGATTTTGTGTATAGCTATAGATCTAATTTAAGTATTTTGAGGTGGATTGTAACCATATATAAAATATAATTCTATTGCAATGCAATGTTATACTGGGAGACATCTATCTATTGCATATTGTGTATTGGTGTCATTATCAAACTTGAACTACAAGTTGCATATATCAGAAGGTATTTCACAACCCCAATATAAGCTGAAATAGGCTCTGCTGATAATGGTCTAAAATTTGATTTCACATTCACTTTGGAAAGATTTCTTCTTCCCTTTATTGTGCCATCAGGTTACGAAGTGAGGAAAATCTCACCGACATCCGCCAAGTTTTTAACCATGTTCTACTGTACCCAAAACTAAAACAAATTTTGGATATAGATACACTTTAAACATTTTTTTTTAGCAGGAATGTGACAGTATGGCAAGTCTAATTGCTATGTACTGTTATACTGTGAGAAATCAATTTATTGCTGTATTTTAGTACCATATTTGCCAGCGTATAAGGTGACTGGGCGAATAAGATGACTCCCTAATTTTCCAGTTAAAATGTTGGTTTTGGACTATACTAACTGTATAAGATGACCCCCTTCCAACTAGTCTGTCAGCCTGCTGGATGTACAGAAATACCGTATGTACGGTAGCGTCAGCTAGATACAGTATACCGCACTGAGCCAATCAAGGCGAGCTATGAATTCTATTAATGAATACAAAGCCTGCTCAGATTGGCAGAGGTTGTAAAATCCTCAGCCTGCGCCTCTGAGACTCTAAGCCAATTTGAGCAGGCTTTGTATTCATTAACCACTTAAGCCCCGGACCATATTGCTGCCTAAAGACCCAAGGGGTTTTTACAGTTCGGGACTGCGTCGCTTTAACAGACAATTGCGCGGTCGTGCGACGTGGCTCCCAAACACAATTGGCGTCCTTTTTTCCCCACAAATAGAGCTTTCTTTTGGTGGTATTTGATCACCTCTGCGGTTTTTATTTTTTGCGCTATAAACAAAAATAGAGCGACAATTTTGAAAAAAATGCAATATTTTTTACTTTTTGCTGTAATAAATATCCCCCAAAAACATATATAAAATTTTTTTTTTCCCTCAGTTTAGGCCGATACGTATTCTTCTACCTATTTTTGGTAAAAAAAATCGCAATAATCGTTTATCGGTTAGTTTGCGCAAAATGTATAGCGTTTACAAAATAGGGGATAGTTTTTTTGCATTTTTATTTTTTTATTTTTTTTTACTACTAATGGCGGCGATCAGCGATTTTTTTCGTGACTGCGACATTATGGCGGACACTTCGGACAATTTTGACACATTTTTGGGACAATTGTCATTTTCACAGCAAAAAATGCATTTAAATTGCATTCTTTATTGTGAAAATGACAGTTGCAGTTTGGGAGTTGAGAAAAAAAAAAGTGCAGCGCTAAATATTGAGTGAAGGAATTCAAACAATACGGTAAGTAGTACAATTCGGTGAAACAATTCAATTAGAATTGGACCCAGGAGACACTCACCAGATGATATGGTGAGTGAAAAAAAAAAAAAAATATATATATATAACTGAAACAATGTAATAGTGTGGAAAGCCACTAGGAGGTGGTGTTCCTGTAGGAAATGTGTGCAACACACTAGAGTGGGTGATGTGACACCTGTAGGTGATAACAAATGGGGTGAACCAATCACAAAGTCCAAGCAAAAAATGTATATATATAGCAATCCGATATCGGACCGATATGTACAGTCTTTGAGAGATGGAATTGATCGGAAATTCTTATGAAGGAAAAATAAAACGGCCACTCAAAAAGAACTGATGTAAGATTGTCCTCTCTGGTATGCCGATCAGACGATCAGTGTGGATGGTGAAAACCTCAGCAACGATTCACAGTGATATCCAAAAAGATAAATAAATGGATACTCTTACCAGAATATGTGGACATACACGTCAGCGACGGTATGTCGATCAGGCATGCACGAACTCCTAGGAAAAGGTGGTGTTGATGGGAAACGTTCCAATATGTCAAACTTTAATCCCCGGGAGTCGGTAGAATCCGAGCGGCAGAAAAACAAATCTTGCAGGAGAGATTCACAACCAAATCTTGCAGGAGAAGTTCACAAGCATAAATATGCAGTGAGCGAAGCCGTCACGGAATCATGTAAAGAGAAAAGTGACTCACATGGTGCGGTAAGTCCTTAAAAAAGCCTTTTATTTAGGCATGGAAGGCAAGCAAATAAAACAGAAAACTGGATACAAAACATATAAAAAATTGGTAGATAAAAAATAGTACAAGCCGGATCAAGGGCAAGTACAAGTGATCACGTATTTAAAAATGGCGTCTTGAGCAGGTAGCGTATGGGCTATGTACCCGACATGTTTCGAGCAAAAGAGCTCTTCAACTGGGGCATACTCCCAGTTTGGGAGTTAACCACAGGGGGCGCTGTAGGAGTTAGGGTTTACTTTGTGTGTGTTTACTAGTGTAGGGGGGTGTGGCTGTAGGAATGACGTCATCGATCGTGTCTTCCCTATAAAAGGAATGACGCGATCGATGCGCCGACACAGTGAAGCACGCGGAAGCCGCGTGTACACGCGGCTCTCCCCGTTCTTCAGCTCCGGGGAGCGATCGCGACGGCGCGGCTAAAACCAAATAGCCGCCCCGTGGTCCCGGATCGCTCCCCGAGCGGACCCGACCTCCGCATGTACCGGGGGGGGTCCCGATCGGACCCCCCACCCACGTCTAGCAGAGGACGTACAGGTACGTACATGTGCCTGTCCGTGCCATTCTGCTGACGTATATGTACATGAGGAGGTCGGGAAGTGGTTAATAGAATACATTGCTCGCCGTGATTGGCTCAGCGCGGTATATTGTATCTAGCTGAAGCTACATACAGTATTACCGCACATACAGCGTGCTGACAGATTAGGGGCGTTCATTTTGGGCCAGCTTGGCCTAAACAAACTAAAAGTGCACATTTTATACTGGCATATAAGTCGACCCCTGATTTTTGGGGGATGTTTTTAAGTATTAAAAGTAATCTTATACGCCGGAAGTCCAGTTTAGAACAAATTGGGGTTTATCTAGCAGTGTAACCCATGGCTATCAACAAGCTGCTTAAATGTCATCCAGGATTACAGAAGATGGCTCAGTTTTCATTAATTATTAGGAAGACTTGATGGTGCAATAATTACGGTAGATTGCTAAAAGGCAACAGTATATCTAAATATGTGAACATTTTATGTTAATTTCCCATCTGCTCACTGGATTGTAAATGAAGAATAAATAAAAAAAAAAGCCTCCCTGTGCTCTCCTTAACACCCCACCCAGCAACAGTCACTGAAACATGTAACCTTGATAGATGTGCACAGTGCTGGCATTCCTATTCTTATCCTAAATGTTTGTTAGGGGGATTAAGTGAAGTTGTTGTTTATAAAAGCAAAATTTCAGAAAGCCATGTGAGCACTACCTAAAAAGGCATGTACGTGTATTCTACTACATACACAAAGGTGTTTTTTTCTATGTTCGGGGTTCCACTTTAATACATGTATTCATTGCATAAGCATACCATTTAGAAAATATATGCCTTGGTATGTCATGGCAAACAACAGTGACTTTTACAATTACACAGGAGGTTTTTTTTTTTTTTTTCTCATTTATAAGTTCAGGCTGCATCATAACAATGTGACTCATTTTTTAAAAAATAAAAAAATATTTCTGTTGTCGGCTTGTAGGAAATTGAAATCAGAAGTCTGGGAAAAAGTTGAAGAAGTGGAGAAGAAAATAACCGAAATTAATCTTAATGGATCAGTCAAACTGGATGATCTACAGGCTGATGCAGATAGTGTTAGCAAAGCACTGAAAGAGCTTGGACAACAACTAGAGTACATGAAGATTTCTAATGTTCGAGGTATGTTTATAACGTGTGTGTTGTTTCTCTTCTACAAATGTAATATACATTTTAAATTTCCCTTAATCAATTTGTAAAGGCACACTTCGATCCATACTGAAGATGAAGCCCTTACTATGTATATAGAGAGAACAGCTTACTTTTTTTTGTCCAGGCAATGTTGTAGTTTACCAGTCCACCTCTCTCCCTTTTCTTGGTAATTTATTGATTTGAGAACAAGTGTTTTTGATGCAGAAATGAATGCTTGCCATGCATGTGTGTTGTCTTACGGCAACCTAAAGATTTGGGTTACTTGGGGTTTGCATAAGCAAGGTGACCGGACTGAAAACTACCATGAGTTGTCTATATTGAGTAAGGTTCAGCGGGCCACAATCAGATATCAAACCATATGAGTAATGTACTTACATGATGACTGCAACTATTTTTACAGTATAGCTAAAGATAGATGTTTACCAGTCTTTTTTTAAAGAATGTTTTTAAACCCAGATCAGCTGGTGGAAAATCGTTTTTTACACCAAGTCATAGAACATTTCCCATTCTGCTAATTGCTTGCCCTATCTTTTGACATGACTTTCTTTCTGGAGTGTGACATTCTTCTGTTGAGATAAAAGTATAGAGAGGTGTCTTTGTGGGTCTTCAGTGTAATCTTAACTGGGAAAACATAACAGAATAGTAGATTTTTTTTCCGATTGGAATGTTGGCTCAAACTTGTCTTGCATACACACAGTCACACAAATGTTGTCGGAAATTCCGAACGTCAAGAATGCGGTCACGTACAACACTACGACAAGCCGAGAAAAATTAAGTTCAATGATTCTGAGCATGCGTAGGAATTGGCTACAGACAAACTATTGTCGGAAAATTTTGAGAACCAGCTCTCAAATTTTTGTTGTCGGAAATTCCGACAGCAAATTTCCAATGGAGCCTACACACGATCGAAATTTCCAACAAAAAGCTCACAACGAACATTTGTTGTCGGAATTTCCGATCGTGTGTATGCGACATTGGAGATGATACAAACATTCACACATCCTATGCGATTGCTAATGAATGGTACCCAAAGAGCATTTTTGAGTTTGCATTCCTATAAAGAGGCTTGTCTTGGTGGTTTTGCTAATTTGGTTCTCTGTTGTGTCCACAGATCTGCAATCTATAAGCAGACTGCCCATTTGTCTGATATATCATATCACATATATTAGTCCTTGTGATACTGTATATCTGCGCTAGGTAGAGGAAGAAAAAGGAAATGGAATCAAAGCATGAGAGAAATTCTTAAGCACTGCTGACATGGTGATAAACAAACATTTCATTTTATGTTTATAGGAGCTATGGACAGCATCAATAAATACTTCCAGATGTCTGTAGAGGCAGAAGAAAAGGTCAACGCCTCTGCTGTGAACCCAGATAGCATTCTTGAACACTCAGGGTCTACACGACGGGAAGTGGAAGATCTCATAGATGAAAAATATATTGCATTTAAAGAAGGACAAGAGGAGCAGTCTCGATTTCTAGATGAACTTGCTGGCGAGGTCCAGAATTTGGATCTTTCTTTGTTGTCTGAAACGGTATGAGTTACTATTTTACATAATTTAGTATTGTGAATTTTAATTGGTAGCTCTGGATTACTGAACTCGAAGATGATCTCTTTAGAAGAACCTAAAGCTAAATTCCAGGTATGAATATTGCATACGTACATTGGTCCAGCTTGGACCAATGTAAGTAAGCATAACTACAGTGCCAATACAGTGACAGCCACAGTCTTCTAAGACCTATGCAAGCTGAACTGACCACAGTGGATCGCTTGATAGGCACTGCCAACAGTCAAAAAATAAATACAAGGCATTCTTTGACTGAGGTGGGGATTGTGATGTCACCATCCTTTCTCCACACTGTTCAACCAGAGAATGCCTGGTATTAATTGAAAAAAATACAAGCCAATCTAAAGCCTCGTACACATGCGCGAGTAAACCGTGCGTGTGTACGAGGCTCTGAGGTTGTCTTCAAGCTTAGCATAGACCCAATTATGCCCACTTACATTCAAAGCCACAAACATTTTGAAAGGAAACCTATACTGGAAAGAAAATATGTAGGCTACAATTGCTCATCTTACCTGACAGTACTGTTAGTATGTGTCTGGCTTCAGTGCTTTGAGGCACTTGCCCAGGTTAAAAATGCCGCAAGTCAAGACAGAGTTGACCGTCAAGCAACTCTTCTTTCCAAGTGTAGAGGCATCAATTCTCCACTTTTCAAGAGAATCAGTGACCAGTGGTCTTGGTGTGTTTTTAGACCAGCATGAAAACATGGTAATGCATATCATCCTAACATACATGACTATGGTCTAAGCAGATATATTCTAACGTTTATCTGTGGGGAACAGCAAGAGCCAGGAAAAAGTATTACGTTTTCTACCTGAGAATGATCTTCTGAGGGTTTCTGCTCTTTTTCTCCTAATCTGGCTGGATAAAGCAGAGAACATCTTTGTGCAGCTCTTTCCAACCTGTGGCTTTCCACCTTTATCTTGCTCCCTGCTTTGATAAATGCAAAACCTGATCTGGCTGGCAGAGTATGATGGTATTGACCACTAAAGCTGGTCATAGGTGGTACATTTTTTATTTATTTTTTGTTCAGTCAGCAGGTTGAACAAAAAAAACGGACCAGATTTCCCCCCATGGAAACGTATGATGTGGATGTGGGAATCCTGCCACTGTGTCATTGCATTTGACAGCGGGACTTCCCCACCTTCAGAATACACTGATCAGAAATGCAGCCCATTGACTGCATGCACTGATTGAACAATACATTTTGAGTATGATCGATCATGAGAAGTCAATCTATATATTGACTTCTCGTGAACAGAAATGACCATAGATTGATTGATTGAAATTCAGCTGGTTCAGCTTAGGTCAGCTTGAAAGCTAGAGCCTCAGATTGTGCAAGATTGATCTAATTTATGGACATTTTTTATAGATTTATTTGGTAGATTTTACATCCATTGTATTGTGACATGTAAAAATCTGGTTCACAAAGTGCATAGTTAGTCTTATGGAATGAATATTATTCTTTCTTTCATTGATGTGTTTATTTTCTAATGTATATAGTTTCAATTCAGTGTTTTGTTGTCTGTCTGTGGATTCGTTATGTAAAATGTCCAACATTTCCTTCTATGGGGCAAAAGAATGTGGAAATAGAAAAAAAAAACATCTTGGCTTCCTGATTGAAACACCTGGGGCTATAAATTAAATGCCAAGAAAATTCTTAAAACTGAAAAAGGATTCAGAAAAAGCAACCCAGTATACCAATTATTTTTACATGACATGTTGCGGAGTGACACAAAATCTGATTCCTATACGATAATAGAAAAAAGAACTGTAAATTATATATGTATAGTTGCTTTTTTCACCGGGTTGATCAGGCCAGTAACACACTTCCCTATCCTAGGTGGCTCTTTTATCTATAGAGGAGCAATAGAGACCACAGCACTGTCTGAGGAGTGTAGTGTTAAGCTGGCCATACACTTATCGAAATCTAGCTTGTGCAGCAGGGTCCGGACAAACTGATCAAAGTTTGCCACTTTAACCACTTCCTGCCCATCATATAGCAAAATGATGGCTGTGTCCAATCACAGCTGATCAGTGTAAACGGGAAAAGCCGTGTATTGGCTTTTCCACTACTCGCACTAAAAGGTGCGAGTAGAGGAGAGGCGATCGGCTGCTCTCCTGATGGGGGGGGTTGATTATCAGTGCAGCCCCCACGAGGATGCTCACCCATGGCCACCAGGGATGCCCACCCATGACCACCAGGGATGTCAATCAGTGCCCATTAGGGATGGCACTCTGTGACCATCAGTGATGCCTGCCAGTGCCTCCTGATCAGTGCTGCCTATCAATGCTGCCTCAGTGCCACCTCATCAGTGCTCATCAGAGAAGGGGAAAACTTGCTTCTTTACAAAGTTTTGTAACAGAAACAAAGAGACTATTTTTACTCAGAATCGTTGGTATTTTTTTATTTGTAGTGTAAAAAATTAAACCACCAGTGGTGATCAAATACCACCAAAAGAAAGCTCATTTGTGGAAAATATATATAAAAATTTTGTTTGGATACAGCGTCGCATGACCATGCAATTTTCATTCAGAATGTGATAGCACTGAAAATTGGTCTGGGCAGCAAGGTGTATAAGTGCCCTGTATTGAAGCGGTTAATAATGTTACCAAAACTCTGTGTCTTCCAATTTTAGTAACTAAAATATTAAAACTAAAATTGGAGTTTGATTGGTGATAAAGAGGGCACTATAAAGTGATTAAATATATATAAACACTCATAAATTATTAAACTATAAAAAATATATATACGGTAGATATATATAAAAATAATCACAAATTCCACCTCAAGTGAATCAAGTATAGTGCTACACAATTAGTGATAATAAATCCATACATTAGATCAATAGACACATTAATATAGTAAATGTCCAATAATCAAAAAATGATATATATATATATATATATATATATATATATATATATATATATATAGTCTCAATAGTGAAAAAAATCCCAGATGAAGTGATTATATTCCAATATTCCATTGTAATTCCCGCCTTCTGAGCTTGCAGCGCCTATGATGGACATCACTTGGACCAGCGGGACATCCATCATAGGCGCTGCAGGCTCCGGAAGGCGGGACCTGCTGTGTCACTCGGCGGCGCTCGAGTGACAGAATGGTCCCTGCTCGGCGGCACTCGGGGCTATTTATTAAATACTGCATGCCCGAGACTCTGGGCTTTTTGGCGACCCATTCGGGGCTCCAGCCCACCCCTAATGACGCCCCTGGTTGTTACTTTTCGTAATTAGAAATACCGTTTAATTGTTTTGGTTTCAGTTCACTGAGATCTAGTTAGATACATAAAAAATTGCACCTTCTTTTGAATTTGATTAAACATCATTACTGACAGAAGGATTCACCTAAAAAGCTTACCTTTTATTTTTCCTCTCCAGACTTGTGGAACACCAGTTGGTGCATCATGTGAAGTTTCACAGTGTGGAGGACTTGGCTGCTTAACAGAAGATGGCAAGAGAAAATGTGGAGGAGACGGCTGTAACGGCTTGGTGGACATAGCAAACGGTGCATGGAAAACTGCTATGAATTTTGATAAAGAAATTCAGAGTGCAATGGCAGAAGTGGAGGAGCTCTCTAAACTGGTAATTATGACATTTGAAATTGCATATTGTATTAATTTAGCTGAATTCTAAAGCTAGATACACACAGATTGAAATTTGGACAGTTCAGCAGTGACCTGCCAAATTTGAATCTGTGTGTGGCCCTCCCGGTTCGACAGAAGCCATGCGTAGATCGGCTTCTTCGAATGGGACTGCTGGAAAACCTTGTGGTGGTTTGCAACTATTCTGCTCCAGCTCGTATCAGTGTATTGTGAGAGCAGGGAGTCCCGCTGTTAGAATACAATGTATCTGGGGGGGAATTCTTGCTTCCACTGAAGCCGGAATCAATGCAACCCACTGGCTGAACAAAGAAACTGACCATGTGTGCCCATCTTTAAATTGCATGTCCAGCCAAAACTCTTTTCCTGAAGGTTTAGAACCTTGTCAAACAGGAACCCCTCCAACAGAAATAGAAACCAATTTGGTTTGTATAGTAGGGGAAGGCCATTTTCCCTTACTTCCTGTATAGTGAGGGCAAATCTCTCTAATAGGGCCCAGGACTTCTAATCCTCCCTCTCTCTGTATCCAAATTTAAAAAAGGTTTTGGCTTAATGTATGCTTGCCTTTCGTATTTTTTTACTGATGTATTATAGCAGAACTCAAGGCAACATATTTTAGGTCCCCAGCTATATGCAGACATACAGTATGTCAGAAACACCTAGATTATGTGTTTTTTTTTGTTTTGCCTAAAATTCACATTATTATTATGTTTTAACCATATGAACTTCACAAATTCTTTTAGTGAATTATAGATTGCAGAATTCTGTAAAGCTTACTAAAGCATCCCATTGAGGTTTTTTTTTTTTTTTTTTGGTGGGTTGAACTGAAAAAAATTACTCCTCCTCCTCCATCCACACATTCGATGTTGATGGGGAATCCTCCCCGCTGAGCCTTTGTGCTCTGACAGCAGGGAAACTTCCCCTCCCTCAGAATACACCG
The DNA here is from genome assembly GCF_905171775.1 of Rana temporaria. Lineage (NCBI taxonomy): Eukaryota > Metazoa > Chordata > Amphibia > Anura > Ranidae > Rana > Rana temporaria. The sequence goes on along the minus strand of NC_053491.1, from coordinate 142,858,479 downwards.
ATCACGTATGGCCAAACTTTGATCCATGTATGGCCGGCTTTAGGTTTAGAACAAGACCTCTTATTTGGAGAATTTAGTATTGTAGCTTAGTGAAGCGCTCACTATTTTTTCTTTTATCCCTATTACTAGGTTTCTGAATCAAAGCTGAGAGCAGAAGAAGCAAAACAAAGTGCCCAAAGTGTTCTAAATAAAGCCAACTCGACAAAAGAAAAAGTTGACAAAAGCAATGAAGATCTAAGAAATCTTATCAAGCAAATCCGTGACTTTTTAATGCGTATGTATACAGTTTCCTGCCTTTTTATATAACAGAATAATGACTATATTCAACCCCCTATGGGAGGGGAAGAGATTGCAGATCTGGTGAAGTATGCATTTCAATATAATGGTATTGCTTCTCTGTGCTGAACTTTCTTTCCTAATTAAATAATGCAGTGCATAGAGTTTTTTTGCAGCAAGTTAAGCAATGTTTCTTGGTTTAAGACCTTATGTTGCTGTGGGATTTTCTTTGTCCAAGTATAGTGACAGGGTAATACCACCTTTCAGTATCAAGCTTAGGCAAAATAATCAACTCTGTAAGCAGTATTTACCTGCTGTCATACTACTTAGCCTGCAAAAGCTCTCTTTATAGAATAAATCTTAATATGGGGTCTAAAGCCACACACGATCAGACCTTTGTCCGACCAAAATCGGAATTCTAACGGAATAAAATAGAACATGTTCTCTATTTCGGAAATTCTGATCGTGTACGGGGCTTAAGGCTTAAATAACACCTCCAATGGGGCACAATGGATATTTTGCTCACACAAAAAAGTCAATAAATACTACTTGCAAAATTTTACTATTTGTTGTCTGCCTATTTAATATCAGATTTTTCAGAAAAGCAGAGTTACATTTAACTACGTAAAGTTAGTTTAAAAAAAAAAAAAAAAATTCATGCTACTGCTGTTCCTATGATTTGTAAAATATGATTGTACATTATATTAGAATCGCAGCAAAGAGAGTCTGCAGAAATCCCTTTAGAACTGGGGCAAAGTAGTCCTTCGGTCTGTTTTTGCTTCTCTTCTTCTGTTGCGCTACACTATTTTCTCTCTAGAAAATTACTGAAAAATATTTTAATGTTTCTGCATATATTTATAATTTGTACCATTAAACCTTAACTTTTTGACTGTCCAAAGTCCAATATAAAAATGTTGTGATCAGTACAATACATCCTTTATACGTGATGTTCTTTTATTTACATAGAGGATGGCGCAGATCTGGATAGTATTGAAGCTGTTGCTAGTGAGGTATTGAAAATGGAAATGCCCACTACTCCTGAGCAGCTGCAGGCTCTTACTGAGGATATACGTGAACGAGTGGATAGCCTTTCTGATGTGGAAAGCATCCTTCAACAAAGTGCTGGGGACATCGCTAAAGCAGAGTCTCTGCTGGATGAAGCTAAAAAATCAAGGTAACTATTACAATACACTTCTAAGTCTAAACGATCATATTTTTTATTTATTTTTCTTAATGGTGTAAGGGTGAGATTTGATTTCCTGTAAGCTTTACCTAGGACAAACTGCATAATATAAAACCCAACACAATTGTTCACAACAATGTGCTAACTAATTTTAAAGTGTATTCATTAGTTTAATTCCCAGTTGGAATTTGTCCACATTTTGGTTTATAACCTAGGACACTATTGACACAAAAAAAATGGAGTGTCTACAGGTCATTTGTGGGCATGAGCGTTAGGGCTAATGACACGTACACACGATCGGTCCATCCAATGAGAATGGTCTGATGGACCGTTTTCATCAGACTAAACCGATCGTGTGTGGGCCCCATCGGTTATTTATCCATTGGTTAAAAAATTAGGAACTTGTTTTAAAATTATCTGATGGATAAAAAACCTATAGAAAAAAACGATCGTTTGTAGGCACGTCCATCTGTTAAAAATCCACGCATGCTCAGAATCAAGTCGACGCATGCTTGGAAGCATTGAACTTCATTTTTTTCAGCACGTCGTAGTGTTTTACGTCACCGCGTTCTGACACGATCGGTTTTTTAACTGATGGTGTGTAGGCACGACTGATCATCAGTCAGCTTCATCGGATAACTGATGAAAAAATCCATCAGACCGTTATCATCGGATTGACCGATCGTGTGTACAGGGCATTAGGCCTCGTACACACGATCAGTCCATCTGATGACAACGGTCCTAGGGACTGTTGTCATCGGTTAACCGATGAAGCTGACTGATGGTCCGTTGCGCCTACACACCATCGGTTAATTAACCGATCGTGTCAGAACGCGGTGACGTAAAACACAATGATGTGCTGAAAAAACGAAGTTCAATGCTTCCAAGCATGCGTCGACTTGATTCTGAGCATGCACGGGTTTTTAACCAATGCTTTTGCATACTAACGATCAGTTTTGACCTATCGGTTAGGCGTCCATCGGTTCTTTTTTAAAGAAAGTTCCTATTTTTTTGACCGAAGGTTAACTAACCGATGGGGCCCACACACGATCGGTTTGGACCGATGAAAACGGTCCATCAGACCATTCTCATGATGGACCGATCGTGTGTACGCGGCCTTAGTGTTTCTGTTCATTCAGACACTCCACAAGGCCAATGGCCACCTAAGAAGACGTTTATGCCATGAAAGGTACATTTTTTGGTAGATTCTGTTTAAGAGTGACATGGGCAGCAGTATTCATTTGGCTTTTTGTAACGGTTTTATTTGAAATACAGGACTTGAAGCGTCTGTACTATAGTAGTAACAGTAAATATACTGTCAATCTAACACTACAATTTTTCATCAACTGATCTAGCATTACATATCCTTGCCAAGGGATTAAAAGATTAGGGCATGACTGTAGAAAGTATTTATCGCTTATGTCCAGTTATTATTGACTTCAAATGTATTTTTTATTTTTCTATCATTGCAGCCAGAGTGCATCGGATGTTAAGGCTACAGCTGATATGGTGAAAGAAGCTCTAGAGGAAGCAGGCAAAGCCCAGAGTGCTGCTGAAAAAGCTATTAAGCAAGCAGATGATGACATTAAAGGGACAAATGATCTGCTGACTTCTGTAAGTTGTAACTCCAGATGTCAGATGACAATTAAGCCACCTTTTTTCCAATTGTAAATGATTAGTAATGAAAATGCTCTTATCCCTACCTTCCTCCTCTTTCTCGACTGCATGGTTGGGGAGCATTTTGATGTCATCATCATGGTACACATTTATATTGCATTTTATTGCACCTCCTAGCTGAAGAAAATGGTTTTAAACTCTTGCTGATACTAACACTCTTGAGACACCCAAGCTAGAGAGAATAATTGTACATTTGAGTTAGTGAATGTTTCTAGATGGGCAACTTCACCATTAGTAACATCCCCTTATGGTGCCCCAATTTTTAATATATCACCCCTGTATGAATAAAAAAAACACATGCATAACCAATGCACGTCAGTGGAAGCTGCGCTGGGATGACAATGCCTACATTTCACTGGTTGTGCATGGGTTTTTTATTCATCCTCGGTAATAGTGTGGGATTCCAACACCTAGTTGGGAGCAACAGTGGGGACACAGGGTATTTGAACCCATTTTTTTTATGTTCGTGCTGTTTTTCACTTTTATATCACTCCTGTAGCCTGGAGAAGTGCAGGGGGCATATAAATGATGTTAAGAGAAGTATGGCGTTTATCCTATTTTAGAAACCTACTTACCTAGGTGGTGCTGCATCTGTCCCCCACCACCTCTTTTACTGAGAACTGAGTGATCAAACATCGCCGATTGCTCAGTTCTTAGGGCTTCCTGAGCAGAGAGCTGGTTACTCGGTCACCACTGTCCACTCCTAGTTCTGTGCAGGTATAACAACATTACCGTAAGCATGAAGTTGTAGGTCAAATCTATTTAGACAATCGATGGTACATACTGTATTATATTGTATAGTACATCCCATTCCATTGGAATGGGACAAGATGCCATTTATTGGTGCTAACTGTAGGAGCACATAAATCCAAACTATACAATACTTTTAGGCTGATAGTAAGCCCTTATAAGGTAAACAAAGCATGTTGTGATACAGAAACTAATGAAGGCTCAGAAACTGAGCTAGCTCTTTGGACTACCATGGGAGTGTGAGGGCTTGGCTGTGGAGAAGTTACCATCTTTGACAGGGAATCTGTCAACATGAAATATGATCGACAATAGCCGAGTCTGAGACTAGGGGCCTTGAGAGAGATAGTAAACACAATAGTTGGCTACCATGGCATAAGGACCGGTGGCAAGTGATGTTTGATCTAGGGTTGCCAGATTTGATCAAACTTGGGGATCTGGTTCTTGTTAATGGCTTCCATTTTTGCGTGTAAACAACTCCTGTGTTTTGTTTCGGCAACGTAGAAAAAATATTTAATTGTACTTTTGCAGTAGTTGCTTAACTATCTGGCAGTATCCCTCCAAAGAATCATCCCACTGTGGGCCAGTGCTGTTAATCTTCTTGGCTGAATGATGCCCCCAGCATCATTCAATCAATTTTTCAATGAGCTCAGGGGTATGTTGGGCTCACCTGGAGTGTGTTGGCCCCAGCTCAGCGTGCAAGGCTGCAGAGAAGAATACTAATGTCATAGAAGACCACTGAGAAAGATTAGTGTCCATGAAATGGTAAAAAAATATGCAAGGAGGGAAGTCCAGGGGTGTAGGAGGGTGACTGGGGACAGGAAAAGGGCTTGAGTTGGAGTGTTAATTCAAAACTGATGAATATGTATATGGTATGAACCTTTTCCTTGTCATTTCCCTTGGCTTGGTGTGAGAAAGTCTTATTTGTTTTCCCCTCAGATTGAGTCGGAAGCAGTAGTCTCAGAAGAAACATTAAAGAATGCCACTGAACGTATGAATGAACTTGAAAAGAATCTGGGAGATCTAATGAAGAAGTCTACTTCCAACTCGGAGTCTTTAGATTCAATTGAAAAGTCTGTTGAAGATGTAAAAGCAGATGCAGACAAAGTAAAAAAGGTTTGTTTTATAATACTAAACATTTATAGCTGAGGCACCAATACAAAATGTGTTACAACAATATAACCTAAGTGGTTCGCTCTCTATGCAAAAAAAAACTTTCCATTCCGTGTTACCTGTTCATTTTTCAGCAATAAAGAATGCTAAACTGATGAAATAACCCTGCACTTGATTATCTGATCATGTGATCTACAGCCAGTTATCTATCTTTCTAAAGATCAATATTTCAAAGGCAGTATAAGCCAATTGAGTGCAGACATAAGCGTTCTATAATTCTGCATCACCAAAATACTTAAGGAAGTAAAATAATTTTTTTTTATGTTGTTAACTTCAGTTTTTACATTTTCTATTTAAGTCTACTACGACGTGGCATCAGTGTTTAAATGCATTTACGAGAACTCGCCTTGTTTTGTATTTGTGTTGATGAGCAAGCTACTGCTGCGCCCTAATGGTTACCTTCAATATTGCAGGTGCTAGACAATGAACTTAGTAATAAATATAAGAAAGTCGAGGACCTGATAACGAAAAAAGCTGAAGATTCTTCAGAGGCCAGAAAGAAAGCAGAACAACTTCAAAAAGAAGCGAAAACCTTGTTAACACAAGCAAACAAGAAACTGAACTTACTAAAAGGTAAGGAAATTACTTAATCTATATGGTACATTTTAGACTTCAATAAAACTTTTTTTTTTTTTTTTCACAATCAGGTTTATTGATGAGCAAGAAATAAATTACAAATTACATTTTACATAGTTTTGACATTATATGTCCAGAATAACAAACATTATACAGAAAGAAAAGAATTTTGAATTAGCAGTGTGATTACGGACAGGATCTGGTAATAAATATTCTATTCTTATATGTGCGTTTCAGAGTTTGAGGTTGGGAAGGGGAAGGAGGGTCGGGGGGTGAGGGTTGGAGAGAGGGAGGGATGAGGGAAGGTGGGGGGGAAGGGGGAGGGAGGAGGGAAAAAAAAAAAAAAAAAAAAAAAAAAAAAAGGGGGGGGGGGGTGTATCATTTATCAGGAGGAAAGGCTGGTCTATATATTCAACATTACATTGGTTTGACAGGAGGATTGATATTATATCTGCCTCAGTTAATATACAGGTACATATATAGCCATATCATTGTGTGGTAGGAGTAACACTCTGCTTATTCATGTTAACAACTGTTGGTAGTCATTGGTATACTTAAATAATACCCAGGGTTGCCAGATTTTGTGGAAATTTGTAGCGTTTTCTTTCTTCATGGCTATTAGTTCGTCCATTTTGTGCATGTATTGCACTCTATCTACCCAATCTTTGATGGATGGGCATTTGGAGGATTTCCAGTGTAATGGGATTAGGGTTTTCGCTGCCGTCAGCAGGTGTCTTGTGAGGGACTTTTTATAGCTGCTGATCGAGAGGTGATTAGCGTGAATAAGGCAAGCGGCGGCATCTAATATAATACTCGTGTCTGTGATTGATTTGATGCAACTTATAACTCGGGACCAGAAATCAGCTATCGGTGGGCAGGACCACCAGGTATGTAAGAAAGTACCCACTTCTTTCTTGCATCGCCAACAGGTGTCTGAGGTTGTCGGCGACCATTTTTTGATTTTTGAGGGAGTCAAGTACCACTGGGTTAGGACCTTGTAGGAAATTTCTTGGAACTTCGTGCTTAATGAGCACTTGTGGGCGAAAATACTTGCTCTTTCCCATTGGTCGTCGCTCAGTGTGGTGTTTAGTTCCCTTTCCCATTGGCCTTTGTGTTTGTCTTGTGCCTGTTCCTGTGTCTGGAAGAGCCATGAATAGGCAAGAGAGGTCGTTCTCAGGATCTGGGCTCCCGATAAGCAAATTTGCTCCAATTGGGTAGGTTTTTTCCCATAATCTGATTTATGTTTACTATTTATCAAGAAATTCTGGATTTGTAGGTAGAACCAGAATCCCGGAAACGACTCCCCAAGCTCACTCTTCAAAGTGTCCATGGTTTTGATTTTATTACTTGTGAGACAGTGTGTGGCAAGTAGCTTTTTTGTGGGCAACACGGATTTAGGTATAATTATACCTTGGCCTGGAGGGAAGTCTGGGTTGTCAGTTATTGGGGTTAGTGGTCCCGGTATTGAGGCTAAATTGTGTGGCAAGGCTACACTGTGCCATACTGCCATTGTCGCAGCTATTAGAGGGTGAGTACTCTTCTTTTTGGATTTTGAAGTAATGGACCAGGGGTGGAAAGCAAGTGTGTTGGTATTTTGTGTTAGCTCTAGTTGAACCCAGTCTTTAGTCGATTGGTGACAGTGCCAATCAATGAGTCTGGTGATATGTGCTGCGATGTAATACTTTTTAAAATCTGGGAGGCCTATTCCACCTTTTTGTTTGGGTTGTGTGAGTTGTGAGAAGTTAAGTCTTGGTTTCTTGCCCGCCCAAAGGAATTTCAGTTGTGCACTGCGTAGTTTTGTAAAGAAGGAGGCATGTATTTTTATGGGTAGAGCATTAAAAAAATATAGTAATCTTGGAAGAATCGTCATCTTCAAGATAGAGGCCCTACCGAACCAGCTGAACAACTTGGGGGACCATCTTTATAGGTCCTTAGTAATGGATTGCAAGAGAGGTGTGAAATTTGCTGAGAAAATTCCGTCTATTGTAGGGGTCAATTTTATTCCTAAATATTTGAGATTTTTTTGTTCCCATTTAAAATTGTGATTAAGCAAAAGACTGAAGACTTACTAGAGAAGATGGTCTCCGAGCCTTTGCTACACAAATGACTGGAGATCCGAGACATGCTTTTGGAGACAGTCAGAGACTGGGGACATGTCACATGATACTGTTAGTGATCGCAACCCTATTACAAACCAAAGCTCCTATTGCCTACTTCTGGGTTCCAAGGGTCACACGGCAAAAATCAATGGGTCACAGGTTAGGCATCGGGGGCTCTAAAGATACCGTTTTTTTTCCTGTCTTGGAGACACAACAGGAAATCTCTAAAATTAGGAAGTTTGCATTTTAGAAAGTTTCTGTCGGACCATACATTGATCCGTCATAACTTTATGATCACTGACAGGTTAGGTGAATAACACTAATTACCTGTTACAAAGGCATTTGAAAGTTGGTGGGATGTATTAACCACTTGCCCTGCGGAAGATTGATACATGACCAGGCCATTTTTTGCGATACGGCACTGCGTTAATTTAACTGACAATTGCATGGTCATGCGACACTTTTCCCAAATAAAATTGATGTCCCTTTTTTCCTACAAATAGAGCTTTATTTTCGGTGGTATTTGATCACCTCAGTTAGAATTTTTTGCACTATAAACAAAAAAAGACCGACCACTTTGAAAAAAAAAAAGACAATTAGCTAGATTCACGTACGGCGGCGTATCTTTATGCCAGCGTAGCGCATCCCATTTGCACTACGCTGACGTAACTTAGTGAGGCAAGTGCAGTATTCACAAATACTACGTTACGTAAGCGCGCGTAATTCAAAGTAGGCTGTAGTGGGCGTGTTGTATGGTAATGAATTGTGACCTCACGTAAATGACGCGCCTAACGAACGGCGCATGCGCTGTCCGTGAACGTATCCCAGTGCGCATGCTCAAAATCACGTCGCAAATAGTCAATGCTTTCGACGTGAACGTAACCTACGCCCAGCCCCATTCTGAATCAGCTTACGCAAACAACGTTAAATTCGACGGCTGTCCCGACTTAACATTGGCTGCGCCATCTTTTTGGTGGTTTATCTTTACGCCTGAAAACGCCTTACGTAAACGGCATATCTTACTGCGACGGGCGTACGTACGTACGTTCATGAATAGGCGTATCTTGCTCATTTACATATTCTCGGCACAAATCAACGTACACGCCCCTAGCGGCCAGCGTAAATATGCAGCTAAGATACGACGGCATAGGAGACTTACGCCGGTCGTATCTTAGCAAGATTTAAGCGTATCTCAGTTTGAGAATACGCTTAAAGATACGACGGCGCGGATTCGGACTTACGACGGCGTATCTAGTGATACGCCGTCGTAAGTGTTTCTGAATCTAGCTATATATTTTTTTCTTTTGGTTATAAATGGCAGCCAATATAAAAATTGAAAAAAATATAAAATTTCTTTTATCAATTTAGGCCAATATGTATTCTGCTACATATTTTTGGTAAAATTGGCTTACGCAAGTTATAGCATCTCTATAGGATTTTGTTTTCATTATTTTTCTTTTACTAGTATTGGCAGCAATAAGCAACTTATATTGGGATTGCAATGTTGTGGCGGACAGTCACACTAACTGACACTTTTTGGGAACCAGTAACACTAATACAGTGATCAGCGCTAGAAAATATGCACTGTCCCTGTACTAATGACACTGGCTGGGAAGAGGTTAACATCAGGGGCGATCAAAGGGTTACCTGCATGCCTAGCTAGTAATTTTGTGTACTGTGGAAGGTGCTTTTACTAGATGAAGGCATGGATCCATGTTTCTGCTTTCCAGGAACACAGGATCCATGCCTTCACTACTAACAGACTGGCGATCTGTCTTGTTCACATAGGCAGACCACCATTCTCCCTCCCTCTGTATGGAAGGATCAATGGGTGCATAATCGCAGCCGGATCAGGCTGCTGCCGGTGCGCATGTGCACCCCCTACCCGAAAATGTCAGATTATTCACTCTGTACGTAAAACCGGCGCAGAACTTCCACTTTGCCACCGTATATGTAAGTTATACGGTCGGCAAGTGGTTTAGCAGCAAGTGAGCATGTTGTCCCTAAAGCTGATGTATTGAAAGCAGAAAAATGGGCACCTCCAAAAGTTGCCTACGGTGCTGCACAGTGGCAGACTGGTCAGGGTGCCCATGCTGACCCATGTCCACAGACAAGGGACTACACTGGCCTTGCCTCAGAACCGGACCACAGAGCACTAGAAAAGGTGATCAGTCTAATGAATCAGATTTTCTTTAACATCATGTGGATGGCCTGGTACATGTGTATGTCACATACCTGGGGAAGAGATGGCACCAGGATATAGTATGAAAAAAACGGCAAGACACCGGAGGCAAAGTGAAGCTTTGGACAAAGTTTTGCTGGGAAACCTTTGGTCCTGCCATTCATGTGCGTTTCCCTTAACTACCTACCTGAACATTGTTGATGACCAAGTACACCCCTTCATGGAATCTGCATTTCCTGATGGTAGTGGCCTCTTCCCACAGGATAATGAACCCTGCAAAAATTGTTTAGGAATGGTTTAAGGAACACAATGACAAGTTTGAGGTGTTGACTTGGGTTCTCAATCCAATTAAGCATCTGTGGGATGTGCTGGAAAAAACACATCTGATCCATGGAGGCCCCACCTCACAACTTAGTGGACTTCAAGGATCTAATTCAGGGGTCTCCAAACAATGGTCCAGTTGTTCAAGAACTACAATTCCCGTCATGCCTGGTCATGTCTGTGAATGTCAGGGATTAACAATGATTAATAGGATGTGTAGTTCCATAACAGCTGGAGGGCCATAGTTATGAGATACGTGATCTAAGTATTATTCATGCCTTAATAGGTCAAGGCTGTTTTGGTGGTAAGGAACTTTCTACATTTTTAGGTAGGTGGTCAAAAAGTTATGACTGGTCGGTCCTCAATGGATCATTTCCCCTCCAGACAGCTCTAAAATGTAGGATTTTCTCTATCTGTCTCCATAACAAGGGTCATCTGGACAAATGAAGCGGTGAATTTTCCCATAAAAAACAGACAGTAGTAAAAGCTTTCAGAGGGTCTAACCCTACCATGCTTATAACTAAAAAAGAAAAAAAATTGCCTTTGCGTACATTTTAAAATGGGACTAAAACTGTATCTTATCACCATAAACTAAAAAAGCAATTTATTAAATTTGTATTATTTAAAGCAAACCCGTATCTCCATGCTTCTGCCCATGGTCATCTTGAATAAGGGCAAATGGTCCATGTAGCATTTACTTCCTTGAATCTATCCACCCCAGGCTCAGGCAGGCATGCATGCAACAACAGGGTGTGCTTAGCTTAGAAAGCCCCTCCTAAAGACTTCTGGCTTCCAGGCCTAGGCAAATTAGGTCATATAGGTAACTGAAGGAATGTAAAAGAAAAAAAGTTTAAAACAAGTAAAAATTAATATACCTTCCTATCTATTTATTATTGTCAACTGCATAAGGTTTAAAAATAGGCAATGTTGATTGAGAGCGTGAATTTCTGCTTTAAGGCAAGGTTAAAGGAATCATACCAGTCAATTAAACATGACAGTTTTTGAAATGGCTGCCACTGCCTCTTAACATATTATGAATCAATTTTCTTGTATTGGCATTGAAAAGCATGTTTTCTATTCTAAATACAGAATTAGAAAAGACATATGAAGATAACCAGAGAATATTAGAAGAGAAGGCAAAACAGTTGGTGACTTTAGAAGAAACAGTCCGGACACTTCTACAAGCTATCAGCCAGAAAGCCGCAGTCTACAGCACATGCTTGTAAACCAAGTCACTCCAATGGGAATCTGATCAACGGGACCAAAAGTTCTGTAATTTATAGGAGATCTTTTTTTATTGTCTATTTTATTACAAAATAAATGAACAAGTAATAAATACCTTGGAATAAATGAAGTGATTTAAGGCTTCTATTCTCTAAACCAAAACAATGTATGCTACATCTCATTAATAAGCCTTTTGTATTTAGTTCCACTATTTGTATTCTTTGTTAACCCATTTGCACTACGTTACATATAGACATGGCACATTCTAACACAATGTTATGCCTTACTTTATAGTGAACACTAGTCTTGTCCACACATTAAGTGAATTTATCAATTTTTGTAGAGACAATGATCATTTTATGGGCTAAACCACTTCCATTCATAAAGAACCCATCGCACAAGGAAAGCAGCGATGTGCAGAGCCTAAAACCTTGTATACACGATCCAATTGTTGGCCAACCGAGCGTCTGATTTTTGTCTTAAGGGTGTATGCCTGGATCTTGTCTTGCCTACTAACGGTACACAATTGTCGGGCAACAAACACAAACGTATTGACGTACTACATGGAATTTCAGCTCTTGAGTGCCACCCTTTGGGCCCCTTGTGCTAATTTCGTGTTTGGTGAGCATCGTGTGTACGAGGCTTTAGGCTCTTAAATCTGTGTGATGCTTTTAGAAGGTTCTCTGCTTTTAGCCATTCCTCACTGGTACATTGGTCGTAGAGATTGATTCTATGCAAAAGACAGAATAACGGACTAAGATTATAACAACATTGCAATGCAATTAATTTATGACATGTGAATTCCTGCCATTTTTAACCTTTTTAAAGAGACAAGGGCTTTAAAGCAGAACTAAACCCTCCTGGTGGTTTCAGCCAAGGAAGCTGCCATTTTGGCCTTTTTTAGATCTTCAAATGCCATGGTGCTGCATGTGATCAGTTATGACACCAGCCATTTGATGGTTTAACAGTTTGGTTGAGAGCACAACCAATGTGACAGTTATGCTATTTTTGTTAAATCGATGGGTTTAGTTTCGCTTTAAATTCACAGCTTTAATTAATCAGAAAATAGTAAACTGCTGAACAATAACGTCTGATTGTCTAGTACACAATCCTATCCAGCAGTGTTATTTTGTATTTTTTATACTGAATGGACTAGTTACATTTTCATACTTTTTTTTTTTCCTAGCTCATAAAATTGCATGCTTTTATCTTTTTGTATACCTTTCTGGAAAACCAAAGGCGTTTCAAAATAATCTGAATATGTAGTTTAGCCAGATACCTAAATAAAATGAAGGATGCTAATCAACCAACTTTTCTCATAACTGTCAGTCTGTGATTATACCTAGTATGCATGCTCTCTGCTGCTTATTTCCATTTTAAATTATTTCCGCATCTACAGATGGCTAATCCTGTGTTCATACAAAAACAAATATATATGGACAATTAGATTGCAAATAGCACAAAATGTTAGCTAGGGCAATGTTTGTGTTCAACTTCAAAGAACATAATTTATTGTGCAGGAAACTTATTGGTTGTAAACCCCAGTCATGAAATTTGAAATAAGCACATTATATTTGTAGTGTTTACTTGTCTCTCTCCAAAGCTCTAAGTGTAGTTTCTCTCTGGTGCTTCCTTCCTTTGTTATAAACATGAGTTACTTCTGAGTTTCCCATTACATGAGATAACATGAGATAAACTTGTGGCGGGGGGGGGGGGGAAGCACACGGCTTGTCTATTCAGAATACAGCTCTGCATGTTCCTTCGTTCCTCTGAATAAGTGGAGAGGAGGGGGGGAGGGGGTGGAGTCCCTTTCCTTCAAACAGCTCTCACACAGTGTCTCAGAGCTGTAACTGGAGTTCACTTCCTTCTCTGGACCACTCTCAGAGGAATGATCACTTTGAAGGGTTGTAGACAGAAAACTGCAGTTAAACATGTAAAACTTATGTAGGATGATTGGTTTCATCCCTGTGTATCATCTGAGGCTATTCACTTAACTGGGTATATGTGAGGGTTTACAACCACTTTAAATCAGTAGGTTAATGCATTAAAGATTACGAAAAGCTAGTTGATGAAGTGCTCTGTGTGTGTGTATATATGTATGTATGTGTGATATATATATATATATATATATATATATATATATATATATATACTGTAAGGGGGATAAAAAAACCTAGATGGTTTTAGCGTAAAAGTGGATTTTACAGTTAGTACAGAAATCCTATTTTCTTTCTTTTTAATCATATACTTTTGAGGCATCTGAGAATAGTAAAACTGAAGGGTGGGCAGCACAGCTGAAACCAAGAGCTGCCTTGACACTGGATGAGGCTTAACCCACTGCCAAAAAATGTCCACCTACTGGCTGTGTTGCCAGGTTCCACTGCGGCTCAAGAAAAAAATGATATCTACAAGAGAGGAATTTCCGAACATGGAAAAGAGCACTATAGCAAGCAAAAAGGCTGGACAACCTAAAACCCATCTGTAACGTTCACCACCGTTTACGATATTCCCATTCCATCAACCACGACAGCTTATCTGACACTCCACAATCCAGCAGACACGATCCATAATAATTCCCTCAGAGAGACGAGACATACGCTCTGTGTTCTGAGTCAAATGTATGAACGAACTTTAATGGTATCTCAGCTCTCTTATATACAGTACAGGCATGTTTACAGTAATCAAAGGAACACATGAACTCTCCACCCACACATCACACAATGGGGGGGGGGGCTTCAATCACATTCTTTTAGAGAATGACATTCAGAGAAGTTAATTATCCCCAGACGTCCGGGCTCTGATAATAAGTGATTCACCTGCATAATGCACATAGCCTTAGACCCCTTTCACACTGAGGATTTTTTCAGGCGGTACATTGCTAAAAATAGCGCTGCTTTACCGCCTGAAAAACTCCTGCCCAGCAACCTCAATGTGAAAGCCGGAGGGCTTTCACACTGAGGCAATGCGCTGGCAGGAGAGAAAAAAATCTCCTGCTAGCAGCAACTTTATACCGCTCTTTCCCATTTAAAACAATGGGAAACCGTGGCAGTACCGCTCGCAATGTGCCTCTGCAGGAGGTTAATACCGCACCGCTAGCGGCCGAATCCCGCGGAAAATCCGACGGTATAGCACCACTATTTTTAGCGGCGCTATACCGACACCACGGCTCCCGCCCCAGTGTGAAAGGGGCCTTAGTCGTAGCGTGTTGGGACACATCAAGCCTTGGCACCTGTGAGTGGACCTGGTGTATGGATTGGGTTGTTCCTGCAGAGAGCGCTGTTACCTTTCTTCTCTTCCATAATGGTCTTGACCAGGCAGGATTTGGTCCCAGGAAATCTGCATGACTGAGGGGAAAGGTGAACTTATCCTCCAAGTCATTCCCAGTTCATAAGAGAGGATGCCGGTTGCAGGAGACTGGTTTGTTATGCTTACAGAAAGCCCAGCGAGACACAGGGTATGAAAGACACCTAGGTGCATGAACCTCTCCTCCATGTCCAAAAGCCATTAGCTGAGATTAACTGAAGTTAGAGATGCTTGACCCTAGGGTCAGTCGCTGTGTATAGTACTGATACCCTTGGTATCTTACACAAATGGACCAGACTACCTCTGCTGATGCAGGAAGAACTCCCATTAACCCTTAGGGGTGAAGACAGCAGTACCTAGTTGGTGTATTGTGGAGCCCAAATTAAGAGACCTGACCAGAGAGGAATCCCACAAAAGAAAAAAAAAACACCTGTTTTTCTAAATCCAAAATACAGCCCCTGAGCAAATGATTTACAACACAGAGGAACCCCCTGAAGGTTTTTTGGTGGCCAAAACAGAACACAGCTGCTAAAGTTAAGCTGACACAGGAATTGAAGACCTTGGGCCAGATTCACATAGGTTAGCGGATCTTTAGATCCGAGTAACCTATGTGATTTAAGATCCGCCGCCGCAAGTTTTTGAGGCAAGTGGGTAATTCACAAAACACTTACCTCAAAACTTGCGGCGGCGGATCGTAAATCCCCCGGCGGAATTCAAATTCTGCGACTAGGGGGAGTGTAGTATTTAAATCAGGCGCGTCCCCGCGCCGATTTAAATGCGCATGCGCCGTCCGAATTTTCCCGGCGTGCATTGCTCCCAATGACGTCGCTAGGATGTCATTGGTTTCGGCGTGAGCGTAACTTGCGTCCAGCGCTTTTGTGAATCGACGTAGGCAAACGACGTAAAAAAAAAAAATTGACGCGGGAACGACTGCGATAGTTAACATTGACTGCGCCTCATAGAAGCAGGGGTAAGTATACGCCGGAAAAAGGCGAACGCAAACGACGTAAAAAAAAAAACGCCGGTCGTTCGTTTCGGAATCGGCGTAACTGCTCATTAGCATAATCGTCGCGTAAAAGATAGGGAAGCGCCACCTAGCGGCCGGCCTGGAATTACAGCCTAAGATCCGACGGTGTAACACAGTTACACCTGTCGGATCTTAGGGATATCTATGCGTAACTGATTCTATGAATCAGTCGCATAGATACGACCGGCACAACTCCGAGATACGACGGCGTACAAGGAGATACACCGTCGTATCTCTATGTGAATCTGGCCCAGAATCTCTAGGTAGTGGAGACACCAGGGGAAGATCGGTTAATCTGTAATGCATGTGGAGGAGAGGTTGAGTAGCTTAGGTGCGTGTCAGAGGCAAGGGATTGCCCCTGAAAGGCAGAGTAGCCAAAGTCCCGAAAGGATTAGCAACCAGCCTCCCACTTGTAAATGATACATCACTTTCATGCTTCTCCACGGACATGGCAGAGATTGCGCTGCCAATTTAGTATGTACAGTAAGATTCACTGCCTCTGTACAACATTCTAGACTTTTATACAGTAGATCAAGAACTAAAGGTACATAGTGTAAATTGCAAAACTGCCTAATAAGAATGTGTTTATCTTCCCTGGTGATCCCACCAGCCTAAGACATATGGAGGTGAATATGGTGGATGCATTTTTTTTCCGTTATGTTCACCTGGTGATCCTACATGTTACTTTCTATACTAGTATGAGAGCGCTCCCTAAAGCTGTATTCACACTATACCATTTTCTGTAGATTTTTTTTGGTAAATCTAAAGGAAATCTGACAATAAAAAAGTTGGATAATGTGTATGGGGTTCTATCTTTCACACTGAGGAGTTTTTCAGGCGGCACAGCCCTATAAATAGCGCCTAAATACCGCCTGAAAAACTCCTGCCCAGCCTTCTCAATGTGAAAGCCTGAGGGCTATCACACCGAGGCGATGCGCTGGCAGGAGAGAAAAAAATCTCCTGCAAGCAGCATCTTTGGAGCAGTGAGAGGAGCGGTATGTATAGTTAATACCGCCCCGCTAGCGGCCGAATCCCACGGCAATTCTGACAGTATAGCGCCGCTATTTTTAGCTGCGCTATACCGCCACAGCGCCTCCCGCCCCAGTGTGAAAGGGGCCTTAGTGTACAGATGAGCAGTAAGGCTACCCTAGACTTGTTTGCTCCCGATTAGGGATAAGCCGAACACCCCCCTGCACCAGAACTTGCGAACACACCAACTGTTCGTGTGAACTTTAGAACCCCGTTAAAGTCTATGGGACTCGAACATTTGAAATCTGAAGTGCAAATTTAAAAAGCTAATATGCAAGTTATTGTCCTAAAAAATGTTTGGGGACCTGGGTCCTGTCACAGGGGACATGTATCAAAACAAAAACATTTTTTTTAAAACGCCCGTTTTTTCGGGAGCAGTGAATTTAATAATGCTAAAAGTGAAATAAAAGTAAAATATTACTTAAAATTTTGTACCTGGGGGGGTGTAAAGTAAGCATGTGAAATAGCGCATGTTTCCAGTACTTAGAACTGTCCCTGCACAAAGTGTCATTTCTGAAAGGAAAAAAAGTCATTTAAAACCGGACTTGTGGCTATAATGAATTGTCGGCTCCGGCAATTCAGAGAGAATTCATTCATATAAAAAAAAAAAAACGTGGGGGTCCCCCAAAATTCAATTACCATTCCCTTCAGGTCTGATGTGGATTTTAAGGGGAACTCCACCCCAATTTTTTTTTTTAAATGGCGGAGTTCCCCCAAAAATCCACACCAGACCCCTTATCCGAGCAAGTTAACCTGGCCTGACGCAGAAAAGAGGGGGGGGGACAGAGTGCACCCCCCCCTCTCCTGAACCGTACCAGGCCACATGGGTAGGATGTCTCCATGTTGATGGGGACAAGGGCCTCATCCCCACAACCCTTGCCCGGTGGTTGTGGGGGTCTGCGGGCGGGGGGCTTATCAGAATCTGGAAGACCCCTTTAAACAAAGGGGACCCCCAGATCCTGCCCCCCCCCTCTATGTGAATTGGTAATGGGGTACATTGTACCCCTACCATTTCACGAAGGAAGTGTAAATAGTTGTAAAAAACACACACATACACCGTAGAAAAAAGTCCTTTATTGATTAAAAAAAAATCCAGCGGTGGTAACTCGGTCCCGGCTCCCTGCCAAGTCAGCAACTCAAAAGAAGTACTTTTATGTCAGAGATAGCCAGGCGACTAGCACAATAAGGCTCCATTCACACTAATGCGTTTTTTGATTCATTTTGCAGAAATGGAGGGATATTTTTTAACATGGTTTCCTATGGAACATGTTCACATTAATGTTTTTTTGTGCCTCTGCGTTTTTGGAAAGGGTCAGAGACTTTTTTTTCCCCCTGTAAAAAGCAGCATTTTGCGTGTAATAGAATTCAATGGACCCGCATCCAAAACGCAAGTGCCGCGATTTGCTTTTTTTTTTTTTTTTTACCCGTTTATAGCTGGTTGTTAAAGGAAATGTAAAAAAATGAAAATTGCCGGCCAAAAATAAAAAACGCAAATCGCAGTAATAACGTGTGTCAAAAAACGCAGCAAGCACCGCAAAAATGCTCAAAAGCAACATGCATAGGTGTGAATCGAGCCTTACAGCTTCCAGGTTTCTAACAGCAGAAGTTTATTTTACACCAAATGATCTCTGCTATCAAATAAATAGGACAAAAATTGGGAATAAACTGTTAGCGCAAACACTGGTACTACCGAACACTTAAAAAGCGGGCAATGTATATGTCTAGAAAACAGTCACAGTTTTATAGTCCATATACTGGTATAAAATGACCAGTCCTAAAAAGGAAGGAGATGGGAAGATGGTGGGCAGCTGTCCTCAGAGAAAAGTTAACTCTGTTAGGGGAAGACAAGGAAACAAAAAAGGGAAGCGCCACCTAAGTGCAATATGTCAGATACTATGTTTAATCTCAAAAGAAATGCACTTACAATACACAATTACAAAACAGGCTCATCAGGGTCGCATGATGCGCGGTGCGGTCCGGTTTCAGGTCCATCTAGATCCACGGATCTGCAGGCAGGGAGATAAATCCATCCTGTGGCCACCAGGAAACAGCCAGGTTCAGCCTGGAGGTGCAGATGATGACGTTATGAGAGAGCGGGACCAGGGAGAGCACCGGAAAGGAAGGTGAGACTAGAAACAACAGGCTACGCGCTCGAAGACAAGCTCCTTCTACAGGCCTACCTAGGTGGAATGTTGTTTGTTCAGTGCTTCATAGAAAGGCCACAGAAATGTGCCTGGGACCTTGGTGTTATGGCCAGATGACCAAAAGCAGTGAAGCATCCAGACAGGAGCCTGGGGAACTCCACCTCTTTACTGCCAAAAACATTAAGGCTGGGTTCACACTTGTATGGTGAGAATTTCAGCTCTGTTATCTCTGCAAAGAGATAACAGAGCTGTTCAGTGTTTCATCTGTGTGGTAGCTGTGGACTTACTGACCTGGGAGATGGGAGGGGGGGAGTGTAGTGAGCAGGGAGAGAAATCCTGTTAAGAAATAAACAAATCTGCAAATCAGATACGTGCCCCATAGAGGATAATGGGTCTGAATTTGCACCTGAGCCGCACCGCAATGCCTAGAAAATGCAGTGTTTTTACGAAATGCGCAGTGCGAATGAATCGCACATATGTAAACCAGCATCATTAAAATCAATGCATTTTAAAATGTTATGCAAATTGGATGCGGTGTGAGCCGCAACCAATTAGCATAGGCGTGAATGGGGCCTTATGCAGTTGGTTAATCAGGCATATTACGTCTGGTGCTGCTGTGAACACAGTTGGAGTAAAGCCTGTCCCAGTACAAAAAGCTTTGTCCCCCAGAAGCCAATCCTTTTAAGGTAGGTTACCCTATGGCATGGGTGCTCAACCTGTGGTCCTCCAGCTGTTGTGAAACTACAAGTCCAATGAGGCATTGCAAGCCACTGACAGTTACAAACATGACTCCCAAAGGCAGAAGAATGATGGGACTACATCTACAGCAGCTGGAGGGCCACAGGTTGAGCACTTATGCCCTATTGTTTATCCAAGACATAGGATGGCAACAATCAGCATGCCAGCTGTGGTGAAACCAAAAATCACACCATGTCTTTGCCCCTGGGAGTCAGGCCTTTGTCTGTCAGTCTTGTAATGCCAAAACCTGGAGTCTTGTATGTCTACCCTAGACTAAGATTTAAGCCACCTTAAATATTGCCATCACGTGGATGTGTTTACGGCTTAACTTCACAATGTAACTGTATACTAAGCTATGAGCTAGAACAGGAGTCTCCAAACGTTATAAATAAAGGGCCAGTTCATTATTCTGTAGGGGAGCCAGACTATGGCTAGTTAGAGAGAAAAGCAAAATAAAGCCCCATCATTGGTATCAGTGAAAGGAATAATGCCCCACCTGTGCCACTGGGAGAAATGATGCTCCATTGTGGGGGTCAGTGGGAGGGAAAGGTGCTCCACCATTGACAATAGGAGGAATTATGCCCCACTGTTGGGGTCAGATGAAAGCCTGGTGCTTCCTATTTGGCAGTGGGAAGAGGAAATAGTGCCCCATCAATGGTATCAGGAGGAGGAATAGTCCCCCAATCATTGGTGGCACTGGGAGGCATAGTGCCCCATTGTGGGTGGCACTGGGATGAATGGTGCCCCACCATTGATCGTAGGAGGAATTATGCCCCAATGTTGGGGTCAGTTGAAAGCCTGGTGCCTCCTGGTTGGCATTAGTAGGAGGAATAGTGCCTCATATCGTTGGGAGGAATGGTGCCCAGACTGGATAAAAGGGTCACTGTTTGGAGACCACTGAGCTCGAAGACAAGCAGTGTTTTTTGAAAAGTACAAAAGCGATTCTTGACCTAAGAAATCACTGGATGACGTTTGAAACATCAGGAAAATTTAGGCATAGTCATTGGGCTTAGAACTGCCTGGAACGAATGAGACCTGCAATGAAGAATCTCCCATAACAATCAATTGGCAACTCATTAATATGATCAAGGATTTTCAATTTCCAAACCACAGTCAGCTCTAATTTTTTTAATTACAGTAAGGCCACCAAAATCGATTGTACTACAGCTCTATAGAGACACAGTGATATCAGAACCGACAGTGACCCCAGCTCTGCAGGACACAAAAAATATAGGAGGCCAGCAAAAGCAGGCACATCCATCACCTAGGGACAATAGCTAAAAACTGAGGCAAAGCTGGGAGAGGTTATACATAGGTGGGGAATTTTTTGGTTTTACTTTTGCCATTGCAGCATAACTCAAGTAGTCATGAATATGAAGACCTCAGTGTTGCTGGGATGTACAATTAAGAAACATACTATTTTAAAAAATGTCAAAGCCTAATAAAGCAAGTCACACTTGGGGCAATTCAGGTTTCATGGGTTATGCAGTGAAACAGGACTGATCCACCATTGCAGAATATGAATTTTGGCACCTGAAGAAAGCTGGATTCTAATCTGCTAATACAGGGGGGACTGGCCTTTTCATCACCTTTTTTTACATTTTTATTCTAAACAGAAGTTCAATTAACCCCCTTATGCCCCATTAACCCATATGTGCGGTGGCAAAAAGCTGGACTTTAACACCCACACATATACATGCTGGCTGGCAATGTTTAAGCATGCTCCCAGCACAAAAAGCTGCCAAAAACAGCTCTAAGCCAGCAGGACTGAATTCCAATCATGTCACCACTATGCCAGCCAGCCAATCACAGTAATCACGTGATTGCTGATCCTTCCCACCAACTTGGGCAGTAATACATTTTAAAAGGGGATGCTGGGTTTTGTAGCAACCAACAGAATGTTGCACTGTGTACTCAATAATATTTAAGATCAAAGAGAGGCTCTAGCTTCCAGTCTCCCAACACAATTTCCTTTAAAGCTTTTTTTTGGGGGGGTTAAAGCAGGGTTCCGGGCATACGTTTTTTTTTTTTGCAAGCTAAAATCAATCACATTAAATAGACCCTAAAACATATTAATAGCTCCCCAATCATTCCAGAAATCATTGCAAACACTTGCCTTATATCCTCCAGCTCATGTTGTGGCCGTACCCATCATATGTGTGGGCATGTGAAGCCCAGTTCCATTTTCTTCCTGGTTTTCAGGGAGAGGTGCATGCTGGGCAATTTTTAGGCACAGTAATGCCCACAGACTCCTTTTCCCAGGAGGCAATGGGGTCTTAGGACAGGAAGTTGAACCACCGCGAACTAGGAACTAGGCAGATTACAAAATCTGCCTAGTAACAGATAGAAGTGAATAAAATTGTATTTATTGTTTTACATTAAGGCCAAGCCATTAATAGAAAGTAAATTTTTAGGGTGGAACTCCACTTTAACAAACGGATCCAGTTCCCTTAAAGCATTTTATACAGCACAGTGCTTGTGTTGTGCAATTTCGGCACGCTGGACCCCCTGAAAAAAACCTGGCTGATGCTGCCTGGTTATATCTTCCCCTCTGAAAACTGAGCACGATAATCAGGGCTGCTGAGCCGACACCATGGTCAATTTGCATTATTCCGTCCTCCGCAGCTCTGTCTCCTCGCCTGTCTGCTTGTACCAGTGCACCCCTCCGCTGCTCTCATATCTGCAACTGAATCATCTTATCCCCTCTGTACCATAATAACAATCGTGTCTGTGTTATGTAAAATATCTTACGATCTGTACCTATATGAGAGCGGTTCTCATCAAACTGTATTCTCTGTCTTCTCCCTCTCCTCCCCTGTTGACGTCAGCGGGAGGGCTTGGCCCCGCCCACTGGAACTGTGAGCCAGAAAGTAAAGAGAGCTGAGGAATCGGCTGAGCGCCGGGAGCCGTGCTTGTATAGGTACAGATCGGAAGATTTTTTTTACATTACACAGACACTTGTTATTATGGTACAGAGGGGATAAGACAATTTTATTGTAGTGGGTTAACAACCACGTCAAGTTTAAAAATGAAAAAAGTGTTAACATGACACTGATAAAGTAAGAAAAACAAAAAAACACAAACACTAGCTGGAAGTATGAATGTATCTCCTTTAGACAAATCACAGATAGCATGGCTACTTTACAGAGTTTTCTTTTTTGAACATTCTGTTAAAAGACCTGGCTTTCAAAATAACATTTTTGGACAAAAAGGTGGAGTACCAGCCTGCATTTAAACAGTTGCAGTACATATTGAGTCCTGTACATCCCAAACACCATGTTAAATAGCTGGATTTGACAAAGAGTTCCACTGAATTCTGTAATAATCAGTTTTGACAGGTGCAGATCCTTATAAGATAACTATGTACACACATCAGTCATTGTTCTTTCCACTTAAAAATTAATGGCTTTTCCAAATGATGCAGCCAAGTTTGCTTCCCGGAAGGCTTCTGATACGGTCTGATGGATGAAGAAAAAAATAAATATATGAGCATCTGAAAATAGAAGAACATGTAAGGAGCAAAAGAATTGTCACAGTACTTACAGGGTGGGCATGGCATACTCTGGCTATATCCTCACATGATGCTCCATATTCCATGGCAAGAGTGGCTTCATTAATCATCTCTCCAGCTCCCTGCAAGTTAGAAAAAAAAAAAGCTGAAGATTCAGAATAAATGATAAAGCTATACTGCGGGGTTTATTTTTTCTTATGCAATTAATATACAAACATATAACATCTTATTATTATGCTCTGTGCTGAGAAACAATTAGATTGAAACAAACAGGAGCTGCAGGCAAATTGATAAAATACAAAACCACTTTCCACTAATATTTTACATTAAGCCTGTGGGGACAGATATATGGGTTGTGTCACACTCCATTAGTTATGTACTTAGTCCAAACTCCTATCTTCCATGATTGTTCCACTTCCTTGATTCACTACATAGTGAAGCCAGGACCATGCAAAAATTAAATAGCAATGCGTGCCACCATATTTCTGCCCTTACAAGTTTAAATTGAGCTCTACCATAAAGAGTGGCACGAAAGACAAGAACGTTCAAGTTTATCCCACACTTTGTACAACATCCTGTAAACCTTAAAGAGGAGGTCCAGGCTCCTTTAGAAAAAATAAAAGTCAGCAGCTATAAATACTGCAACTGCTGACTTTTAATATTAGGACACTTACCTGTCCAGAAAACCCATGATATCGGCACCCCAGCTGATTTATTCCCACCATTGCTTGTAAGGGAAACCAGCAGTGAACCCTTGCTGTGGTTTGTAAATGGCCCGTCGGCGGGGGAAGGAGGGAGGTATGGGGGGCGAACTTCCGGGTGAACTTGCCACGCTGAGATCAGATGGACTTGTGGGGAGCTGTGACTGACATGTTTCGCGTTCTAACGCTTTTTCAACGTGACTTTGAAAAAGTGTTAGAATGCGAAACATGTCAGTCACAGCTCCCCACAAGTCCATCTGATTGCCACTGACGATTTAGTCCTGTACGTGGTTCCTCACCAGTTCCCTCCCTGTGGTTGCTGCTACTGACGCCGATGTTTACATCCTCCGATTGGCTGAACCGCGGCTCCCTGTTGACGTCATCAGAGTGCGCCCTGTCTTCCATTTGCTGGTCCTCTGGCGACGCTGCGTGTGTGCTGTTGTTACCCCCCGCCGTAGCGCAGGTACGTTACCGGCTCCCGGTGGAAGTTTGCCTGCCAGCTATTGCGGTCCTTACCATATCTGGGATCCTCACACCACGCTTTTTCCATCCTTTGCTGCAGGCCATCCATCACAACAGGTACTTTTGAGCCACTGCCCTTGCTTTCTCCATCTGTGTCTCGGCGATCAATGCACTAAAGTGGCAGAACTATCTGGGTGATTCAGGATCTGATGTTAACCTTTGCATCACAGACTTCTCAGTGGCACTCTTATTGGATTAGTTAATATACTATTATTATACCATATGTAGCGCCTGTGTACTTTTGTACAGGTGCTATGTTTAAATTTAGTGGGAGAATGAGAGAGTTATGTTGCTCTCATTCTTTGATTTGTTAAATTTGGCTTTCGCCAAATCTGGATTGTCCTGTGAGTCAGTCTGTGCTCCAGAGATGCAGTTTCATCTCTGGGCGGCAGGTGGCGTCAGAGGGGTCCAGGCGGAGCCGCTTCTTCCCAGCAGCCAATTGGAGGAGTTTTTCCCTCGTGGGGCATGCTGGGGAGGGGCATTTCTGTGGCGGAGGCCGTTGCTCGGGGTTCTTCGCGGGTTCCTGGTTCCAGGTGCGGCACCCACCTTTAGGATGTGCGCACATCACAGACCCCACCACTATGGCCTACCAGGCCGGGGTCACGTGCTACGCAGAGTTCCTGACTCTGGGCTCTCATAGCAACCGATGCTGCAAAGGGGCCCCAGTGACTTACTGGGTCCCCACTTCTATTAAGATCCCAAGCTGGGTGCTGTTCGGTGGGGGATCGGTCTGAGGAGAACCCGGAGGCAGGTGATCTAACAGGGCTTGAACGAACCATCGGGGATCTGGGTGACCGGACACTGACAGGGCACATTTAGACTGTCAGTCGGTAACCCCAAAAGACATACTGGGAGGATTCGCTCTATCGTTCACAAAAACAGTACTAGGCCTGTGGCAGAGGCTTCATCTAACATCCTAATTTAAATTAGAGCCAAGTCGTTGCTTCTTCCCAGAAGCTTTAAGTGGCGCTCTGGCTGCCAGGCCTGTGAGGAAGGACTGTCCAGGGGCACTTTACCCACTTCGGCTGGAGTGGCGACGTAGACGAATACAATTACAGAAGGCAGGACTGCCTTTACTATCCATAGCCTCTTCCTTCACCGACCTATCCTGTCCACCTCAAGTTTGTATGTTGGTCGTGTTTGACCAGAGAATAAAGCATTGAAAACGTCAACTAATGGTCCTGGACATTCTATTATTGCTCTAAACACCACCATCACCCCTAGACACAGTAAAGAGGCAACTTAAATACGCTGATTCCAAATCTGATCAGCGGCTCCTCCGGGGGTAGCGCTACACATATATCATGTTTTTACATTTTACATGATTATTTTAATCACTGTGTGTGTTTACTACATGTAATACCTACGTTATTTTTTAGACTATAAAGTCGTATGCCTTTATCCATTGAGCGCTGCTTTTTTTGTTATTGTGTCTGCTTGTCCATTCTCCAGTGGTTGGCGGCTGCACTGGTTATCAGTTACTTTTAACTTTACAGGTTGGACCAAGTCACGCTTAGTGTGGTTGTAGCGCCCACAGGGACATTTTTACGTTTGGTACCATATGGTACCTATTCTTTAACATTTATCTTAGTGCCAAGGTTAACTTGACGGCTGGTTCACGTCATGCATGCACAGGAATACACGGTGCGTTCCTGTGCGATTCTGTGTGGTGCGATTTCAGCCCATTCATTTTGAGTAGTGCATACTTTTGTACCATGCAATTCGGTGTGGGCAATATGCACTGTGTTTGGGTTATCATTAAATTATTGATACCCGCTGCAGATCACAAATGGACTGCAGCACAGGAACGCATATTTCATTCCTAGGAATTCCTGTGCTGGCATGGTATGAACTGGCCTTTAAAGTGGTTGTAAAGGCAGAAGGTTTTTTACCTTGCTGCATAAAAAACAAAAAACACACCACATACATCATGCATGCAGTTTTCCCCACAGCCCCTCCTAAATACATACTTGAGTCCGATCTCATTTCAATGATGTGCATCAGAGCGCAGGCTCTACTGGCTCTTTCGCTTCTCAATGGCTCAGATACAGCGGTGGGAGCAATTGACTCCTGCTGCTCTCAAATCTGAGCCATTGACGAGGGTGTGAGGGACACACAGAGCAGGATTCAGGAGTGAGCCAGCATGCATGAGTGCCCCCCCAAGCAGCTTGTAATGGGGGCACCAGTAGAAATATGACTAGCTTAAATGCTTATGTGAAACATCCAAAAGTAACTTACTTTCTTTACACTTAAAGTTAAACTAGAACAGTTTAATGTAAGCTTTATTGCTTACACACAAACCTACTGTATAAACACACAATCTTTGTTTTATAAAAGTTTCAAATATGCAATACATGATAAAGGGTTCCCCAAATACTATGGTTTAGCTAAAAAGAGTATTAATGCCAATTATGTGAAAATAAAACAGAGCTCAACCTGTGGCCAGACTGAAGACTAGAGGACAAATATTACTGTATTTATTGGCGTATAACACTCACTTTTTTACCCTGAAAATGGAGGGTAAACTGTGCCTGCGTGTTATACGCAGGGGGCTGTGGAAAGTTTTTTTCCTGAAACTTGCCTCTTAAAGTTAGGGTGCGTGTTATACGCCGATAAATACGGTACATTTTCTCATCTCTAATATATTTCTTTTAGTTCTTCCCATAATAAAGTATACACCACTATACATTTCTAGTAATAAGCTGATAAACTTACGGCTCCCAGGATATGAGCTCCAAGCATTCTGTCAGTAGACTTGTGACTGAGAATTTTCACCAAGCCATCTGTGTCCGCGTTCGTCTTAGCTCGGCTATTGGCAGCAAATGGGAACTTCCCAACTTTATACTCCACACCCTGCAGAATTCATAGAAAGACAGCATTATCTAGACACACACCAAATTGTACCATTAGCTATTGGAATTCTCAACCAGATTATCAGCAAATTAAAAATAAATTATCTAAAATGATGTAATGTCACAAAACACAAGAGAGTCGTATTTATACCTCCTCTTTTAGCTGTTCTTCTGTTTTGCCCACCCAGGCCACTTCAGGGTGGGTGTAGATTACAGATGGCACACAGTTGTAGTCAATGTGGACAGCTCCACCAGCCATTCCCTCCACACAGATAATGCCTTCATCTTCTGCTTTGTGTGCCAACATAGGACCAGCCACTACATCACCAATAGCATAAATACTAAAAAAAAGGAAGAAGAAAAACCACTGTTATTTTAAACCACCATTAAACAAAATTTTTAAATTGTTCTGTTAAAAGTGCAAGCACAGCTGAAATGTATATCTGGGAAAGAGCAGAGAAGGGTTAAAATCCCTACCAGATTTGTTTGCCATCTGTGTACCACTGGGGAATATTTTTTCACTCCCTGTCCTTAAGATACAAAAATTTGTGGAAATCTCCCAAAGTGAGAGGACCTGCCATCCAAGACAGTTGCTCCTGGAACACGCGTCCCTCCTTCTATCATTGTAAAATTTCTTCTTACCTCTGGGTACAACATTAAAAGAGGAAGTAAACCCTGACGAGTTAGTCTTCCTTTCTTCTTCTCTGCAAAGTAAAAAAGGCACAATGTGCTAGTATGCATCACATACTAGCACATTATGCAACCCTTGCCTACAAAGACTGTGCAATCCCCGCTGC
This sequence comes from Rana temporaria, assembly GCF_905171775.1. Classification (NCBI taxonomy): domain Eukaryota; kingdom Metazoa; phylum Chordata; class Amphibia; order Anura; family Ranidae; genus Rana; species Rana temporaria. The sequence continues at coordinate 142,830,397 of NC_053491.1, read as the reverse complement.
AGGCTGTGCAGGTGCAAATCTACATGTCCTGCCGCTGATTCCTGCCACCAATCCTGTCTCACCTTCACACCTCCTATCACCCACAAGCCCCTTGGATCTGGAAGGAGAGTCAGTGAGGATGACCGCGAAAGAGCAACAGCTCGGGCTTGCTACGCTCTAAAGAGAAGACCGGGTTGCCGACCCCCTGATGTCAAAAACAGTGATTCGTCAGACCTGACCAGCTTCTTCTATTGCTCTGTGGTCCAGTCCCCAAAGCTTAAATTCCCATTGTAGGCACGTTTGCCTGTGGACATGGGTCAGCATGTGAGCACTTCACATTGTGTATATGAAGGAAAAAAAATTCTATATTACAAAGCTGCCAAGGGGTGTATGTTTCCGTATAGCTGGAGTAGAACTGCAAATATGTGCTCTGTAAATGACAACCGACTGTAAAAGCTTATTCTACACTAGACAAAAGGAAAAAATAATAATAATCGACACTGTGTAAAAATAAGTTAAGTCTTATGAGTTGTAAGCCTCTTTAAAGGAGGTTTACTTAAGAAAATAAAGGCGAACATGTTTGCAGGAAAAGAATGTGCATTTATTTTTTTCTCTCACACAAGGGCCTGTAAAGCATTTACGATTAGTGGATCGGGGGTGCAATTTCAGGCTCCTGCAAACTCTTTCTCCAGCTCTATGCCTGTACCTCTTGTATGGCTTTCAGTTAGGCTGGATTCACACCTATGCATTTTTAGTACATATTGCAGATTTGCACTCCAGAACATGTTTCATAGGAAACCATGGTAAATGGACTGTAGTGCAAATCTGATTAAAAAAAAAAAAAAAAAAAAACATACACAACACATTAAAATTGCATAGGTGTACCTTTCTGTTAAAAAAAATTGCATAGGTGTGAATCCAGCCTTAGAGAGGAAGGTGAAATGGACTACAAGTGCATTGAATACTGCACTCGTGTTCCATTGAAAAATAAAAGTGTGCCAACTGCAGGGGTAGATGGGACTTCCAGCTTATTCATTTACAGAACTGTGTGCATGAATGATGTCACCGTGCAGTCACAGCCCCAACAATTTAAAAGTAACAGCAGCCTGCCGGGGGAGGGGAAATTAAGAACGGGTCAATGACTGAAAGTGTGTTGACATCCACACTTGTGTTCCTTTGATCACTCCAACAGACGAGACTTGTAGTTTATCAATTCTGAGATCGCTGTGAATGAATGACCCACCTGTGACTAGGGGGGCTCTGAAGGCGAGAAAGGTCACCAGCACACCAAGGATCTCCAGAAAAAAAAGGTACAAAACTTTAAGTGATCACATCACAGGGAGTCTGAACACTAACTTGTCCTTTACTTGACGACAGATGATTTTGGTAAATAAGACATCTTCATGATTGATTTTTGTATATACATTTTGTTTTCCCTTCACCCCCCCCCCAGCACCACTGCAGTTTGCAGTTCTCTATTCTTTTTAATCCCCCTTTCTGCCCTCCCCTCCAAACCCATAACATTTTTTTTTTCTCCTTTTGCATTTGGGGCTACTATCAGTGTTTCCCATCCTCCTCTAATCTTGTCCTTTAACACCCCCTTTTTTCCCCCTCTTTAAGTGAGCCATCACCTCTGAAACTAGGATGTGATCGCTGAATAAAGCTTTGGACCTGTTCTGGAGATCCTCGGGGTCCTGGCAACATTTCTTGCTTTGAATGTCTTCAGTTTCCAGTTAGTGGTCGATGCAACACTCTCATTTACAGCCATTTTCTGGGCGTTGGATATACTGCGCTTGGACTGTGGGGTGGGGGGGGGGGGGCCGGGGACATTCCTAGCAACACGTTACACCCTAAATTCCGTTTCATTCAGGTCAGAGTTGTGGCTCTCATACACAGAGGCCGAGATGTTTGTCCATCCACCTGGTATTCTGTAAATGGTTCCCAGAATGTGTTCTGTGACTGAGCAGGGTAAGAGGAGGGGGCAAATAAACAGTATGGCTTATATGGGAAGCTCTGAAAAAAGATAAAGCACTAAAAGCCCAGAGATCTATACTATCTGACCTGAAAGTCCGTAAGTAATAAGGACATAACAGACATACACCCTCTTTACATTGAAGAGTTGAAAAAAAAAAAAAAAAAAAAAAGGGAGGGGAGAAGAAACACAATACCTGGAGATTTTTTTAAATGCTTTAAAAGAAAAAAACAAACAAACGAAAGGTCAGCTTCTCGTACTGAAGTCTGGGTATACAGCAGTAATATTTTATCTGCCCAAGTTCCAATCTAACAATAACAGGTAAGCTGCAATTGCATGTGCTCAGCAATGATAGCAATGAACGGACTTGATTGGCTAGAAGTTATATTTGTATGCTGATCTTTGTTATGTCAAGCAGTGCTTACTTGGGAATCTTTGTCTGAAATCTGCTGTTGATTGGTATTCTGCCCCTGTTGTCCAGCTCAATTCCCATCTCCTGCAGTCCCAGGCTTTGGGTAAAGGGTCGACGGCCGATACATACAAGCAGAACATCACATGCAACTACCTCCTCCTTGCCACCAGCGGCTGCTTCAATACTGTCAACAAAGAAAGAAATTGGAGGAGGAAAACCAATGTTCTCTTTAACAACTCAATTTGACAATACAACACGTAAAGCATGCAGCGATATCCTTGCTAATATTTTATGCTGCACTTAAAGTGACACCAATCGCTACCCTTATTTTCCAAAAAGAATACACACACACACACACACACATCTCCACTAATAACAGTCCTGTTATTTTTAATGAAATAGTTTTTTACAGTCTCTTTGTAACATTCTCTGTGAGCTCCCAAGCACTCTCTTTACCCCTCACTTCAGTTTGTTTGAAACAAGCAGTGCACATTAGTTGCGGTCATATGCACGACTCAATGCACATTACAAATCCCACAGCCCTAGTCCATCTTGGGGGACAGCGAGAGAGTGAAATTACATTCCTGAAAGGCAAGGATCTCCTGGCCAAGCTTTGCATTACACCGGCCTGTAGATTGTTTGCAATACTAACTCAATGTCTTGCCACATACTTCAGTGTGTTTACATTGCAATCAGCTGTGAATGAACACAGCTGATCGCGTGGTAAAGGGCCGCTGTAATTGGTCCTTTACTTCAATCTGGGATTAGCAGTGTCTGAAGGATACAGCTATCACAGAGCACGCTAGGTGCGGTTTTGAGGGGACATCAATAGACTGGACTACTGCGCTGTAGCCATCATTCGACCATAGCGTGGTCAGCAAGTGATTAAACAATGCATGCAATTAATCAATTAAAAAAAAAAAAATACATACGAAACATCAATCTTGCCATCTGGCCTCTTGGCTGCACCAGTGACCTTTGTGTTCAGTTTGAACTTGAGACCTTGTTTCTGAAGTATGCGTTGGAAATTTTTTGATATTTCCATGTCAATGCCTAACCCACCAACATGGCCCAAGAATTCAACTGCTGTAACATCTGCTCCCAACCGCTGCCACACAGATCCCTGATAAGAGAAAAAACAAAAAACAAATCAGCATTATCAATACATGCAAAAAAACAACATATATTAAAGTATTGCTCTCCAGAACCTCAATGTAGGGATCTCCTAACACCCTAAAGTAGCTGTGACATACAGCAAGCATTGGAAGAGATCCTTTCTAAATTCTTGGAGTCTTCACCCCATGATAAGTTATACCAAATATATTTGACCCTTTTAAGCACAATAAAGAATGTTTGGTAAAATCTTACTACATCTAATTGTACTATATACATCCATTAGAAACATTTAACTATCTATATCAATGTATACTAGCAAGTTTTTAACAAGAAATAAAATATACTTTTTAGAAAAAAAGAAAAAAAAAAACATACAAATGATTTACCAATTCAACACCAATTACACCAGCACCAATAACCACCATCTTTTCAGGCACTTTTTTCAGAGATAATGCACCAGTGGATGAAACTACTGTGTCTTCATCTATCTGGAATTAGATTATTAAAAGACATGAGACCATAAATGCCTAGGTTTCATATTAAACAAACAAAAGTTGCATAGTAAAGATTAAAACAATACCTAAACCTATGCAATACAAACATTAATAATACAAATATTATATATACACACACACATAGTTTTCTGCAACAGGGTTTTCTGAACGGTTAAGGACCACAAACTTTAAGCCCCCATTCACACCTAGGCGTTTTTACGCCTGTAGTGCTACGCCGCAGCCGCCAGAGGGACGAAAACACATGTCCCTCTATGGAGATGGTTCACATCTTCACGCTGAACGCCGGATGCCTGCCGCCTGAAAAAAGGTCCCGGACCTTTTTTTCAGGCGGCTTTCGGCGTTCGGCTAGGAGATGGGAAGCATCTCCATAGAGGGGGTCAATCTGGGGCACATCTAGGCGGACAATACCGGCGTTTTGTCGCCGCAAATCGCGGTACAAAACGCTGCTATTTGTACCGCGATTTGCGGCGACAAAACGCCGCAAATTTGTCTGCCTAGGTGTGAATGGAGCCTAAGAGGCAGTCGGACAGTTTTTTACCTTCATGCTTTCTATGCAACAAGGGGAAAAAAAAAAACACTGTTTTTAGCATCCCCCCCAATACTTACCTGAGCTCCATCTAGATCCAGCAATGTGCACCAGAGCGGCTGCTCTCCCAGGTCTATCCCTCATTGGCTGGGACACAGCAGCGAGTGCCATTAATCACAGCCAGTGAGGGGGGGAGCACGAGCGGCTGCTCTCCCAGGTCTCTCCCTCCTCATTGGCTGGGACACAGTGGAAGCCATCAATCACAGCCAGTTAGGAGGGAGCAGGGGGATGGGGCAGAGCCATGCTCTGAGTATAATTAACACAGAGGTGGCTCAGGGGTGAGCACATACAAATTTACCCATAGGAAAAGGCTTGCTATGGGGGCACTCGACAAGGGAAAGGGGGGCCAGGAGCTCCAGCAGGCCCCCCCCCCCCCCCCCCAAGAAGAGGAGGATCGGGGCTTCTCTGTTCAAAACCATTTCAAAGTATGTAGAACATTTATTTTTTTTTATAAAAAAAAACATGAGCCTTTAATATCACTTTAAAGCAAAGTTCCACCCAAGAACTCCCGCTTTAAGAGCAGGTGACCCCCTAACATGCCACATTAGGCATGCAATTTTTTATTGTGGGGAGCGGAAACCCTCTTTTAAGTGGGTTCCAGCTCCCACTTCCTCCCGGGGCTCTGTGGCACAGGAAGTTCACATCTCCCCCCTCCCTCTCAGCAATCATCTGGGACACGTCACAGGTCCGAGATTATTGCCCAGCCAATCAAGGTGCGCAGCGCGGCTCGTGCATGCCTGGGTGTGAAGCCACAGCTGGGCGCCCACAGTCACGATGCTGGCATCGCAGAGAGGAGGGGTAGACGAGCGGGGCTTTCGTATGCCCGCCTCGCTGGGACAGGCGAGTGTCCGATTACTAAAAGTCAGCAGCTACACTTTTTTTAGCTGCTGAATTTTATATGGGTGGAACTTCGCTTTAAGGATAAATGGACAATAGCGTGATAACTAGAATCTTTAAATCTATAGACATGATCAAACACACAGTGAAGATGGCAGGAAGAGAAACAATGAAGATCAGAATGCAAGCAGTATTTTTAACCTGTCCTATCAATCCTCAGTCTGTGTTCACCCATAGATGAGCCGTTTACCCAATATGGGTATCCTTTACAAATATCTAGATTTTCCAGCATTCATTAAAAAAGGTAATCTGATTTATTCATTTATTAAATTATAACAAAACAAACATATTATTACTTATACATCATTTTTTAGGGACATTCATACCACCCAAATTTCAGTTCTTGGACTTTTGGTATGGCCTGTTTAAATGGCCACAAATGTCATAGAACGGAAGTTAGGATTGAGACATATACAGTTGATATACAGACAGTCCTCAATTTTTCTTTTTGCAAGTGCACCAACATGGCTGTGATTACCTCAAGCACCGCCATATTGGAAAAAAAACAATAGGTAGGAAGGAAGGAAGAAATTTTAAACCAAGTTACCTCGATTCCTGAAAAAGGGGCAACCTCAGAACCAGTGGCTATGAGGATATTCTTAGTGTTGATGACCTGTGTGCTTCCATCTGCTTTTGTTGCTGTTACTTGGTTTTTCCCTGTGATCTTTCCATGGCCTTGGACATGCACAACCTGTGTGAAAAGCATTGTACATTTGTTATAAAAAAAAGAAAGAAAAGGAAAAGAAAAAGGAAAAGAAAAGGAAGGAAAGAGATGATGCAAAACAAATTTTTACTGATTCTCAACAGTCAGACGTTTTTGGACGCTGTACTGGCCGCAAACATGAATTTCAATGAATTACTGCACATTGCTTATATTAAACAGATATACTGTATTACGCACATAAGGCTGGATTCAAGATATGGACTCCATATTTCTTTTTAGGGTTTTTTATGCTGTGGCCAGAAACCACTTTTTTTCATTTGCTGTGTATTTTAGCACAGAATTTTCTGAAGTAGTATGTATTTAAAGGGCCAAAAGGGTTAAAGGGTCTAGCCAAAAGTGATATTTTAAAATTATAGTCAGAAGCCTAGCTGCCTGAGCCAGCCCTTGGTGTTGGTCATTTAAACCCAAACAGCATAAATTAAATATATTGGTAAAATATAAATAAAAAAACACACACAAACTCAGACAGTAGTAACCCTCATGACAACAGCCAGTGAGAAGAAACAAATAGATACAAGTTGTCAGGTGGTTCAACTGACACAAGAGGCAACTTTGTAATAAGTGAAACCATTGTACAGGACAGCACATACGTTGGGAAAAAAATGCAAATGCATGCTGTAAAATCAGACCTTGTTCTGTTTAAAGAGGTGAGCAATGCCAGTAGTAAGAGATTTCACAGCACCACTCTTTTGGTCCATCATCTTTTCTAGATTTAAGCTAAGGCCAGTCACTATTAGGAAAAAGAAATAAAGAAAATGGTGGTTAAACCAGGAAAATACTAAATTTAAAGTGTATCCAAATTAAAACCAAACAGTTTCATTTTAGGCTTTTGTGTCCCCCCCCCCCCCCCCCCCATCTGGTAGCCCTGCAAATAAAACCCCAACTCTGCTGTTTTTGTATTTATAGGGGGCCACGATTGCCACTTAAGCAAACATGTCTGTATGTGTTCATTTCCATGACACAGGTGCTTAACCTAAATTAAAAAAAAATGAATGCAGCCACCAGATTTAAGGACTAGAACAATGCAATGCATACAATTTGGTTTTTAGTTACCCTTTAACCACTTCCCGACCTCCTCATGTACATATACGTCAGCAGAATGGCACGGACAGGCACAATCACGTACCTGTACGTCCTCTGCTAGACGTGGGTGGGGGGTCCAATCGGGACCCCCCCCGGTACATGCGGAGGTCGGGTCCGCTCGGGGAGCGATCCGGGACGACGGCGCGGCTATTTGTTTTTAGCCGCTCCGTCGCGATCGCTCCCCGGAGCTGAAGAACGGGGAGAGCCGTGTGTAAACACGGCTTCCCCGTGCTTTACTGTGGCGGCGCATCGATCGAGTGATCCCTTATATAGGGAAGACTCAATCGATGTTGTCAATCCTACAGCCACACCCCCCTACACTAGTAAACACACACACAGTGATCCCTAAATCCTACAGCGCCCCCTGTGTTTAACTCCCAAACTGCAACAGTCATTTTCACAATAAAGAATGCAATTTAACCACTTCCCGACCTCCGCATGTAAATGTACGTCCACAATATGGCACGTACAGGCACATGGGCGTCATTGTACGTCCTTGCATATTAGCGGGTGGGGGGTCCGATCGGGACCCCCCCCGCTACATGCGGAGGTCGGGTCCGCTCGGGGAGCGATCCGGGACCACGGCGCGGCTATTTGTTTATAGCCGCTCCGTCGCGATCGCTCCCCGGAGCTGAAGAACGGGGAGAGCCGTATGTAAACACGGCTTCCCCGTGCTTCACTATGGCGGCGCATCGATCGTGTCATCCCCTTTATAGGGGAGACACAATCGATGACGTCATTCCTACAGCCACACCCCCCTACAGTTGTAAACACACACTAGGTGCACCCTAACTCCTACAGCGCCACCTGTGGTTAACTCCCAAACTGCAACTGTAATTTTCACAATAAAGAATGCAATTTAAATGCATTTTTTGCTGTGAAAATGACAATGGTCCCAAAAATGTGTCAAAATTGTCGCTCTATTTTTGTTTATAGCGCAAAAAATTAAAACCGCAGAGGTGATCAAATACCACCAAAAGAAAGCTCTATTTGTGGGAAAAAAAGGACGCCAATTTTGTTTGGGAGCCACGTCGCACGACCGCACAATTGTCTGTTAAAGCGACGCAGTCCCGAACTGTAAAAACCCCTTGGGTCTTTAGGCAGCAATATGGTCCGGGGCTTAAGTGGTTAAAATTGATCTCCACGTTTCCGGTCACTTTAGATTGTTTGGACCAAACAAACCATTTCCATCGCTATGGGGTTTATTTACTAAAGGCAAATCCACTTTGCCTTACAAGTGCATTTGTAGTGCAAAGTGGATTTGCCTTTAGTAAAATCAACCCCCAAGTGCCGCACTGCCTCTAAGCACTGTATGTACTGTATGTAGCCTCAGCAACATACAGGACAGTGTGCTGGGCTCTGGCTGTGAGAAACTTCCCATCTCATACCCAGAACAAAATAAAATAAGAGTCGGTCTAAGCAACACTTTGTATTCTGTGAATGAATAAAAGCTTTCTCTGATTGGCTGAGTCGGAGGGACAGGCTGATGACGTTACGTTCTCTGACTCAGACTATCCCTGAATACAAAGCTTCCTATGAATGGCTGAGCACCTGTCAGATCAACTCTTATTTTGTTCTGGGTGTCAAATGGGAAGTCTCTCTCACAGACGGAACCCAGTACTCTTTACTGTATGTAGCTGAAGCTACATACAGTGCTTAAAGCCAGTGCAGTACTTATTGAAGGAAATAGCTCATTTATAGTGACAGGAAGCATGAACATCAACTTTAAAAAAAGAAGTGGGGAATTAAAAAAATAAAATTACACACACTAACCTGTGCAGATGCAGCATCGATCCAAAGCTACAGCTCCCCCTGCCGCCTCTACACCCAGAACTGAGTGATTAAAGACTGCCGATTGCTCAATTCTCGAGTCTGCTCTGAACAGTGTGGCAACTAACCACTCTCTGCTCTGCCCCTGTAGAGCTCTGTGCAGGGGGCATGAGCAGCTGGCTCAGGCTCTCTGTGACTTGCTGGCAGCTGAATCTGGGTCAAGAGTGCAGAACCAAGTGCACTCCTGTGACCCACAGGAGGAGAAGTATGGATAAAAGACCTAAAAGTACACTCTAACCCTAAGCTACTTTCCTCTGCTCCCCAACCATTTAAGCAAGGCTGTCTCATGTTCTACTCTATACACATCCTTTGACAGCCGCTTACCAATCACCATATGCCTGGATAGCTGACCAAAGAGCAGCTTTAAAATAGTTTAAAGCAACCTTGTTGCTAATAAAAATTTGAATCCAGAAGCCTAATGTAAGGTTAGGTGTTCAGCAATTCCATTGTTCCACCCAAAGGCCCCTTTCAAACTGGGGCATGGGCGGCGGTAAAATCGCCGCTATTTTTAGCGGTGCTTTACAGTCATTTTTGTGGAGGTATCCGGCCGCTAGCAGGGAAAAGGGTTAAAACCACAACATTCATTTCAATGGGCAAGAGCGGAGGAGGAGCAGTATACACACCGCTCCAAAGATGCTGCTTGCAGGACATTTTAACGTCCTGCCAAAACACCGCTCCAGTGTGAAAGCCCTCAGCCTTTCACATTGGAGTGAAAGGAGCCGCTCTTTCAAGGCGTTTTGCAGGCGCTATTTTAGGATTATATCGCCTGCAAAGCGCCTCAGTGTGAAAGGGGTCTTGTGCAAAGCTACAGATGTAGCTGCTATCCAGCACTTTCAGATGTGTCAGTGCAGTAATTTCCCCTGCCAGCCATCATTAAATCTAAGAAGCCAACTATCTGTTTGGGATAGAGAAGCCCATTTTCACAGGCAACACAAACTAAACCATGATAAACCAATTTCAAATAAATTAACAAAGACACTAGCATCTACCTTCGATTCCTCTGCTTGCAAAATCTTTTCCATGAGCTAAATGGTACAGATGGGAGTTGTTTAGCAAAGCCTGTAAGCAGAAGTTTTGGTTAAAACGATGCAAATTTTTTTTAAATTATATAACAGTATAATAGAAAACGTAACAAAGGAACATGCTGCAAGGTAGGTGTACAATTTATGCACTACAGCATGTTATTAAAAAGAAAGTAGGCATAGTCTATATTGAACCACTCTGTATTCCAGTGGGGGAAACCACAGGTATTCCTGCAATGATAAAGTTGATAGAAATCCCACATTTTCCTTCTCACAATTTAAGCAAATACAAGAGTCTATTTATAAGAACTGTTTTTTTGGACTTTAAATGAATCACATATGTGCTGCACCTGCATGCCTGGTACAAAGTTTAAAAAAAAGGGGGAAATTTGGGACTTTAAAAGAGGCTGCAACAATGATCATATGGGCGCTTTCATTTCAAATACATAAAAACAAACATTTAATAAATAGCAGCTTAATAGTCCTCAGATGTAACGTCTACATTAGTTTTCTCTCGATGTGCACCTGGTGATCCTGCCAGTAGCACACTTTCTATCCTAGGGTGATGATGCTCACACAATATATGAAAGGAGCCATGGTTGTCATCCAAGGATTAAAACACAAACATGTCTTCCTCTCAAGGGAGAGTTACAGCCCCTGTATGTTTTTCTGTTTGCATAGTAGATATGTGTTCCAATGGCCTAGTTAACATCAGTGCAGTTAGTTCCAGTGAATTCTAGTGCAGGAGGAAAGAAAAAAAAAAGAAAAAAAAAAGAAAAAAACGAACATGCTGCATTTTTTCTGTACAGAACTGTACTGAAACGTGGCAAAACGCATCAAAAATGCTCTGGAATACATCAAAAATTCATTGCAGCAAATAAAAAAAGGAAATTGGGGGAGGGTAAAAAAAATTCATAAAAAAAAAAAAAAAAAAAAAAAAAATGCACCACACGTACCAAAAATGTTTAAAAAAAAAAAAAAAAAAAACACACACACATCCAGACTGCGTTTCTGTGGTGTGAACTGGCCTTTAAAGCCTGTTATCTACATCACACTTACATGTGTGCACCAGGGGAGGCACTGTCTTGCTCCTGTGGTCAAAAATAATAATAGTATGAAAAATATTTTAAAACCTGTTACATCCCTTTTGTGGAAAATTTCCAAATAACATAATTTGTGGAGGTTATGTGCCTAACCTACTGCACGTCTCACCCACTAGGGCCTAACATTTCACTTTTATGGTATTCCATTAAAAAAAAAAAATGGCACAGCATTTTACAAAATGGAGAGAGACTGTACAATACAAACTGGAAGACAGTACAATACAGACGAATACAAGAGGGCCCTGCTCACAGAGCTTAAAGTGGTTGTATAGGGGGTTTTGTAACTTTTACCTACAGGTAAGCCTTATTATAGTATAAAGAATATCTCCTAAACCTGTACGGTTTAGGAGATATTCCTCCCTCAATGAGCCGCTGATTGCAGCGGCGCATACTAGCTCATTATGGCTTTTGTCTTTCAGGTGAAAAAAAAATAAATTAATCGCGGGTATACAACCGCTTTAAAATTCTAAAAGGGAGGTGGGGCCACGTGATACAAAAGGTAATGAGCTGTTGGAGAAAGTAAACATACAGTTTAAGTTTGAAGCAGTATAGGCCTCTATAAAAGTGATGGGTTTTCAGGGAGTCGGACATAGACAGATTGGGGTAAGGAGTTTCAGAGGATAAGAGAGGCTCTGGAGAGATCCTGGCATGGAGTATGGGATGAGATGACAAGATAACTAGTTAGCAGGAGGTCTTGGGAGATGTGAAGACAATGATTTGGTTGCTATTTTGAGATAAAGTTGGTGATGTGGCTCAGCTCAGAATTTTGAATGGCTTTGTAATATGTTAGTTTTTTGAGTGAAAGCCAATGGAGGAACATGCAGAGAGGGGCAGTGGTAATTGAATGGCTGGTAAGGTGGATGAGTCTGGCAGCAGCATTCATGATGAACTGGGGGGGGGGGGGGGTAGCCTGGGTATAGGTAGGCCAACGAGGAGATGCAACAGTCATGGCAGGAGATAACCAGGGAGTGAATTAGTAGCTTTAGGCAAACTGGCAGCCCTCCAGCTGTTGTGAAACTACAAGTCCTATGAGGTATTGCAAGGCTGACAGTTACAAGCATGACTCCCACAGGCAGAGACATGATGGGACTTGTAGTTTCGCAAACAGCTGGAAGGCCGCCAGTTTAAGACCCCTGTTTAAAGTGTCATTGATTAATAAGGGCGTATATAAGCAAAGTTAAGGGGTTTTAGGTGGCAAGATTTGGACAGTTTTTGCTTATAGGGCCGAAAAGGAGAGTTTAGGCTCCGGCATTACAACTAGTACCTACACATGTGGGGAGGGACTGATGGATAGTTGTACCATTGATCTTGATGGAAGTCAGGAGAAGGGGCAAGTGGGGGAGAAAATATTATAAGCTCAGTTTTGGAGCGATTGAGTTGGAAAAAGGAGGTACAACCATCATACCGATATGTCCAATAGTAAATTACTGAAGTGCAAGGAGATTGATGGAGTGAGTCGAGGGGGTAGAAATATAGATTTGGGTGTCCTTCACACAGAAACAGTATTGGAAGCCATGGGATGGGAGGCGATCAGATGATCCAAGTAAAAGTCGTAGAATAGAAGACGTCTGAAAACAAAACCTTAGGCTCATCTGTAAGAAGGCTGTAGGTATCTTTTATGGGAAGTTCAGACAAGTTTAACCACTACCCGACGGCCGTACGACTTTATACGGCCGCGGGGTGGTCCTGAATCTCTAACATGCCGTAAAAAGACGGCCTGCGCGCGAATCCAGCGGCGCGGGCGCGTCCGACGGCGCCGCGCGCGTGCTCGCCACATCGTTGAGATGCCGATGCAAGTGCCTGGCGGCCGTGATGTCCGCCAGGGGATCGGCGGCTACAGGGACAAGACGTGGAGCTCTGTGTGTAAACACAGAGATCCATGTCCTGTCAGGGGACAGAGGAGACCGATCTGTGTCCCTTGTACATAGGGACATAGATCGGTCACCTCCCCCAGTCACCCCCCTTCCACCTACAGTTAGAACACAATTTAGGGTACACATTTAACCCCTTCCTCACCCCCTAGTGTTAACCCCTTCAATGCCAGTCACATTTATACAGTAATTAGTGCATATTTATAGCACTGATCGCTGTATAAATGTGAATGGCGCCAAAAATGTGTCAAAAGTGTCCGATGTGTCCGCCATAATGTCGCAGTCACGAAAAAAATGCTGATCGCCGCCATTAGTAGTAAAAAAAAAAAATAATAAAAAAATAATAATAATTCTGTCCCCTATTTTGTAAGCGCAATAACTTTTGCGCAAACCAGACGCTTCTTGCGATATTTTTGTGAGAAAAAAAAAAATGTAGAATATGTATCGCCTAGACTGAGAAAAAAAATGTTTTTAAAAAAAAATTGGGCTATTTATTATAGCAACAAGTAAAAAATATTATTATTTATTTTTCAAAATTGTCGCTCTATTTTTGTTTATAGCGCAAAAAATAAAAACCGCAGAGGCGATCAAATACCACCAAAAGAAAGCTCTATTTGTGGGAAAAAAGGACGCCAATTTTGTTTGGGAGCCACGTCGCACGACCGCGCAATTGTCAGTTAAAGTGACGCAGTGCCACAAGCTGAAATTTCACCTGGTCAGGAAGGGGTATATGTGCCCAGTAAGGAAGTGGTTAAAGTGGATTGTAAAGGTTCGAAAACTATTTTTTTTTAAATAACATGTTATACTTACCTCCGGTGTGCAGCTCGTTTTTCACAGTGGCCCCGATCCACTTCTTCTGAGGTCCCTCGGCGGCTGTCTCTGCTCCTTCCTGCATCAGAAAACCCCTTCCGGGAAGCGCTTTCCCAAGTGGGTTACCTTGCGGGCGTGCTCCCGAGTCCAGCATTTGCGTCCATGGACACAAATGCCGGACTCGGCCCTGCCCCCCTGGCGTCCGCGTCATTGGATTTGATTGACAGCAGCGGGAGTCAATGGCTGCGCTGCTATCAATCTATCCAATGAAGAGCCGAGAGGCACGGGCCGAGGAGCCAGCTTGTTCTCAACGTGGGGCTTTCGAGGGCTCAGGTAAGTAAATCGGGGGGCCAGTAAGTATCGGATGTTTACAACTGGAAGGTTTACAACCCCTTTAACTTTTGAAAATGCCCCAAAAGAGCACCTTTTCTTGGTCTAAGAATGACGCTTTGGGTGATTTCTACTTTTACTCCTCACTGTGCTGCTAAAGTAGTAATATTGCTTTATGAAAAAGTGGGATATCAATTTTAAGTGGATAATTTTAAGTTCAACATGAAAGAAAATTGTAAAAATGAAGTAAAGAACAAAGCAAAGTTCACCAATATATTCCCTTTAAAAAAAAAAAAAAACATTTTAAATATTCCAGTCAGTATATTTATAATGTGTTGTCATCACACCACCTGAAAGCGGAAATTAGCCTGCAGCAGAAGTGCTTGCGTTATAAGCGGAGGGAAAGCACCGACGTGAAATAAAGAACTCTAGGAACACGCATAGTGCATACTACATGTGTATTAATGTACTGATGCTCGGCTGAAGTGTATTCATTATTATTTTTAACATACCTTAGAGGGGATACAGCCAACGTTTAGACAGGTTCCACCAAGAGTGTCATTTTTTTCCACACAAACAGTCTAAAATAAAAATATATTAATGAGAAGCAAGTTCAGAAACAAATGTTGCGTTAATCTTTCTATAGAAATTGATGGCAGAAAAACAATTAGATTGTCCTCAAGTGAGCTAGATATATTCCTAAAAACGTACAAAGAAGACATCCATTTATCTACAAGCAAATCACCGCAGCACCAGGCGCTGCCATGATCTTCCCCACAGTGGTGACAGCATCACAGCACAGAACTTTCTTCATTTATTCTCTACACAGAAGGGTGAAAACACTGGCAGAATTGTTTTTGTATGCCAACAAGTGCCTCCCCCCCAAGTACTAGAGAAGCTCAATGTTGGCGCCAAGAAAAAGCAGCAAAGGCCAAATCACTAAAACAGATGTTCCAAATATGGTCAGGCCTGTTTTAGCGAGCCTAAATAATACTCAAGTTTTGTTCTCTTTGTGTAGGACAGACAGGCCTGAAAATGCGCTCCTCATGTGCCAGGCTTCAAGTTGCTCTAGGAATAACGGACTATCGCATTCTCTCTTTTGTAGGCAACACCAACCCGTCTCATGCCTGATCAGGGACAATTTCCCTGCTGAAAGAGGCACTATCTGTATCTTTAGGACCCTTTCACATGTACATTCAGTCTGGATCTGTCTCTCAGTTTTTCAGGAGGGACCAGACTGAACCACAATGTATATGCATGGTGTATGTGTGTATGTATGGTATATGTTTATGTGTCGGTGTATGTAAACAGATTTTTTATTTTTTTTTGCTTTTCCGTTTTGTTGGACATGAGCCGATGATTATACCTCTGTCAACCTACAGCCATAAACAGCTAAAAAAAAGGGAAATGTGAAAAACTGATGTATACTGATCTAAAATGATTTAATTTACATGCACTATTTAAGAAGGAACTGTCAACGTGTGAAAGGACCCTTAAGTAACCCAAAGGTGACTTCATGGGTGGAAGAAAAGAAAATTGCGTGATTCCACCATCAACACAGTCAATGTTGATGGAGGAACGCCTACCGCAGCGTGTTCTGTCGGCAGGGAGCCTTCCTGGCCAGAAGAACACAAGGATTACGACTATAGCGGCTGGCAGTAATCAAAGGGGAAAAAAAAAAGACTTAGTTAGACTTACCGGTGACGGTATTTCTAAGAGCCTTTCAGGACAACCTTGGAGAGAGCGCAGCTCCGCCTCTTCATTAGGAAACACATGCTAATCTTTAAAAGCCCTCCTCTTCCACCATGGCTTCAGTTATTGTGGTCCGACTCTCTGGAAGACACAGCACAGAAAACCACAACACCATGATAGATTTTATAACTTATTACTTTAACATTTTAGGGAGGGAAACTGCGGTTGTCCTGAAAGGCTCTTAGAAATACCGTCACCGGTAAGTCTAACTAAGTCTTTCTCCAGTCGCCTTTCAGGACAACCTTGGAGAGGATAAACAAGTAACTTACCCTAGGGTGGGACTACTGCTTGCAGAACCTTTCTGCCAAAGGCTTGGTCTGCGGCAGACAATAGATCCAACCTGTAGTGCCTTAGGAACGTTGAGTAGTTGCTCCAAGTGGCGGCCTTGCAGATCTGCTCAGGTGTAGCGCCGGCTCTTTCGGCCCAGGAGACTGCAGTTGACCTTGTTGAGTGTGCCACAATACCTGAGGGAGGCACGACTCCTTTGGCTTTATAGGCTTCTGAAATAGCAAGTTTAAGCCATCTGGCTAAAGTACTTTTGGATGCTTTTTCCCCCTTGCGGGGACCTGAGAAAGCTACAAAGAGAGCATTTGACTTTCTGAAATCTCTGGTGACTGAAAGAAACTGTAAAAGACACCTCTTCACGTCTAGTGTATGGAACGCTTCTTCTCCAGCATTAGAAGGGTTTAAAGCAAAAGTGGGTAACACTATTTCCTGTGACCGGTGAAATTTTGAAGATACTTTCGGAAGAAACGAAGGATCCGTCTGAAGGATCACTCGGTCTGGAAAAATTCTTAGGAAGGGTTCAGTGATGGCCAGAGCTTGGAGCTCACTGATTCGTCTTGCTGACGTAATAGCCACCAAAAAAACTGTTTTGAGGATTAAGTTTTTCAAAGAAATATTCTCCAATGGTTCGAACGGAACTCCCGTCAAACCTTGTAGTACAACCGATAAGTCCCAACTGGGAAAACTTTTGAGGATCACTGGCCTATTTCGAGCCAGTGCCCTAAAAAACCTGGAAATTAAAGGTTCTCTGGACAGAGTTTTTTCTAAGTAAACAGAAAGAGCCGCTACCTGTGTCTTTAAGGTACTGGCTGCAAGTCCTTTTTCCATTCCTTCATGGAGAAATTCTAGCACTGAGACTACACTCTTAGTTTGAAAGGTCTTGGAAGAACACCATGAGTTATACTTCTTCCACACTTTAAGATAAATTGATCTTGTTACCTCCTTCCTACTGGACAGAAGAGTTTTTACAACCTTGTCCGACAAGCCTTTATTTTTCAAAATGTCTTCCTCAGAAACCAAGCGCTTAGATGTAACCTGTCTGTTTCTGGGTGACACACAGATCCCTGTGTTAGAAGGTCCTTCTTGGGAGGCAACTTCCATGGAGGTTTTGCGGCCAGGTTCAGTATGGTTGCGAACCAAGGCCTCTTTGGCCAAAAGGGAGCAATCAGAATTAAGTCTGTTTTCTCTTCTCTGAATTTCCTTAAGACCAATGGAATCAAGGGAAAGGGGGGAAAGGCGTAGCACAGATGGTAATCCCAGGGATGGGCTAGAGCATCTATACCTATCGCTTGGTCTTCTCTGTGGAGAGAAAAAAAGTTTTGAACTTTCGTGTTTTGCTGACTGGCAAAAAGGTCTACTTGAGGATGTCCCCATTCCTTGGAGATCATGTTGAAAATCTCCTGATTTAGACTCCATTCTGCTTCTATTACTTTCCTTCTGCTCAGAAGATCTGCCAGCAGATTTTGGGATCCTTTTAGGTGGATTGCTGACAAAGAGGCCACATTTTTCTCCGCCCAAGTCAGTAACTGATTGGCCAGCTCCATCAATCCCTGGCTCCTGGTCCCGCCTTGTCTGGTCACATAGGCCACTGCTGTAGTGTTGTCCGACAAAATTTGGACATGACAACCCTTCAGCATCTGTTGAAAAGCCAGGAGACCCATAAGAATGGCTTTTAGTTCTCGCCAATTCGATGACCTCCTTGCCTCCACTTTGGTCCATGACCCTTGTGCGGTCTGACCGTCCAGGTGGGCTCCCCATCCCCACGAACTTGCGTCCGTTGTCAGACGTTTGTCCGAGGGAAGGACCCATGAGAGACCTTTTGTGAGATTGGAGGGATCTCTCCACCACCAGAGGGACCGTTTTACCTTTGATGATAGAGAGAAGGTTTTCTCCAGTGACTCCTGGTGAGACCACTCCTGTAGGATGTTCCTCTGTAGGGGTCTGGAATGAAGCCTTGCCCATTGAATGGCAGGAATCGAGGCCGTAAGTTGACCTAGGACTGCCATGGCAGAACGTTCTGACACTGAGAGATTCGTTTGAATCTGGCTCACTGCAGAAACTACTTTTTCTACTTTTTCTTGAGGGAGAAACACCTTCTGTAGAACTGAATTGATGGTGTAACCGAGGAACCTCATCTCCTGCGAGGGGTCTAGGTTTGATTTTTCTAGATTCAATATCCACCCCAGGCTCTCGAGATGAGCCTGGGACGTCTGGAGATCTGAAACCAGCTGATCCCTTGAACCTGCAAAGAATAAGAGGTCGTCCAGATAAGGAACAACTGAGACCCCTCTCAGTTTCAGAGGCTCCAAGGCTTCCGCCATCACTTTTGTAAAGATCCTTGGTGAGGATGAGAGGCCGAACGGCAGAGCTCTGAATTGGAGGTGCCATATTGAAGTTCCCAAGTTTATTGCCAAGCGTAGAAACTTTTGTGAGGCCTGCGCTATTGGCACGTGTAGATACGCATCCCTTAGATCCAGAGAGGCCATGAAGCACTCTGGTGTTAACAACTTTGTGATGGAATAAATGGTGTCCATCCGGAAGTGCTTGTACCTTATAGTTTTGTTCAGGATCTTCAAGTTCAAAATTAGGCGATATTTGCCTGAAGGCTTTTTTACTAAGAATATGTGGGAGTAAAACCCTCTTCCCTCCTGATCTTTTGGGACTTGGACAATAACTTCCTGTTGGATCAGATCCTTTAGAAGGTTCATCATTGCAGAAGCTTTTTCCTGATCCCTTGGTAGGGTTGTTACATAAAACCTGCAAGGAGGGCACTCTGAAAACTCCAGACTGTATCCTTGTGTAACTATGTTTTTCACAAAGGGGCTCTTGGTCAGAAGGCTCCACTGAGAAGAGAAAGCGGACAGTCTTCCCCCCACAGGAGTCAGATTGTCACTTGTCTTTTGATGACTGATCCTGGGGTGACTTAAAGAGGATACCTCCTCTTCCTCTACCTCTTTGAGGAAACCAGCGCTTTTTGTTTTCTTCTTTTTTGGAGGTTTGTGGAAAAGAACGAAAATTCTTTTTAACAGGTTGTTTCTTAGCCGGGAAAGCCTTCTTTTTGTCGGCTGTTCTATCCAGAATTTTTTCAAGATCCGGTCCAAACAGTAAGTCCCCTGAGAAGGGTAACCCGCAGAGTTTGACTTTAGAGGCTGTGTCCCCTGTCCAGGTTTTCAGCCATACTGCACGTCTGGCTGAGTTCACCAGGGCAGAGGATCTAGCTGACAACTTAATTGATTCAGCTGACGCATCAGCCATGTACCTGATTGATTTTAGAATCAGTGGAAAGGATTCCAAGATATCCTTCCTTGGTGTACCAGCTTCAACATGGTTCATCAGCTTTTCCACCCAACACTCCAAGTTTCTTGCCACCACTGTGGAGGCCATTGCAGGTTTTAGACTAAGAGAAGTAGAGTCCCAAGCTTTCTTTAACAGGGAGTCCGCTCTTTTGTCCATGGGATCTTTTAGTATCCCCATGTCTTCGAACGCAAGATCCGTGCGTCGAGACACCTGGGAAAAGGCAGCATCAACTTTTGGCTTTTTATTCCAGGCTTCAGAGTCTTTATCTTCAAAGGGAAATCTTTTCCTTAGACTTTTAGAAAAGAAGGGGCCCCTTTCTGGATCTTTCCACTCTTTTCTAATAGTATCTGATACTACTCTGTGAACTGGAAAAACCTTGTGTTTGGAGGCATCCAGACCCTGGTACATTTTGTCATGAAGAGATAATTGTACCTCCTCTTCTTGAATATCAAGTGTAGTATAAATTGCTTCAAGAAGATCATCTACTTCATCTAGAGAGACTTTATATCTGGAATTTCTGTACTCTCCTTCCTCTTCCTCCTCATCTGAATCCCTGAGTGAGCGAAGAGTACTTGTCCCTTCATCCCCTGAATCCACAACCTCTGACCTCGAGGTGGAAGCTTTTGGGCTGGGTGGTAAATGTTGGGGTTCAGCTTGCACTGCTGGAGTCTGAACCAACATAGATTTGACCGAATTCAAAGAACTTGCAAGTTCTTGCACTGAAGAAAATAACACTTTATATTGCTGGGATGTTTCTTCTTCCACTAAATCCTTAATACAAGATTTACACATTGCCTTCTGCCATGAATCTCTAAGAGGGTTTTTGCAGGAAGGACATTTCCTTTGAGTTGGTGGCTTTTTAGTTTTTTGTTTCTCCTAAAAACACACAAAAAAGGGTATTTTACCATTGGAGACACAATAGGTTTTTTACAAACAAGGAAAAAACCGCCACCACTTTAAAAGGAAGATGTGATAGAAAAGATCCACAGCTAACCAAACACCACCCAGTGCAACTGTCAGGGACCGAGAGAAGTTACCTCTGACCCTGCAGTACAGGCTCCCTTAAGGAGGACAAATAACAAAAAACCATATAAGCCCAATAGTAAGGATAGAGGCACCGCTGTACCCCCCTACCTGGACCTGAGCAGCGTCTGAGGCGCCTGTCTCCGCCATGGCTGTAGGTTCTTCCATCGCCGAGAGAAACACAGCCGGGACTGAATGATTTTTAAATCTTTCCCGGGCCTGCGCGTCATCAAAGACGGCCGGAACCGGAAGACGCCGCTCTTAGGCCTGTCCCCTGACCTCTGCGTTACTAGGCGACGTGGACCACGCGTCGCCACGCCTCTACAGGAAACTACGCCGCTGTGCATGACGTCACCCGCCCGCCAGGACCCGGGACCGTCATGCGGCGTTTCAAAAATAAACACCGCCAATGCGGTAGTGTGCCGCCCGGCCACCTGAGCCAAAAAACAGCGGACCCCTGGGCACTCAGCGCCGCTTCCTGTAGAGCCTTCACTCCACTGAGCAGGGAGAGGCTGGAGACTCCGGAGGACTCCCCCCACCCTTAGGGGAGCCTGGGATGGCCACTGCACACCAAACAGATAAGGTAAGGCTTACCCCTCCAACCTTGGAAAGAGCGCAGCACCCCTGGTCCACAAGCATGCGCTTCCACCATGGCGGAGGAAACACAATAACTGAAGCCATGGTGGAAGAGGAGGGCTTTTAAAGATTAGCATGTGTTTCCTAATGAAGAGGCGGAGCTGCGCTCTCTCCAAGGTTGTCCTGAAAGGCGACTGGAGAAAAAAGTACATGCTGGTTGTACCCAAGTTGATCAATGAATCAACTTGGGTACAATCAGCCTCGGCCTGTTCAGCTGTCTCAATTCATGTATGACTGGCTTTTCAAGTGACAGACCATCTGTCGGTCACAATGCCTATACAACTACTACCCAATATTGCTTTTTGTGGATTATTTACCAAAAGTTGAACTATTGCTGGTGCTTGAATTGAAAGAGACATTATAACCACCACAGAAGGCCAAATATTTAAAGTGGTTGTAACCCAAAATAAAAGTGACCCTGTTACCTTATAGCAGATTAAGCAACACAGTGCTTGTGCTCTCTAATCTGGCCCTTTCTAAGCTGTAAAAACCTGGCTGATCCTGCCTGTTCCAGTGTCCCTCTCTGTGTGCTGACCACTGTAATCATGGCTGCTGATCCACAATTTCCATAGTCAGTTTATGTGACTCCGTCATCCCTCTGCTCTCCTCTCCTTCTCCCTCCCTGGCTGTCAGCTCCTGTGTGTGCTGCCCCTCCCCTCCCGCTATTAGTAGATGGCAGTAAAGTTAAATGAAGATCACTGGCAGCCCCTCTCTTATGCTATAACACTGTGTACATTTTAGTGCAGTTACAGGCATTGTTTTACACTATCTCAGATATCTTCTGGCCGGTCATGTGACCTCCGGCCGCTCTCCTGCCCCATCTAAGGGCTACAGCGGGAGGGACTTAGCAGCCAGCACAGCGGTTACGTGACCTCCATGGCTTACGTCCAAAGGCAAATCTCGGGCCTTCCCACTGTAGCCATAAGATCAAAGGAGGAGATTGGCCGGAGGTCACATGACCGGCCCAAAAAAGATAAAGTAATTATAGGCATCATTTTACACTAACACTAACATGTACACAGTGGGGGTTATTTACGAACGGCAAATCCACTTTGCACTACAAGTGCGCTTGAAAGTGCAGTCGCTGTAGATCTCAGGGGAAGATCTGAAATGAGGGGAAGCTCTGCTGATTTTATCATCCTATCACGTGCAAGCTTAAATGCCGTTTTATTCTCCTTGCATGTCCCCCTCGGATCTACAGCGAATGCACTTCCAAGTGCAGTTGCAGTGCACTTGTAGTGGATTTTCCTTTAGTAAATAACCCCCAGTGGGTCATGGCATGATAAAAACGCATGCAAATATCAATTTACACATTAGAGCCAAACTTTACCTGAAAGCCCAGCTGGGCAGCTTTGATGGCAGCAACATAACCTCCAGGACCAGAGCCTACGACAGTGACATCAGCATCCACTTCACGTAATAAAGAATAATACACATTAGTTATATTCTATGCAATTCATCAGAAAACTTGTTGACAAACAAAAATGAATGAAGTGCTTACAGCTATTATAGATCATATTCCCATTAAAGCAAATCTTTAGGTGTTTTGTCTTCTTTGCAGAGAACCTAAAACACTGAGGTTTTCTATAAAAGTAACTGCAAGTAAAGTATGCATTGTCATAGTGTAGCCCCAACCTTACAGTCACCAGTGCCTTCCTATAGCGCAGAAATATACAAGCAGTGGTAGATGCAGACTACACAGCAACCATGCAAGAGGGCGCTCCAATTTCCTTATAAAGTACCACAAGATTTCAGGCTACAGAGGCACTCTGCAAACAAACTTAATATGTGCCGGTACTTACTGGGATTCCTGTTACCCAGAAGAAGTTACCTCAGCTACGGAGAATTAGAGCTGCACAATTCTGACCAAAATGAGAACCACGATTTATTTTGCTTAGAATAAAGATCACGATTCTCACGGCGCAACATCAACTTTCACATTACGCAAAAAAATTAGGGTGACTTTACTCTTTTTTTTTTTTTTAAACATTGCTTGAAAGACCGCTGGGCTAATACAGTGTGTGACATAAAATATTGTAACAACCACCATTTTTTCCCTCTATGGTCTCTGCTAAAAAAAAATATATACACACACACACACACACACACACACAATAAAATGTTTGCGAGTTCCAAGAAATTTATTAGCATAAAATACTGCTTTTAACTTGTAAGCGACAAGTGTCAGAAAAAGGTTTTGTTTTTAAGTGGTTGAACTGCCCTAATCTACAGACAGAAGTTCATTCCTTTGACCTAAAACAGACCGCCAGTGTACAACGCCACATCCCACTCCTCCGCTCAGCAGTCATTGGTTGCTGGGACCGCGAGCGTCCCTGCAACTAATGCCGTAGCGTGTGCGCCCCACCCCCTGCTGCTTACCATCTTGTGGCTTTTGGCTTTAATTCGGCTATGAGGTATGATGTGTATGCATGCCCTGCTCCCTTCAGCAAGACTTCCGGTGGTGGCGCAGCACTTTCTCTCTGCAGCTTGTTGCCTCTGCTGGCTCCTGATCCCTGCCTGCCTCAAGGTACGTGGGGGTGTTTAACCACACTGATGGGCACATTTTCTTATAAGGGGCACATCTAAATGTGCCCATCAGAATGCCCCTTAACATAAAATAAGGGGCATACTGATGGGCACATTTAATGTAAGGTTCACTCTGATGGGCACAACAAAATGTGTTCAACAGCGTGCCCCCTAAAATAAAATGTGCCCATCAGCATGCCCTTTATTTTATGTTAAGGTTCACTCTGATGGGCACATTTTATGTTAAAAGGGAACTCTAATGGGCACAACAAAATGTGACCATTAGCATGACCCTTAACGTAAATGCAGAGTGCCCCTTAACTGATGTGATAGTGACACCTGATGTAAAGGGGCACTCTGATGGGGACAAATGATGTAAGGGGGCACAATGGATGGAAGACACCAGATGTAAGGGGGCCTTCTGGCGAAGAAACCTGAAGAGGGCACTCTGACGGGAATACCTGATGTAAAGTGTCACTCTGATGGGGACAGCTGATGTAAGGGGGTATCCCGACAGTGGCAACTGATTAATGGGGGTACCCACTGTAATGAATTACTCTGGTAGGGGCACATGTAAGGGGGAACACTATTGGGGACATTTACAGAGTATTACCAGAGTGTCTGAGGGAAACGGTAGAGAAAAGAACCAAGCAAGAAAAAAAAAAAAAAAAAAAGGGGAAAGTAGACACATACAATCTTTCATGGCGCAGACTTGTGATTCGGACCTGGGCCGGAATTTTATTTTTTTTCGTTACCAGACCTCCTTGAGTTTTAATTCACTACCCCTGATCTAAAAGAAGGAAATGTTACAATGTTTCTTTCTCTTTATCATACCCGAGGAATGTTGTGATAAACTTGACAGGCTGCCCGTTTTTTTGTTTTTTTTTGAGCAGAGAACTAAAAATCGAGGGAATGCTGTGTTGAGGGTAGAATCGTAGAATCGTGATCTCAATTCTTTAACGATTATTCGAGCAGCTCTACTGAGTATGCTTGCAGTGAGGCCTAGTTACTTCTTAAGATGAGTTCCCCCCCCCCCCCCCCCCCCGAGTTACAGTCTATCGTAAGGGAATCACAACCAGCAAGACTCAGAGGTGAACAAACCCAATTCTTGCTAGATTCTGTGACATGTTTTCCCCAGTGTATTGCCAGATGTATTTAGTATAAGAAAAGCACAGCACTCGTTTTTACGTACACTAATCCGTTTCCACAAAGAGCTTGATTCAAGTATGGCATCTTTAAAACTGCACATATGAAACCGTTTATTAAGGAAAGAAACAGATAACTTACAGGCTTGGTCTGCATAGGTACGGAGTGGCACAGCACAGATTCTTTTCAGTCCAGGGGTGAGATGACTGATGTGAGTCTTCTAAAAATAAAACATGAAATGCTTTCATTGCACACAACCTTACATTTAAATCACATTTTTTATTAGAAAGGCAATTAAAACAATGATTTTATTCATATCCAATGTTGTACATACAGTAAAACCTTGGTTTAAGAGCGTTTTGCAAGACGAGCAACATTTTTTAATACATTTTGCCTTGATATACAAGTGATGTCTTGATATAAGAGTAGAGTCATGTCACAACGAAGTATAAAAGAGAAGAGAGGCATCACTAAGTGTAGCAATAGTTACATTTAATGAAGGTACAACATTTACCAACATATTGCTACACTTAGAGGCTCCTCTCTTCTCTTTTAAACTCTGGAGCTCCTGCTGGATTTTGCTTCCAATCCCCTCGTGGAGGCTTCCATTTGTGGATGGACATATTATGGTTACACAACCTGGTCACATTGCTATAATCTTTTTATATGGACTATAAACTGAAGGACCTATGAATAAATGGTTGTGGATTTCTTATGGGGAAATTTGCTTTGATATACAAGTGCTTTGGATTACAAGCATGCTTCTGGAATGAATTATGCTCGCAAACTAAGATTTTTACTGTATTATGGAACAGCAGCAATATTTTCCCATTACATGTTCAGGCTTAGAGTGGCTTCCCTTCAAATTACGTGATTTAGCCACCGCAAGGATGCATCCCACACTGCAGGCAATGTGTAAGAACGTCATTGCTATTCTACACTGAATGACATTGTATCACCTTCAACTGTAATGGCTTCAATCAAACTCTCCCTATAACTTGATCTCAGTTTTTCACATGGCTGTGGAGGAATTCTAGCTCACCTTTCTTTCCAGAACTAGCCATGGAAGAGTCGAAAGTTGAATTCCTTACAGTTGTACAGGACCAACTCTTACACTGAAATTGAGTACTCCGATTTCACTGTACGCTGTGAGCTTCTCATAGTGTGCATGACAAGCTGCAGCAAATCAGATAGAGCTCATCGGATTTCCTGGGTGGCGGACATTCAGCATAATCTAGACAGAGAACACTGTAGAATCCCCCTACATTAGTGGTCAGTAGAGAAAGGCTCCCTTACATTAAAGGGGTTGTAAAGGAAAAAAAATGTTCTCATAATAAGCATCCTTTACCTGCAGACATTCCTCTCTTCACTTCCTCATTGTTCGTTTTTGCTCAGAAGTTGCTCTATTTCTTCTCTGTTCTGTTCACTTCCTGCTTGTCTGATTATTACTCACCACCGTGATGGGAGGCTTTACTGCGGTGGTCAGTGACGTGCTCGCCCCCTCCTGGGAACTACATCTGTGTGGCAGGATGCTCTCTACGTGTTAGAGACTTCAAGGAGGTGTGAATTACTGGGTGTGCCGCAATGCATACTGGGAAATGTAGTTCTTACATGAACGAGCGATGCAAACCAGGAAGTGAATGAGAGAACAGAAACTAGAATGCCGGAGGTGATATAGATGAAGGAATTTAATAGGTATTTACTTGTTTTTTAACAGAATCATTACACTATTCTGTCTGGCTACCTTGCAGACATTCATTTTAGGCAAAAAAAATAATTCCTTTACAACTCCTTTAATGATCTGTGGAGAAGACCACTTTTATAGTGGTGGTTAATGGAGAAAGACTCACCTACAATGGTGATCAATGTTGAAGTAAATACATAAAGGGGGTGAATAAGGTTCAGGGGAGCAGTTTATTGAACTAAAATTAAGAACACGGGACATAACCTCAAACTAACTGGACGGAAGTTCAAAACTATTCTTAGGCAGTATTTTACTGAAAGGGTAGTTGATGCATGAAATAAAACTACCAGTAGAGGTAGTGAGACAGTCAACAGTAAATGGCTTCAAAAAGATCTATACCCAAAGTTGAATAAAAAATAAATAAAAAAAATTGGCAGACTCGATGAACTACTCTGTCTTTTTTCTGTCATCACTTTTCTATGTTTCGATCTATGCCAGTAGTGAACAATGTACAAGTGGTGATATGTGTAGAATGGCCTCCTCACATGTGTGATCAGTGAAGAACGGCCCTCTTACATTGGTGGACTAGGGAGAAGAACCCCTTACATTGGAGATCTGAGCAGAAGAACCCCTTACATTGGTGATCAGAGCAGAAGAGGCCCTTACACTGGTGGTTCTTGGAGAAATGCCCCTTAAATGTGTGGTCAGTAGCGAGGGGCCCTTCTACTTTGGTGGACCGTGAAGAAAAGAAACCTTACATTGGTGATCGGTCTATAAGTGGCCCTTGGAAAAGTTCCCCTTACATCTGTAGTCAGTAGAGAGGACCCTCTTTACTTTGGTGGTCCGTGGAGGAAACCCCCCCCCCCCCCCCATTACATTGGTTATTGGTGTAGAAGTGACCCTACGACTCCCTTCACACAGACGTCATCTGTTCAGTCACGTTTTTTCAAAGAAGTTCAGATCGATTTACATCTGTTTTTGTTGGTTGCAGAGACCAACCAGAGGTGACAAAAGCATAAAACAAAAATGTTTCTTGCCTACAAATGGACATAAACACAATGTTCTGTTTTAAAAAGAAGAACAAAAAAAGGGACCTGAATAGACATGGCTGTAGTTGGATGTAAACGGATGATCATCTGCTTACATCCACCCACCCATAAGACCCTTTTACATGGGCGCTTCAATCCGAGACAGGTGGACCTGATTGGAAGGTCCATGTATTCCTATAGATGTAGTCCGTTTACACGTACCTACCTCCAGGTCTGATCAGGAGCACTATAAGTGGAGGAGGACTTCATCCTCTTCTGTTTGATGGGCCTGGAGGCAGGAGGGTGTAAACAGACAGTGGATTCTATTTACACCCAGCAGCCCATACAGCAGAGCAGGGTCTGTCTGTGTCCGCTCTGCATAAACACGGACCTGACATCTGCCCTACTCTGCTACGATCAGCAATGGAAGGTGTCTGTGTGAAAAAGCCATAGACATACATTGTGTCTGGGTCCATCTGAAAAACTGACACATGGATCTAGACTGAATGCCTGTGTAAAAAGGGTCCTATGCCGGTTTCACATGGGCTCCATCTTGTATAAGAGCAGCAAGCTTTGACAAATAATTTGCAGAACTTTCAGCAAACTTTGATGAAGCTTTTAAAATACCGTTCAAGTCCAGTGTGTAAATGTTGAATACAGCTCCTAATGGGTGTGCCGATTGCCACTTTAAACAAGCTACTAGCAGACTTCAGCACTACTTGAAGCTTGATTAAAGCTTGCCTAAAGTGGCAATCAACGTTCCCATTAGGATCTTTGTTGAACATTTACAAACTGCACTTGAGTGGTATTTTAAAAGCTTCAACAAAGCTTTCTGAAAGTTCTGCAAATTATTTGTCAAGGCTTGCTGTTCACACTGCTCTTATACAAGCTGAAGCGTGTGTGAAACATTGGTGGTCAGTGGAAAAGAGCATCCTTACATATGTGATCTGTGTAGAATACCCCCATACATTGGTGGTCAGCGGAGAAGAGTGTCCTTACATATGTGATCTGTGTATAATACCCTCATACATTGGTGGTCAGTGGAGAAGAGCGTCCTTACATATGTGATCTGTGTAGAATACCCTCATACATTGGTGGTCAGTGGAGAAGAGCGTCCTTACATATGTGATCTGTGTAGAATACCCCCTTACATTGGTGGTCAGAAGAGAAGAGCGTCCTTACATATGTGATCTGTGTAGAATACCCCCTTACACTGTTGGTCAGCAGAGAAGAGCGTCCTTACATATGTGATCTGTGTAGAATACCCTCATACATTGGTGGTCAGCGTAGAAGAGCGTCCTTACATATGTGATTTGTGTAGAATACCCCCTTACATTGGTGGTCAGTGGAGAAGAGCGTCCTTACATATGTGATCTGTGTAGAATACCCCCTTACATTGGTGGTCAGAAGAGAAGAGCGTCCTTACATATGTGATCTGTGTAGAATATCCCCTTACATTGGTGGTCAGTGGAGAAGAGCTTCCTTACATATGTGATCTGTGTAGAAGACCCCTTACATTGGTGGTCAGTGGAGAAGACCCCCCTCCCCAATGGTGGTCAGTAGAAAAGTCCCCCTCACATTGCTGGTCAGGGTGAAGACTGCCCCCTACAGATAATTATAAAGATGACAGGTGTCAGTGATTAATGAGAGGTAGAAGTTGCTTGATGAACCCCCAACAAAATGTGGGTGACCCCCCAATTGAGAATGCAGGCTTTAGAGGATGATCTTTTGACATAGTGGAGTCACTGGAGGAATTATCACCTGCTAGGAATATGATGTGATGGGGAGCACATGTGACAGATTGGGGAGGGGGGGGGGGGTGAGTGTTAAGTAGAGTGCAAAACCTGGTGCAGCTTTGCACAGAAACCAATCAGCTTCCAGCTTTTATTGTCAAAGCTTAATTGAACAATCTAAAGTTAGCAGCTGATTGGCTACCATGCACAGCTGCACCAGATGTTGCCCCCTCCAGTTGTAGTAAACCCCCCAGTGTGTCCTGTCAGTGTTCCCTCCACAGGTATGATGAAGGTCAGTGTCATGTGAGAGGTCCTCAGGTCCTGGCACTGCTCGGTGTTCTAGGCCCAGGCTGGGTGTCTCAGGCTGTCATAGCAGGAGAAGTGTTTCCTATCACATAGTAATAGAGGCTCTGTCCGCCCCTCCTCCTCCTCTCCCGGTGTGCCGGGTTACCTTGCCCAAAGTACAGCACACGCGGCTCCAGCTCTGCATTTTCCTCCCGTAGTTGACACTCTCCTCCCAACCTGGACTCCCCTGGATCAAGGACTTCACTGGCTGCGCAAGCGCAAGGGGGTGTGTCAGCTCAAAGAGGATGTCGGGACTTGTAGTGTCTTTCCGTCTCTAGTCACGTGTGTTAGAGGAGTCGCTCCGTCGCATAGTGTGGGCGGGGTTTACGGAGAGTGGGATTCCTGTGTCGACGTGTGACGTTGTGTGTCAGCTGGTCCCGTTATGAAAATGCTAACTGCCTGGCTATGCCTGTCCTTAGTACTTTGGAATGACACACAGGTACTGGAGAGGCGTCAGAAGTCCTCGTCCCTGCTCTTCTTCTTTCAGGTTAATGACTTTGAAAGCACTGAAGCCAATGTAGAAGCATGAGAGCCAGGACCTAGACCTCCCACCTACCTGGATCACCCCATGAGAGCCAGGACTTAGATCACCCACCTACCTGGATCACCCCATGAGAGACAGGACCTAGACCTCCCACCTACCTGGATCACCCCATGAGAGCCAGGACCTAGACCTCCCACCTACCTGGATCACCTCATGAGAGCCAGGACCTAGACCTCCCACCTACCTGGATCACCCCATGCGAGCCAGGACCTAGACCTCCCACCTACCCGGATCATCCCATAAGAGCCAGGACCTAGACCCCCCCCTACCCGGATCACCCCATGATAGCCAGGACTTAGACCTCCCACCTACCTGGATCACCCCATGAGAGCCAGGACCTAGACCTCCCACCTACCCGGATCACCCCATGAGAACCAGGACTTAGATCACCCACCTACCTGGATCACCCCATAGGAGCCAAGACCTAGACCCCCCACCTACCCGGATCACCCCATGAGAGCCAGGACTTAGACCTCCCACCTACCTGGATCACCCCATGAGAGCCAGGACCTAGACCTCCCACCTACCCAGATCACCCCATGAGAACCAGGACCTAGACCTCCCACCTACCTGGATCACCCCATGAGAACCAGGACCTAGACCTCCCACCTACCTGGATCACCTCATGAGAGCCAGGACCTAGACCTCCCACCTACCTGGATAACCCCATGAGAGCCAGGACCTAGACCTCCCACCTACCCGGATCACCCCATGAGAGCCAGGACTTAGATCACCCACCTACCTGGATCACCCCATGAGAGACAGGACCTAGACCTCCCACCTACCTGGATCACCCCATGAGAACCAGGACCTAGACCTCCCACCTACCTGGATCACCCCATGAGAGCCAGGACCTAGACCCCCACCTACCTGGATCACCCCATGAGAGCCAGGACCTAGACCCCCACCTACCTGGATCACCCCATGAGAGCCAGGACCTAGACCTCACACCTACCCGGATCACTCCATGAGAACCAGGACTTAGATCACCCACCTACCTGGATCACCCCATAAGAGCCAAGACCTAGACCCCCCACCTACCCGGATCACCCCATGAGAGCCAGGACCTAGACCTCCCACCTACCCGGATCACCCCATGAGAACCAGGACTTAGATCACCCACCTACCTGGATCACCCCATAAGAGCCAAGACCTAGACCCCCAACCTACCCGGATCACCCCATGAGAGCCAGGACTTAGACCTCCCACCTACCTGGATCACCCCATGAGAGCCAGGACCTAGACCTCCCACCTACCCAGATCACCCCATGAGAACCAGGACCTAGACCTCCCACCTACCTGGATCACCCCATGAGAACCAGGACCTAGACCTCCCACCTACCTGGATCACCTCATGAGAGCCAGGACCTAGACCTCCCACCTACCCGGATCACCCCATGAGAGCCAGGACTTAGATCACCCACCTGCCTGGATCACCCCATGAGAGCCAGGACCTAGACCTCCCACCTACCTGGATCACCCCATGAGAGCCAGGACCTAGACCTCCCACCTACCCGGATCACCCCATGAGAGCCAGGACCTAGACCTCCCACCTACCTGGATCACCCCATGAGAGCCAGGACCTAGACTTCCCACCTACCCAGATCACCCCATGAGAACCAGGACCTAGACCTCCCACCTACCTGGATCACCCCATGAGAACCAGGACCTAGACCTCCCACCTACCTGGATCACCTCATGAGAGCCAGGACCTAGACCTCCCACCTACCTGGATAACCCCATGAGAGCCAGGACCTAGACCTCCCACCTACCCGGATCACCCCATGAGAGCCAGGACTTAGATCACCCACCTACCTGGATCACCCCATGAGAGCCAGGACCTAGACCTCCCACCTACCTGGATCACCCCATGAGAACCAGGACCTAGACCTCCCACCTACCTGGATCACCCCATGAGAGCCAGGACCTAGACCCCCACCTACCTGGATCACCCCATGAGAGCCAGGACCTAGACCCCCACCTACCTGGATCACCCCATGAGAGCCAGGACCTAGACCTCACACCTACCCGGATCACTCCATGAGAACCAGGACTTAGATCACCCACCTACCTGGATCACCCCATAAGAGCCAAGACCTAGACCCCCCACCTACCCGGATCACCCCATGAGAGCCAGGACTTAGACCTCCCACCTACCTGGATCACCCCATGAGAGCCAGGACCTAGACCTCCCACCTACCCGGATCACCCCATGAGAACCAGGACTTAGATCACCCACCTACCTGGATCACCCCATAAGAGCCAAGACCTAGACCCCCAACCTACCCGGATCACCCCATGAGAGCCAGGACTTAGACCTCCCACCTACCTGGATCACCCCATGAGAGCCAGGACCTAGACCTCCCACCTACCCAGATCACCCCATGAGAACCAGGACCTAGACCTCCCACCTACCTGGATCACCCCATGAGAACCAGGACCTAGACCTCCCACCTACCTGGATCACCTCATGAGAGCCAGGACCTAGACCTCCCACCTACCCGGATCACCCCATGAGAGCCAGGACTTAGATCACCCACCTGCCTGGATCACCCCATGAGAGCCAGGACCTAGACCTCCCACCTACCTGGATCACCCCATGAGAACCAGGACCTAGACCTCCCACCTACCTGGATCACCCCATGAGAGCCAGGACCTAGACCTCCCACCTACCCAGAGCACCCCATGAGAGCCAGGACCTAGACCTCCCACCTACCCGGAGCACCCCATGAGAGCCAGGACCTAGACCTCCCACCTACCCGGAGCACCCCATGAGAGCCAGGACCTAGACCTCCCACCTACCCGGAGCACCCCATGAGAGCCAGGACTTAGACCTCCCACCTACCTGGATCACCCCATGAGAGCCAGGACCTAGACCTCCCACCTACCCAGATCACCCCATGAGAACCAGGACCTAGACCTCCCACCTACCTGGATCACCCCATGAGAACCAGGACCTAGACCTCCCACCTACCTGGATCACCTCATGAGAGCCAGGACCTAGACCTCCCACCTACCTGGATCACCCCATGAGAGCCAGGACCTAGACCTCCCACCTACCCAGATCACCCTATGAGAGCCAGGACCTAGACCTCCCACCTACCCGGAGCACCCCATGAGAGCCAGGACCTAGACCTCCCACCTACCCGGAGCACCCCATGAGAGCCAGGACCTAGACCTCCCACCTACCCGGATCACTCCATGAGAACCAAGACTTAGATCACCCACCTACCTGGATCACCCCATAAGAGCCAAGACCTAGACCCCCACCTACCTGGATCACCCCATGAGAACCAGGACTTAGATCACCCACCTACCTGGATCACCCCATAAGACCCAGGACCTAGACCCCCCACCTACCCGGATCACCCCATGAGAGCCAAGACCTAGACCCCCCACCTACCTGGATCACCCCATGAGAGCCAGGACCTAGACCTCCCACCTACCCGGATCACCCCATGAGAACCAGGACTTAGATCACCCACCTACCTGGATCACCCCATAAGAGCCAAGACCTAGACCCCCCACCTACCCGGATCACCCCATGAGAGCCAGGACTTAGACCTCCCACCTACCTGGATCACCCCATGAGAGCCAGGACCTAGACCTCCCACCTACCCAGATCACCCCATGAGAACCAGGACCTAGACCTCCCACCTACCTGGATCACCCCATGAGAACCAGGACCTAGACCTACCACCTACCTGGATCACCTCATGAGAGCCAGGACCTAGACCTCCCACCTACCTGGATCACCCCATGAGAGCCAGGACCTAGACCTCCCACCTACCCGGATCACCCCATGAGAGCCAGGACTTAGATCACCCACCTACCTGGATCACCCCATGAGAGCCAGGACCTAGACCTCCCACCTACCTGGATCACCCCATGAGAACCAGGACCTAGACCTCCCACCTACCTGGATCACCCCATGAGAACCAGGACCTAGACCTCCCACCTACCTGGATCACCCCATGAGAACCAGGACCTAGACCTCCCACCTACCTGGATCACCCCATGAGAGCCAGGACCTAGACCTCCCACCTACCTGGATCACCCCATGAGAGCCAGGACCTAGACCTCCCACCTACCCGGATCACCCCATGAGAGCCAGGACTTAGATCACCCACCTACCTGGATCACCCCATGAGAGCCAGGACCTAGACCTCCCACCTACCTGGATCACCCCATGAGAACCAGGACCTAGACCTCCCACCTACCTGGATCACCCCATGAGAGCCAGGACCTAGACCTCCCACCTACCCGGAGCACCCCATGAGAGCCAGGACCTAGACCTCCCACCTACCCGGAGCACCCCATGAGAGCCAGGACCTAGACCTCCCACCTACCCGGATCACTCCATGAGAACCAGGACTTAGATCACCCACCTACCTGGATCACCCCATAAGAGCCAAGACCTAGACCCCCCACCTACCTGGATCACCCCATGAGAACCAGGACTTAGATCACCCACCTACCTGGATCACCCCATAAGACCCAGGACCTAGACCCCCCACCTACCCGGATCACCCCATGAGAGCCAAGACCTAGACCCCCCACCTACCTGGATCACCCCATGAGAGCCAGGACCTAGACCTCCCACCTACCCGGATCACCCCATGAGAACCAGGACTTAGATCACCCACCTACCTGGATCACCCCATAAGAGCCAAGACCTAGACCTCCCACCTACCTGGATCACCTCATGAGAGCCAGGACCTAGACCTCCCACCTACCTGGATCACCCCATGAGAGCCAGGACCTAGACCTCCCACCTACCTGGATCACCCCATGAGAGCCAGGACCTAGACCTCCCACCTACCTGGATCACCTCATGAGAGCCAGGACCTAGACCTCCCACCTACCTGGATCACCCCATGCGAGCCAGGACCTAGACCTCCCACCTACCCGGATCATCCCATAAGAGCCAGGACCTAGACCCCCCCCTACCCGGATCACCCCATGATAGCCAGGACTTAGACCTCCCACCTACCTGGATCACCCCATGAGAGCCAGGACCTAGACCTCCCACCTACCCGGATCACCCCATGAGAACCAGGACTTAGATCACCCACCTACCTGGATCACCCCATAGGAGCCAAGACCTAGACCCCCCACCTACCCGGATCACCCCATGAGAGCCAGGACTTAGACCTCCCACCTACCTGGATCACCCCATGAGAGCCAGGACCTAGACCTCCCACCTACCCAGATCACCCCATGAGAACCAGGACCTAGACCTCCCACCTACCTGGATCACTCCATGAGAACCAGGACTTAGATCACCCACCTACCTGGATCACCCCATAAGAGCCAAGACCTAGACCCCCCACCTACCCGGATCACCCCATGAGAGCCAGGACTTAGACCTCCCACCTACCTGGATCACCCCATGAGAGCCAGGACCTAGACCTCCCACCTACCCGGATCACCCCATGAGAACCAGGACTTAGATCACCCACCTACCTGGATCACCCCATAAGAGCCAAGACCTAGACCCCCAACCTACCCGGATCACCCCATGAGAGCCAGGACTTAGACCTCCCACCTACCTGGATCACCCCATGAGAGCCAGGACCTAGACCTTCCACCTACCCAGATCACCCCATGAGAACCAGGACCTAGACCTCCCACCTACCTGGATCACCCCATGAGAACCAGGACCTAGACCTCCCACCTACCTGGATCACCTCATGAGAGCCAGGACCTAGACCTCCCACCTGCCTGGATCACCCCATGAGAGCCAGGACCTAGACCTCCCACCTACCTGGATCACCCCATGAGAACCAGGACCTAGACCTCCCACCTACCTGGATCACCCCATGAGAGCCAGGACCTAGACCTCCCACCTACCCAGAGCACCCCATGAGAGCCAGGACCTAGACCTCCCACCTACCCGGAGCACCCCATGAGAGCCAGGACCTAGACCTCCCACCTACCCGGAGCACCCCATGAGAGCCAGGACCTAGACCTCCCACCTACCCGGAGCACCCCATGAGAGCCAGGACTTAGACCTCCCACCTACCTGGATCACCCCATGAGAGCCAGGACCTAGACCTCCCACCTACCCAGATCACCCCATGAGAACCAGGACCTAGACCTCCCACCTACCTGGATCACCCCATGAGAACCAGGACCTAGACCTCCCACCTACCTGGATCACCTCATGAGCGCCTGGACCTAGACCTCCCACCTACCTGGATCACCCCATGAGAGCCAGGACCTAGACCTCCCACCTACCCGGATCACCCCATGAGAGCCAGGACCTAGACCTCCCACCTACCCGGAGCACCCCATGAGAGCCAGGACCTAGACCTCCCACCTACCCGGAGCACCCCATGAGAGCCAGGACCTAGACCTCCCACCTACCCGGATCACTCCATGAGAACCAGGACTTAGATCACCCACCTACCTGGATCACCCCATAAGAGCCAAGACCTAGACCCCCCACCTACCTGGATCACCCCATGAGAACCAGGACTTAGATCACCCACCTACCTGGATCACCCCATAAGACCCAGGACCTAGACCCCCCACCTACCCGGATCACCCCATGAGAGCCAAGACCTAGACCCCCCACCTACCTGGATCACCCCATGAGAGCCAGGACCTAGACCTCCCACCTACCCGGATCACCCCATGAGAACCAGGACTTAGATCACCCACCTACCCGGATCACCCCATAAGAGCCAAGACCTAGACCCCCCACCTACCCGGATCACCCCATGAGAGCCAGGACTTAGACCTCCCACCTACCTGGATCACCCCATGAGAGCCAGGACCTAGACCTCCCACCTACCCGGATCACCCCATGAGAACCAGGACTTAGATCACCCACCTACCTGGATCACCCCATAAGAGCCAAGACCTAGACCCCCCACCTACCCGGATCACCCCATGAGAGCCAGGACTTAGACCTCCCACCTACCTGGATCACCCCATGAGAGCCAGGACCTAGACCTCCCACCTACCCAGATCACCCCATGAGAACCAGGACCTAGACCTCCCACCTACCTGGATCACCCCATGAGAACCAGGACCTAGACCTACCACCTACCCGGATCACCCCATGAGAGCCAGGACTTAGATCACCCACCTACCTGGATCACCCCATGAGAGCCAGGACCTAGACCTCCCACCTACCTGGATCACCCCATGAGAACCAGGACCTAGACCTCCCACCTACCTGGATCACCCCATGAGAGCCAGGACCTAGACCCCCACCTACCTGGATCACCCCATGAGAGCCAGGACCTAGACCCCCACCTACCTGGATCACCCCATGAGAGCCAGGACCTAGACCTCACACCTACCCGGATCACTCCATGAGAGCCAGGACTTAGACCTCCCACCTACCTGGATCACCCCATGAGAGCCAGGACCTAGACCTCCCACCTACCCAGATCACCCCATGAGAACCAGGACCTAGACCTCCCACCTACCTGGATCACCCCATGAGAACCAGGACCTAGACCTCCCACCTACCCGGATCACCCCATGAGAGCCAGGACTTAGATCACCCACCTACCTGGATCACCCCATGAGAGCCAGGACCTAGACCTCCCACCTACCTGGATCACCCCATGAGAACCAGGACCTAGACCTCCCACCTACCTGGATCACCCCATGAGAGCCAGGACCTAGACCCCCACCTACCTGGATCACCCCATGAGAGCCAGGACCTAGACCCCCACCTACCTGGATCACCCCATGAGAGCCAGGACCTAGACCTCACACCTACCCGGATCACTCCATGAGAACCAGGACTTAGATCACCCACCTACCTGGATCACCCCATAAGAGCCAAGACCTAGACCCCCCACCTACCCGGATCACCCCATGAGAGCCAGGACTTAGACCTCCCACCTACCTGGATCACCCCATGAGAGCCAGGACCTAGACCTCCCACCTACCCGGATCACCCCATGAGAACCAGGACCTAGACCCCCCACCTACCCGGATCACCCCATGAGAGCCAAGACCTAGACCCCCCACCTACCCAGATCACCCCATAAGATCCAGGGATTAGACCCCCCACCTACCCGGATCACCCCATAAGAGCCAGGGCCTAGATCTCCCACTTACCCATATCATCCCATAAGAGCCAGGACCTCGACCCTTACCTACCTGGATCACCCTATAAGAGCCGGGACCTAGACCACCCACCTACACGGATGACCCCATGAGAGCCAGTGCCTAGACCCCCCACCAACCTGGATCACCCCATGAGAGCTGGGATCTAGACCCCCCCAACAACCTGGATCATGGACTGTCCTGGGTCTTGACATAGACATGAATAGGTGGCCACCACGCCAAGCTGTCCTTCATGGAAGTGAATGAGGTGTCACCAGCCCATAAACAAAATTAAAGGTGCACTGGATTGAAATTTTGGTACCGAAAATTCAAGATGCACTTGGCTGAAACCGAAAATGACAGTTTTTTTAACTACTTCAAAATTTATGAATTTATTGTCGGCCATTATTGGCACATTTAGCGCAAGAAAAGTTTAAGAAAATGCACCCCTTTAAATTCTATGTACAGTATCTCACAAAACTTAGTGCTGTTAGTACAGCTTGTATAACGGTGTAAATTTGCTGTCCCCTCAAAATAACTCAACACAAAGCCAATAATGTCTAAACCGCTGGCAACAAAAGTAAATACACCCTGTAACGGTCACCACCGTTTACGACCTTCCATCACATCCAAGACAGCTTATCGACACTCCAACCGACAGGACCCGATCCCATTTCATTTGCCCAGAATCAAGACGAGACACAGCTCTGTGCTTGTTCCAAATGTAATAATACTTTAATGGTTTCTTCTCAGGTTTTTATACAGTACCAGGCATTAAAGCAACAATGAGATCTCCACCCCCCTAATCATACACTAAGGCCCCTGTAATGTTGGGGTGATTTAGCATCTGGGTAGAGCATACCAGTGAGCAGCAGAGTCCACGCCAGTTGTGCTTTTTAAGGGTTTGTTGACCCACTTTTATTAAAAGAAAGAAAAACGTCCATCCAGACTTTCCCACGCAGGGGGTTTCAAGTTTCTACAGCAATAAAGAAATGGTCAAACGAAAATGCCAAGCCACATGGCTCTCTTCAGAAATACAGCCCCCTAGGCTTACACTTCAGCCCTCTTGGCCACATACCAAAGTACCTGTACAATCACTGTACCTTCTCTCAGCTTCTGTGCTGCTCAGCCCACAGCTTTGGGTCCTCTGTCTATACCATGCAGACCTGCATGCTTCTCCCTTGCTTGCCTGGACTCCTTGGGAGGGTGGAGTCCAGAACACTGGTCTTGATTCTACTATAAGCCCAGGAACCACCTGTTCAATCAACCAGCCAGACTCCTGGCTGTTTCCAAAACCCGGTCCCAGGATTGGAGATTCCTGCCTATAGGAGAGTCCTGGGCGACCATTATCAGGACAGGGAACTGTACTATCACATACCCCCCCCCCTTTGTTTCGATCCAGAGGGAGGAACACCAGCACCCATCATCATGGTTGGGACACCTCTGTGCTGGCTATCAGCCACATAGGCCCAACCTTTTTTCCGGGTGCGCTTCCAGGTACGTCCCACCCTGGATCTTAACAAGCTATATTTCCCTACACTCAGCCTTCTCCCTCTTCTTTTGGGGTTCCATAAGCACTTCCTCTTTTGAAATTTAAACAGGGCACCCCTGGTCTTTCTACCAACCCTTCTGCCTCCACGCTTCAGGTTCCCCGGTTTCCCAATACCTTTGGACACCACACTGTCATGTACCTTTAACAAATTATTTGGTTCATCATTGATATACATATTCAAACCAACTTTACACCTCTCAATGTTGCCAAAGTCACCAATGCCTTTTTTTTCAGTATTTGCTAGGGCAGAGTCTGCAGAGGGCACACATACCAGAGGGTTGCCATCACCCACGGGAACCTCAGAGGACGTCACTTCCCCGGGGTTCACCCTCTCTGCAGGCAGCTGTCCTACCACTTGACTTGTTCTGATGCCATCTGTATTTTTATCCACCTGAAGAGACAAGTTCTCTTCTGATCCACATACAATTTTTACTGCACTTATCTGTTGGTCACCTAAACCAAACATTGGACTGGGGACCCCAGTCTCTTTAACCATCTTCGGTTGGGCCCCAGTTAGGATTTCTGCTGCTTTCTGGTCCACACTTGGCCCTCCCATCTCATGTGATAGTACCACTGGTACAGCATACACGCCCTTCACCGACAACTGACCAGTACCATCTTGAACCATAGCAGCAGAAATGCCTTCTACCTGGCTGTTAGGTGGTGAAACCTTAGACACTTTCTTTTTGCCAAAGCCTCTCCCATAAACCTCTTGTACAGGAAGTAACCCATCAGCATACCTAGAGGCGACTTTTAACACTAGTAATACAGTCATAAATAAACCATTTTTGTCTTGTCTTCCTTTGTGCTGTACCACCTGCCACTCAGGGGTCCACCTAATGGTACTCCGCAGTACCAGACTGTCTGACTGTGGTGGAGACACCCCAGTATAGACTGGCTGTACATCCCAAAGTGTAAGCATCTCCTTTAACACTTTTGTTAGAAACCATACCCTTGGCTTCGGATTGAAGTCCTTCCTGGGGACTTTCCTGACACTGGGAATGCAGACAGACTCACTTGCTGAGACGCGAGAGGTTGCAAGGTGTAATGAAACCTTCTCCCAGCTGGAGACGACCACAGCCTGGTGCTCTACCAGAGCGCTGCCAGGTGCTTGACTCACACTCAACTTCTCAGGTTCAGCACCAATGAACTGCTTCACATTACCATTGACAACATCACTTTGACATGCTACGTCAGCATCATTTTTGTAGGTTGCGGACAAAGTGTCTGCTGTGTGCACGCCCTTATGTGGTCCATATTTCTCACGAGGGTTAACCCCTGCAGCAGCCACCGCGCCCTCTGGTATAAGCTGTTCTGCCATCCCTCCTGCTGGCACAGCAGAAACTTTGTCCACCTTACTTTTATGCATGAAAGCCTCATCTATCAGGGACATTAGATTTTTACCCCAACTATCCCAATCTGTTGTAGCTGTGCTCCATTCATCGGCGCTCCTTAGCCCTGATCCATCCGCCCAAGGACACACATTAGAACAGATGGGTTTAGTTGCAGATTCATTACCTAAATTACAAATCATGGCAGACTTCGGTAACACATGTTCTAGCACCACAGGTTGCAATACACCACAACCACCACCACCTTGCTCGGGCGGCGCTTCATAAGCCTCACACACCTTTGCATTTTTCACATGTTGTTTTAACCCACCATTTACCTGCACATTTTTAGTACTAGCAGCTTGCACTAACACATTACCATTACACGGTACAGTTCCACTCTGTCCCACCAGAGTGACATACCAGTTGTCCATGGCAACCTCCGACTTCAATACATGAAGTTCCCTGGAGATTTCTGGGGACAACTCTGCGGTCTTACCATCAGTTGCTACAGGCAACGGCCCATTTGTGACAACAGCTTTTGCTCTGAAAGAAGCTGGGGTTTTCCCAACAGCAGCAAACTTTTCATTAACAATAACACTTATAGCATTTTTAGTTTTTGCAGGCTGTCTTAGCCCACTGCCTACTTGAGACTGGCAGACATTAGACACAACACTTTTAGTCATCAATACAGGTTCTGTTTGGACTTTAACCCCTGCATTCCCACTTTGTAGGGAGAAGTAATCTTCAAGCACACATTTAGTGGCCCCACTAACTGGGGTCACTCTCACATCATCATGGACAGTCTCGTAACCAGTTCTTTTATACCTGCAATCAGCAGTCCCAGACATCATTTCATTAAAGACAGTCTTACCCACCGCAGTAGTTGGGGTCACCATCTTCATTTGAGTACGTTGTCTTAAACAGTCCTCAGCCACACATTTACTGGCCAACTCCCCCTGGTGGCCACGGGATGAAATCGCACCCCCTGCAGACACAACAGAAAACTCCTCCTTGTTGCCAGGGGTGACGGCAAATATATTTTTACAGGAAACTGGCTCAGCATCATTATCTCCAGGTGCACCCCAGAATCTAGGGCAAAACAATATTTCGTGCCCCAGCTGGCCACATTCCAGACATGGAACAGGACGACTTTTCTCCAGTGCATTTCTCTCCTGATGATTCCCAGCTGGAAAGAACGCACAGGGGGGACGTTGAGGCAAATCTCTCCTGCAGCCCCTCTCTCCAGGCACAACTTCCACTCTTGTTGTCATGGGAGATCGCACTCTCCCTGCAGAGCTTTGCTGGTTCTCTCCAACATGCTGTATTGGCTCCTTCGGAAGCCACTTGTCACGACCCTTGCAGGCAGGTACACCCCATGGTCCACAGACAGCCCGACTGGTCTCCTCTGTGTTGCTATGGGCAACCACTCTCCGTCCTGGCTTTTGGTCAGCCTCTCTTCTGGCACATAACATAGGATTCGCAGACCTTTGTTTTGCTAGGTAGCTTTGCATTGGAGCCAGGGACAAAGGGCACTTGGAGACTGCATGCCCCCACTCGCTGCACCGCAAACAGCGCACTTGGTTTGCTGTCTTGTCAGGGTTTCCCACACTGCATATGCTGGACCCTGTCCCAAGCTGTGTCACTTTCACAATTTTTACAACAGCTGCTGGTTTAACTGCAGCAGTGTTGCCAGGGGCAACAACATCCCTCTCCCAGGCATGGACATTTGGCAGATGTC
Source organism: Rana temporaria (assembly GCF_905171775.1). Taxonomy (NCBI): domain Eukaryota; kingdom Metazoa; phylum Chordata; class Amphibia; order Anura; family Ranidae; genus Rana; species Rana temporaria. The sequence continues at coordinate 142,787,451 of NC_053491.1, read as the reverse complement.
TCTTTTTATCAAAGGTTGGCTTCGCTTCCACTTTAGCTTGGTCCAATCCTGCCAGGTGTCGCTTGCACCAATCCACTGCAGATTCAAACGCTGGTGGATGCTCCACATTAGCCATCTGTGCACTCATTGCACCAGGGTTGCTAGGGACAACAGCAGCCCTCTTTTCCCTTGGAAAACTCTGTTCGGGTATGTATGGGGTTCGATCAGGCGGTAACAACCCCTCCAGCCTCAGAGCTCTATCTATCATCTCAGCCATCCTTGCTTCTTTTAGGCGTCTTGATCGCCCCATACTCACAATCACTCAGAAAAACAATTTGCACAGTTCAGCAACAAATTAGAGCACTGTCTCTTTAAGGCTAGTCACCTTTCTCTTGCAGGTTCTCCTCACCTGCACACACACAGATTATGCAGTTTCTGGCAATAGCTCACTGGTATTTGCAAGGATCTTCAGTCCATGCCCGCATTCAAGCACCAATTGTAATGTTGGGGTGATTTAGCATCTGGGTAGAGCATACCAGTGAGCAGCAGAGTCCACGCCAGTTGTGCTTTTTAAGGGTTTGTTGACCCACTTTTATTAACCACTTGCCGTCGCCGCACCGCCGAAATACGTCCACAAGGTGGCTCTCCTAGGCGAAACCACGTAAATGGACGTCCTGCCTATTAGCCGCCACTAGGGGCGCACGCGCGCCGCCGGAGGCGCGCGCGCGCGCCCCCCGCTCGCCCCCGACTCCCGTGCGTGTGCCCGGCGGGCGCGATCGCCGCCGGGCACACGCGATCGCTCGGTACAGAGCGGGGAACGGGAGCTGTGTGTGTAAACACACAGCTCTCGTTCCTGTCAGCAGGGGAAATGCTGATTTTCTGTTCATACAATGTATGAACAGAAGACCAGTGTTTCCCCTAGTGAGGCCACCCCCCCCCCCCCACAGTAAGAACACACCCAGGCATACTTAACCCCTTCCCCGCCCCCTAGTGTTAACCCCTTCACTGCCAGTGGCATTTTTATAGTAATGTAATGCATTTTTATAGCACTGATCGCTATAAAAATGCCAATGGTCCCAAAAATGTGTCAAAAATGTCCGAAGTGTCCGCCATAATGTCGCAATACCGAAAAAAAAATCGCTGATCGCCGCCATTACTAGTAAAAAAAATATTAATAAAAATGCCATAAAAATACCCCCTATTTTGTAAACGCTATAACTTTTGCGCAAACCAATCAATAAACGCTTATTGCGATTTTTTTTTACGAAAAATATGTAGAAGAATACGTATCGGCCTAAACTGAGGAAAAAAAATGTTTTTCTATATATTTTTGGGGGATATTTATTACAGCAAAAAGTAAAAAATATTCATTTTTTTCAAAATTGTCGTTCTATTTTTGTTTATAGCGCAAAAAATAAAAAACGCAGAGGTGATCAAATACCACCAAAAGAAAGCTCTATTTGTGGGAAAAAAAGGACGCCAATTTTGTTTGGGAGCCACGTCGCACGACCGCGCAATTGTCTGTTAAAGCGACGCAGTCCCGAATCGCAAAAAGTACTCTGGTCTTTGGGCAGCAATATGGTCCGGGGGGTAAGTGGTTAAAAGAAAGAAAAACGTCCATCCAGACTTTCCCACGCAGGGGGTTTCAAGTTTCTACAGCAATAAAGAAATGGTCAAACGAAAATGCCAAGCCACATGGCTCTCTTCAGAAATACAGCCCCCTAGGCTTACACTTCAGCCCTCTTGGCCACGTACCAAAGTACCTGTACAATCACTGTACCTTCTCTCAGCTTCTGTGCTGCTCAGCCCACAGCTTTGGGTCCTCTGTCTATACCATGCAGACCTGCATGCTTCTCCCTTGCTTGCCTGGACTCCTTGGGAGGGTGGAGTCCAGAACACTGGTCTTGATTCTACTATAAGCCCAGGAACCACCTGTTCAATCAACCAGCCAGACTCCTGGCTGTTTCCAAAACCCGGTCCCAGGATTGGAGATTCCTGCCTATAGGAGAGTCCTGGGCGACCATTATCAGGACAGGGAACTGTACTATCACACCCCGTACACACGAGAGGATCCATCCGCTGGAATTGATCCGCGGACCGGCTCCAGCGGATAGATCCCCTGGTGTGTACAATCCAGCGGATCTGTTTCCGCAGGTTTTTATCCTCTGGGATGGATTTCAAGCGGATAGAAATTTGAAGACATGCTTTCAAATCTATCCGCTTGAATCCATCCCAACGGATTGATCCGCTGGTCTGTACAGACTCACCGGATCAATCCGTCCGAAGGGATCCCCCGCATGCGTCGTAATGATTCGACGCATGCGTGGAATTCCTTATATGACAGCGTCGCGCACGTCGCCGCGTCATCATCGCGGCGACGGCGCGACACGTCATCGCGAGGGGATTTCGGCGCGGATTTCGATCCGATGGTGAGTACACTCCATCGGATCCAAATCCTCGAGAGGATTTATCCGCGGAAAAATCCTCTCGTGTGTACTAGGCCTAAGGCTAATTACTAAACATTCCTTAATCAACAGCATAACAACAAAACACCTTCACCCACTCCGTCTCCGCACACAGCTTGACACCTCTGAGCTTTAATAGGCTCTAGACAGTGTTATCACACGTAAGCAGTATTTAGTATGCATAATTAGAGTTCTGGGAGCAGACCTGGGATTAACACCTGTCCGTTACAACACCTTTACACAAGGACAATGGAATGTCTTCCAAGCCCTGATGCAATTAGCATGTCACTAGAAATGAGTCACTATTGACTGGTTGGGCCCACATCTTGCAATCTCTCAAGATCCTGCAATATGAATTATTATTGATGTCCTATCTCATGTAATACATGAATTATAATTCCCTTGCCACCCCATGCCCAAAAGGCACAGGGTGGACTCAGACCCAAGAGTTATCAGTGACGCTGACACAGGAGTATCCCCCATCCTCACAAAGTCTTTGGATGTCCCGGGTCATTCCGTTACACACCCCTAAGTAAAAATGTCCACATTGAGCACAATTGGCCATTTTACCAAAGCAGTATTAGTGTCAGTGTCTGATTGGACACTGCAATATCGCAGTCCCGCTATAAGTCTGATCGCCACCATTACTAATATAAAAATAAATGAAAATTCCAGTATATATCCCATAGTTTGTAGATGCTCTAACTTTTGCCCAAACCAATGAATATACGCTTATTGGGATTTTGCCAAGAAAGTCATGCTGGGATCCTGGTAGGACAAGGTTTGTAATGAGCAATAAGGAACCCGGGACTCTGGTGTATGTACAATATGAGTGTTTATTGTGAAAAGGTGTAGTAGCAAACATCTGAAAAACAAATACTGAACAAGCAAGTGGAAATTCAAGGAGGAAAACAAAATAACCAAGCGCAAGAAACATATAAACCATCAACTGGAACTGTATGCAAGTAGACAAAATGTCAGTGTTGTAACAAGTGAGGAAGATTAAAGAGGACCTTCAGTCAATTTTTCAACTTTCCATCTAATAAATCTTCTGCCCTTGTTGTTTTAACTTTAGATAGTAAAACATTTTTTTCTGCCAGCAAATACCTTATACAGCCCCTTTCCTGTTTCTTGTCTGGTCATTAGCCTAGGCTTATGACATCATGCACAGCTCTCTCTTACTCTTGCGAGAGTTTGCCAGGAAGGGAGGAGGAATGAGTCATAAGAGGGCCAATGAAAGCTGCAGAGCTGAAGGTGTGCCTCTGTGTAAATCCAGGAAGAGAACAGGCAGCAGATTCAGCTGCCCACATTGATTTGGGATCGGCCTCTAATCGTTGTCTAGGGCGATAGCAGTGAGCAGAGCAGTAAACCGAATGTCCAATCAGCGAAATAGGTTTTCTGAATGCTTTATTTCTCGGCCCAACACGACCAACATCAACATAAGGTAGGACAGGAAAGGTTGATGAGGTAAGAAACCCTTGCAGTATCAGGCTTGGATAGAAGACGAGCAATCCTGCTCTCAGTAGTAGTAGATACAGTTCGTCGCCACTCCAGCCAGAGTGGGTGAAGTGCCCTCGGACAGACCCCTGCCACAGGCCTGGCAGCCGAAGTGTCACTTTAAGGATGCTGGGAGGAGCAGGTCTCTGCCACAGGCCTAGAACTTAGATGAGCTGAATGGTTGAGCTTATCCTTCCAGTAAATTTGCGCTAGGGTCACCGGTTGACAGTGGAAGTGTACCTGTCAATGTCCCGGTCACCAGATCCCCAATGTTTCATTCCAGCCCCTTTGGACAACCTGCCTCCCGGTTCTCCTCAAGCCGATCCCCCACTGAGCAGCACACAGCCTGGTATCTCCTCAGTAGAAGGGGGACCCAGTCAGTCACTGGGGCCCCTCTGTGGCATCAGTTGCTCCAGGCCAGGAGGACCCAGAGTCAGGAACTCCGCGTTGCACGCGACCCCAGTCCAGGTCGGCCATAGAGGTGGGGCCCGCGATGTGTGCACACCCTGAAGGTGGGTGCCGCACCAGGAACCCGCGAAGAACCAAGAACAACGGCTTCCGCCACAAAAATACCCCCTCCCAGCATGCACAGCGAGGCTCAACTTCTCTCATTGGCTGCTGGGAAGAAGCGGCTCCGCCTGGATCCCCTCTGGCGCCATCTGCTGTCCAGAGATGAGACCATATCTCTGGACATACAAACTGACCCACAGGACAATCCAGAATTGGCGACAGCCAATTTTAACACAATCAAGAATGAGAGCAACTTACCTCTCTCATTCTCCCACTAACGTTAGCGTAGTGCCTTTACTGAAAGTAAGAGGGCGCTACAGTAGTGTTAGCCTCCAAAGCAAATCTAAAAACAATGTAGCACCCTCTAGTGCAGGGGTCCTGAATTCAAATTCAAGGAGGTCCGGTCGCCAAAATTTTCTTTGGGCTGAGGTCCGAATCTGAAGTCTGTGCTATGACTCAGAAAGATTGTAGTCACAGGTGTCCCCATCACAGTGCCGCTTTAAATCAGGTGTCCCCATTACAGCGCCCATTTACATCAGGTGTCCCCATCACAGTGGTTCTTTACATCAAGTGTCCCCATCACAGCGCTCCTTTACACCTGATGTAAAGGAGCGCTGTGATGGGGACACCTGATGTAAAGGAGCGCTGTGATGGGGACACCTGATGTAAAGGAGCGCTGTGATGGGGACACCTGATGTAAAGGAGCGCTGTGATGGGGACACCTGATGTATAGGAGCGCTGTGATGGGGACACCTGATGTAAAGGAGCGCTGTGATGGGGACACCTGATGTAACAGCGACTAACACCGGAGGCTCCACGAGACTTGTGGGACCCTCAGGATGGCATCCCGCAAGAGGAAAGAAACCAAACAACTGGGAAAAATGCCTGATTTCTTTGCCCTGCAGCGCCATTACACAAACCAAGATGGCGGCGACAGGCAGTGGGGGAACACACGCAGCTCTCCTGCACAGCGCGGCTCATCCTCCAATTCATTCCTCGGCCATAACGCTGCCAAACATGGGAAAGCAGGACATCTCTCACAACCTCCATCGGCTTCCTCCAGCCCAGCCAAAAGCAAACAGAAGCTGCAGGATTCACAGGAGGCAGAAGGCCTGGAGTTAAGCCTGAGTTCATCCCTAGATGACACCAGGGAATTGCAGGATTCTATTTCTGATTTCCACACTACTAACAGGCCTGTCATGGACACTACTTTGAAGGACATGTTAGTATCATTAAGGTCTACTCTGCATGCTGACATTATTGCGCTGACCAGCCAGTTTAAATCTGAAATTTCAGCAGTTAATAAGCGGGTCTCTCATGTTGAAACAAAAATGGGCGAATTTACTTCCACATTTAATGAACTGGTTGATGACCATAATGATAGAGACAATGAGATTTTGCAGATACAGCAGAAACTGGCAAAATTGGAGGATAGATCCAGAAAGAATAATGTTAAAATAAGGGGAATACCTGAAGCAATCAAACCTCCTGATCTAAAAGATTACTTTCTTAATGTCATGAAAGTGGTACTCCCCGAAGCCCCTCTGGATGACCTCATTGTGGATCGGATCCACAGGCTTCCTAAGCCCAAACATATTGCTTCACATCTGCCAAGGGATACCATTGTCAGGATCCATTTTTTCCATACCAAAGATCTCATCATGTCCACGGTTAGAAACCGCGATAATCTGCCCTCTGACCTGCAAGAGCTTTCTTTTTTCACTGATTTATCTGCATTCACTATGCAACGGACATGTGCACTGCCAAAAAATTCGTTTGTTATTTTCTTTTTCTTTTTTTTTCGTAAATTCTGGAAATTCGAAAAATTCTTTTTCCGTTTTTGTTTCATTCGTTTTTTTTATTTTTTCGTAAATTCGTAAATTTTGAAAAAAAATGTTTTTTTCAGTTTTTTTGCTTTTTTCGTAAATTCGGGAGATTTCCGAAAAAGCAAAAAACGGAAAAACGAATGAAACGAAAAAAAAAACGAATTTTCGGAAATTCTGAAATTTACGAATTTTTCAATTTTCGAAATTTCGAATTTCGCATTTTTAATTTTTCGAAATTTCGATTTTCGAATTTTAAAATTTTCCAAAATATCGATTTTTGACAATTTTCGATTTTTCAATTTTTGAATTTCGAATTTTTGAATTTTCGAATTTTTCAATTTTTGAAATTTCGAATTTTTAAATTTTCGAAATTTCGATTATCGAATTTTTGAATTTTCGAATTTTCGATTTTCAAATTTTTCAGTTTTCGAAATTTCGAAATACGAAAATTCGGAAATACATAAATATTCGGAAACTCGAAAATTCGGAAATACGAAATTTTGAAAATTGAAAAATTCGAAATTTTTCAATTTTCGAATTTTTCTATTTTCGAAATTCGGAAATACGAAAATTGAAAAATTCCAAATTCCAAATTTCTGAAAAATGTCGAAAATTGAATAATTCGAAAATCGAAATTTCGAAAATTGAAAAATTCGAAAATCGAAAAATTCGAATTTTAGAATTTTTAAAATTTCGAATTTTTCCATTTTAGAATTTTAACATTTTTCACTTTTCCAATTTCGAATTTTTCAATTTTCGCATTTTTCAATTTTCGAAATTCGGAAAATCGAAATTTCGAAATTTGAAAGATTCAAAAATCGAAATTTCGAAAATTGAATAATTCGAAAATCGAAATTTCGCATTTTTCAATTTTCGAAATTCGGAAAATCGAAAATTCTAAAATTGAAAAAATAGAATTTCCAAATTTTTGAAAAATTCGAAATCGGAAAAGTGAAATTTTTTAAAATTCGAAAATGGAAAAATTCGAAATGTGAAAAATTCTAAAATTCTAATTTTTCGATTTTCGAATTTTTCAATTTTCGAAATTTCGATTTTCGAATTATTCAATTTTCGACTTTTCGATTTTCGAATTTTAAAAATTGAATAATTCGAAAATCGAAATTTCGAAAATTGAATAATTTTCGAAATTTCGAATTTCGCATTTTTAATTTTTCGAAATTTCGATTTTCGAATTTTAAAATGTTCCAAAATGTCGATTTTTGGCATTTCGAATTTTTAAATTTTCGAAATTTCGAATTTTTAAATTTTCGAAATTTCGAATTTTTAAATTTTCGAAATTTCGAATTTTTAAATTTTCGAAATTTCGAATTTTTAAATTTTCGAAATTTCGATTTTCGAATTTTTGAATTTTCGAATTTTCGATTTTCAAATTTTCGAAATACGAAAATTCGGAAATACGTAAATATTCGGAAATACGAAAATTGAAAAAATTCCAAATTCCAAATTTCTGAAAAATTCGAAATTGGAAAAGTGAAAATTTTTAAAATTCGAAAATCGAAATGTCGAAAATTGAATAATTCGAAAATCGAAATTTCGAAAATTGAAAAATTCGAAAATTGAAAAATTCGAATTTTAAAATTTTTAAAATTTCGAATTTTTCCATTTTAGAATTTTACAATTTTTCACTTTTCCAATTTCGAATTTTTCAGAAATTTGGAATTTGGAATTTTTCAATTTTCGAAAAATTCGAAATTCGAAAATTGAAAAATTCGAAAATTTCAAAAATTTTCAATTTTCGAACTTCGATTTTTTAAATTTTCGCATTTTTCAATTTTCGAATTTTTCAATTTTCGAAATTCGGAAAATCGAAATTTCGAAATTTGAAAGATTCAAAATCGAAATTTCGAAAATTGAATAATTCGAAAATCGAAATTTCGAAAATTGAATTTTTCAATTTTCGAAATTTCGATTTTCGAATTATTCAATTTTCGAAATATAGATTTTTGAATTTTTCAAATTTCGAATTTTCGATTTTCCGAATTTCTGAAAATCGAAAATTCGAAAATTGAAAAAAATCGAATTTCGATAATTGAAAAAAAATTCTATTTTTTTCGATTTTCGAATTTTTCAATTTTCGAATTTTTCGAAAATTGAAAAATTCCAAATTCCAAATTTCTGAAAAATTCGAAATCGGAAAAGTGAAAATTTTTAAAATTCTAAAATGGAAAAAATTTCGATTTTCGAATTATTCAATTTTCGACATTTCGATTTTCGAATTTTAAAAATTGAATAATTCGAAATTTCGAAAATTGAAAAATTCGAAAATCGAAATTTCGAAAATTGAAAAATTCGAAATTTCGAAAATTGAATTTCGAAAATTTAAAATTTCGAAAATTGAAAAATGATCGAACTTCGATTTTTTCAATTTTCAAATTTTAAAATTTTCGAATTTTAAAATTTTCGAATTTTTCATTTTTCGAAATTCGGAAAATTGAAATTTGAAAAATTCGAAATTTCGAAAATTGAATAATTCGGAAATCGAAATTTGAAAAATTCGAAAATCGAAATTTTGAAAATTTAAAAATGCGAAAATCGAAATTTTGAAAATTTTAAAATTCGAAAATCGAAATTTTGAAAATTGAAAAATTCGAAAATGGAAATTTCGAAAATTGAATAATTCGAAAATGGAAAAATTAAATTTTCGAATTTTCGTATTTCCGAATTTCGAATTTTCGTATTTCGAAATTTGAAACATTTTTCAATTTTCGAATTTTCGAAATTCGGAAATATGAAAATATGAAAATGCGAAATTTGAAAAATTCCAAATCTGAAAAATTCGAAATTGGAAAAGTGAAACAATTCGAAAATTGAAAAATTCGAAAATTCGGAACTTCGAAAATTGTTTGTATTTCCGAATTTCCGAAAATCCGAATTTCCGAAATTCGTAAAAAAAACGGAAATTTTCGAAAATTCGTAAATTCGAATTTTCGGAAATACAAAAATTCGTAAATTCGTAAATTCAAAATTTAGCAGAGTCCCTCTTTACACCAGGCATTCCCAGCAGAATCCTGCCTTATATCAGGTGCCCCCAGGCAGTGGAGTCCGTCACATCAGTGTCTCCAGGCAGTGAAGTCCCTCTTAGATCAGGTGTCCCCAGGCAGTGAAGTCCATCTTACATCAGGTATCCTCAGGCAGCGGAGTCCCTCTTATATCAGGTGTCCTCAGACAGCGGGGTCCCTCTTACATCAGGTGAACCCCATGCAGTGCAGTCCCTCCTTACATCAGGTGTCCCCAGGCAGTGGAGTCTCTATTACATTAGGTGTCCCCAGTGGAGTCCCTCTTACATCAGTGTCCCAGCAAAGTCCCTGTTACATCAGTGTCCCAGCGGAGTCCCTCTTACATCAGTGTCCCAGCAGAGTCCCTCTTACATTAGCATCCCAGTGGAGTCCCTTTTACATCAGGTGTCCCCAGAATACCAGCTCATAGAGGCGGAAGGGAAGAACCAAGAGGCGGAGCCTGGTTTTCGCCCTTTGTTTCTTCCCCACGATAGCTGGTCTTCTGTAAAATAGTGGCTGGTGGAGACAATTCAATGCCATCTGTAGTCCTCTAGTGGCCAAAAACAAACAAACAAACAGGAAAACTGGAATTTCCCACCACATTTCCCAGTAAACAGTAATGCCGTGTACACACCATCACTTTATGTGATGAAAAAAAATGACATTTTTAAAAACGTCAACTTAAAGGACCGTGTGTGGGGGAAAACGTCGCTTTATGTCTTGTGAAAAACGACCAAGAAAAATTGAAGCATGCTTAAATTTTTTGTGTCGTTTTTCAAAACGTCGTTTTTTGTTTCACCAAAATTGACCGTGTGTAGCAAAAAAAGACGTTTAAAATGACGTTTTTAAACCCGCGCATGCCCAGAAGCTAGTTATGAAGCGAGCTTCAATGAAAAAAAGTGGTGAACGTAACCTCGCTTTACTAGAGCATTGAGAAAAAACGATGGTGTGTAGGCAACGTCGTTTTTGAAAATTGAAGTTTCAAAAACGTCGTTTTTTACTTCGCAGAAAATGTTGTTTTTTTCCATCACATAAAGTGATGGTGTGTACGCGGGATAAGACTGAGACAAAGGTTGAATGTCCCGGAAAATTTTAAAAACCCTTGTGTTGTGTGTTTAATAACTTTAACTTTTTGCCTCCAGGTGAATGGGTAGGGGTACGATGTACCCCATATCCATTCACTTAGGGTGGGGGGCCGGTATCTGGGGGCCCCCTTATTTGAGGGGACTCCCAGATTCCGATAAGCCCCCGCCCGCAGACCCCGACAACCAACGGCAAGGGTTGTCGGGAAGAGGTCCTGTCCTCATCAACATGGGGACAGGGTGCTCTGGGGTGGGGGGGCCCGCAGTGCGCCCCCCTGCCCCAGAGCACCCAACCCCCCCATGTTGAGGGCATGCGGCCTGGCACGGCTCAGGAGGGGGGGGGCGCTAGCTCGTCCCCACTCCCTTTCCTGACCGGCCGGGTAGCGTGCTTTGGATACGGGTCTGGTATGGATTGTAGGGGGACCCCCTACGTCGAATTTTCGGCGTAGGGGGGGTCTCCTTACAACCCATACCAGACCTAAGGGCCTGGTATGCTCCCGGGGGGGGGAACCCATGCCGGTTTTGATTTTACAAATTGCCGTGGAGTTCTCCCTCGGGAATGCATACCAAATGCCGTCGCTTGAATGGGCTTTTACATGGTGTGACTAACTTTCCACATTGTAAAACCAGCCCTAGTTTTGCGCAAGCAAATCGGAACTTACGCAGAAATCACAATGCTGAAAAGCGTTGTGGATCTGCTTAAGTCCTCATTTGCATACTCAAAGTGGCATTTCAATGAGAAATGCCCCCAGCGGCGGATGCGGTACTGCATCCTAAGATCTGACCGTGTAAGTGTCTTACACATGTCAGATTTTCTGCCTAACTTTGGAAAAAGCCTTTTGAGGATCGTTTCCAAAGTTAGGCACAGAGATAAGCAGGCTGAACAGCAGTTCCGCCTGCGTATCTCTTTTGAGAATTTGGCCCTTAGTATTTTTAATCTGTAACAATATTGTGATCTTTATTTTCAAATTGTGTGTTATATTTATTTATTTTGTTATATGTCATTAAAGTGGAGTTTCCATCCCAATTTTTTTTTCATTATTGTGCTCATTAGACCTAAAAAAGTAAAGTAAAAAAAAAATATTTTTTTTTTTACTCATCTGGAAATGCCTGTTGCTATGCGGTCCCACAAAATCTGCCTTTGAAATCACCTAGGATTCTGACATCATCTCCCTCTAATGCTCCTGGGAAATGTGTGTCATCATTTCCCAGGATGCAGTGCGCTACCCAATTATCACTCCCCATCCAAGACTTCCAGGAAGTTAGTGCTTTTAGGCTTCACAATGCCCACAAGCAAAATGACAACGGTGTAGACATAGTTTTATAAACTATCTTTTTTGAATATCTATGCGGATCGGCGGCGGATTGTAAAATAGTAAGTGACCGGATTTATATTATAAAAACGCAGGATGAAAGGACATACATTTAAAAAAATGCTAATTGTGGTTGGAACTCCGCTTTAAGTCCAAAACACCTAAACAGACATAAAGCTACAAGTACAAATAAAAAATAAATAAATACATTTTGTGGCAGAAAATAGATAGTTTGGGTATTTTTAAACATTTCTAAACCCAGAAAATGTACTGTTGAATGCACAGATTTTTTTCTGCATAAACACCTAAACAAGCGCCTGTATAAATATTTTTTTTTTTTTTAAACTCAGCATAAAATTGATATTAGTTATATGGCTGGCATAATTTTACAAACTGGACACTTGGAGATTCACTGTCCTATTATTTTAAATTCAACATTTCTCTATTTCTATGCTATTTATCTCTATGGTTTCATTTAGAATTAATTGCATTATTCAACTTGCCTTATTTGCGCAATAATACTTCCAAGAACACACCCATACAGCCTGCACATCGGCTAATATTGTTTAACTAACGATCGTAAAAAAAAATTCTTAGTATTCAAATAGTGATTGCAGGGCAGTATAATTGATTATTAGCAACTGATCATGACTTTGCAAAATTGTGTAGATAATATGAGCAGCTTGCCGGTGATTGGGGAAACAAGAATACCGTTATATGTCTAAAGGTGAACCACTGTGATGAATAAGTATAATTTGAGGGCTCTATTTTTATAGTTAAAGGTAAAGCAGTGTTATATAAGGAAAATTATTGCTTTCTATGGTTAATCTGAATGTCACATAAAACCTACATTTTTATTTAAAAGTTTATAAACTATATATAATTTAATAAATATGTAATAGTAAAGCCATCAGTCCCATGAGTAATCCTCTTGTTGTGAACATTCTCATTCCTTTCACCTAATGACTGTAAGTAAACACAGGAAAGTTGATTTACCTAAATAATATGTGTACCCGAAAATTTCATATCCTGATATGTGCCTGCTGTACCATGTACTTGCATGGAAAATAATCCTGTTCTCTTCGCATTGCTTCCTTTGTGTGAAATCCCTGGTGTTCCTGCCAGTCCCTCCGCTTTCCTATTAAAAACTGACCACACTAAGCAGGAGCACACACCCGTGATCACTTCTCTAGCTATGCTGGGAACTCAGCCTCCAATGATCAGACTTCTCCTGGCACTCCTATGAAGCTGAGAACAGAGAGAATGTGATCACAGGGAGTTCAGAAGCGTGACCAATCAGATCAGCCCGGGGAGCCTGTCTTATATAATGGTGGTAGTGCACTATTTTTTGTGAATAATTTAACCACCTCAATACTGGGCACTTTCGCCCCCTTCCTTCCCAGACCAATTTTTAGCTTTCAGCGCTCTCGCATTTTCAATGACAATTGCGCAGTCATGCTACACTGTACCCAAATGAAATTTTTATCATTTTGTTCACACAAATGGAGCTTTCTTTTGGTGGTATTTATTCACGATATGCGATATAAGCAAAAAAAGAGCAGAAATTTGAAAAAAAAAAAACCAATATTTTCTTTATTCTATTTTAAAAGAAATCGAATAAAATCGAATTTTGTCATAAATTTAAGCCAAAATGTTTTCTACTACATGCTTTTGGTAAAAAAAATTCCGTTAAGTGTAAAATAATTGGTTCGTGTGATCACGGAAATATTTACGCAATTGATCATGTACATATGTGTGCAAATGATCATTGGGACATGTGATTTTACTGTTACATATGTGGGGGACAGGTGTTTTTACTATGTTGGGACATGTGTGGGGACATGCGTTTTGGGGACATGTGTGTTTACTTTGTGTGTTTTACATTGTGGGGACACTAGACTGGTGATCAGTGGGTAAAAAGCTGTAAAAAAACAGCTCATAGTCACTGATCACCAGCCGGGTGCAGCGATCAGCTCTCCTCTCCTCACCGACGACATCTGTGTGAGGAGAGGAGAGCTGATTGCAAATGGCTCTCTGTTTACATCACATGACAGCTGTGATTGGACACCATCATGTGATCAGGAGGGTCAATCACAGAGCCCTCCTGACGATCTGAGATGCTCTGTGTCCGGGTGAACGTCCACTCAGAAGGAGAGAGCGCCCATCTGGCCGTATGTGCAGTGGCGGGGTGGGAAGTAGTTAAAGTGGCAGGACTGCTGCCTCCTCCTACAACCTTCTTTTCACATTCAATGCTGAGTTGACAGAGGCATAAGCTGTTCATACACTAGTAGAATTTCATTCCAATGTTGTGTAAATTCTAAAAAAAAATTGTCAGAGCATTCTATCTTGCCATCACAGAGTCAACTTACTTTGTTTGAAAGCCCTTAAAAATTCATCCAGACCTGCTAATTGAATAAACTCCCAGGCATATTAAACATGACTCTTTTGTGCCTAGCATGTGTGCATTACAATATGTATTAATTCTTCCTAAATGAAAACCACAGTCTGTAACAGGCGCTCGCTGCGCCGTATTGCGTTCCACGCTGGAGCGCATACAGCGACTGCACGATGATGTCATCGCTCGGCACCGCGTGCGTTCCAGCGTGGAACGTGGAAGTGCCAGCTCAATTTGTGCCTTATGCACTACAGCTGTCCTGCTCCTATAAACAGAACAGTGTGCAGACTGCACACTGTTCTATTATTGTCGGCCGTAGCCGGCTTGGCTACCATTAAAACTACAGCTACTATCCTTCCTAATCTACAAACCATCCCACGCCTGGATCTACACTGCTACCTTACTACGGTTACTGCGGACAGCCCAATATATCCCCTACCAGGAGACCCTGTATTAAAGAAACCTATAGCTGCCACACTACCTTGGTTGCTGAACTACTTTCATGCTCTGCAAAACGGATAAGTACAACTACTATATTACATTTATTACTCTGTAATTACCCGGATCACATATAGCCTTTACTAAGTACTGTATTTGAATCTGCTTTTGCTTTTACTACCGTGCAGCTTGGGATTACCTAATGTGCCCTCTAGCAATACTTGTGCAATATCTTAAAGGGACATACACTCTGGAACCATCTGAGCTATAGTTGTCTCTCTCAAGAATATGCCATTTGAGTACAGTATTTTGATATGCTACGTGCTTGACATAAGTTGTTACTTGTTTATGGGCCCACGCCCTAAGTTACTGAACATGTTCACCTTAATTTTCTAGGCTAAGGGCTGAAGATATTTCACACCTCCACCCTTAGTGGCCTAATGCATTCCTTTATGCTAAAGTGATATGATGTAGAGAACCCCCAAACTCCTGTTCTCTGATTGGAGTGATGCCTGGGGTCCGGTACTGATAATCACTTGCATACAGAAGTGCATTGGAAACTTTATGTGCATTATAATCTTTTAACGCTAAGGATTGGACGCATGTTGTAATATGTCCACCCCTAGTAGCTCAACGCATTCCATTGTGTGAGAGAGATGATGTAGAGAACCCCCAAACTCCTGATTGGAGTGACGCCTGGGGTCCAATACGGAAATCTCACATAACATAGAAAGATGCATTGAAATCTTTTGCTAAGCGCAGTTGTGGTTCATTCCCATTCACGTAGTTTGTGACACAGTCACAGGTAGAATTTCTGTTTATTTCTGGCAAAATTTCCATTCTGTTACTTTCAATATTCTCATAACTATGGTCAAAAATGATCATCAATATGACCCCACTAGCCATTAGAAAATCTAACAAATTAACATTTTCAAAGATATTTCTAGTGGTGTATGGCCAGCTTTACTATGACAATCCAGATTGGTCAGCACCTTTTATTGCTATTGCTTGTTTAAGTCAACTATAGCCAGAAGAAAGTTAACTTGTGTAGCACTACCCCTGCAGGAGCCGCTAAGTCAATTGGGTTCTCTGTTCTTCTGCCTCAACTCTGAGAACAACCCCAGCCCCACTGACACTTTAGTTCAAGCAAATGTATACTGCATTGCTACTTAGAGCACAAATATAGATACCCTGCACACAACTAAGATTCAGTATCAAAAAGCTTAAAAACATCAGACCAGTTAGTGGTAAATAAACCCAACATTGTGTCACGGTTGCAGTAAATAGCAGTAAGCACATAAATGAATGAGTAGAGGATTAGATCAATCACAGTTGACTAGACAATATGTTCACTAGGCCATAGCAGGATAGAATGGAGTTTCTTGCAGCTAAATTGGAGTAAACCTGGCCGATCAGCCAGGTCAGCCGAAGGACACAGAGAGCGGACACCTTCATTGCGGGACAATACAGTGTCCCGCAATGAAAGTGGCAGTCTGGGAACAGGGGTGGACCGAGCCGCCATAGCGCTGGCTCTGCCTCCACCTCTTCCACCTACTACTGATCACTGGTTGCTATAGCCGCTTGGCGTCTGGCAACCAGTGACGTCACTGTCCATGTTGAAAGCAGAGGAGGATTTCACTTCCTCCTCCTCCGCGCTAGTGCTGCTGGGAAGTCATGCTGGTTCTCTCACCTCCGCTCAAGTGACTGGCTTGCTGCTTGGCTGCAGTGGCATCTCCAGCTTTCATGTTTAGGGGGGGCACATGTGGGGACAGGGACAAAAGTAGGGGTGCCAACTATAAAATGCAATTATATATATATATATATATATATATATATATCCTGGGGCCCTTTACTACGATCCCACTATGGGCCCTTTCACATGTTCTGCAGTGAGCTCCCTTCCTACTATACTGGGGCCCCCCAGGGTGGCAGAAAACAAGAGATATATGTCACCAGCACACCAGCACACCAAGAAAATATAAGGGTCCAAAGCAGTGGGAGAACTATCATTGTTGCAAAGGTTGTCTTGCCACCGGGCCCTTTTCAATTTTTGACATTTCGAATTTTTCAATTTTCGAAATTTCGAATTTTCGAAATTAGAAAAATTCCAAATTTCGAAATTTCTGAAAAATTCGAAATTGGAAAAGTGATTGTTAAAATTCGAAAATGGAGAAATATCGAAATTTTGTATTTTCGAAATTTCGAAATGTCATAATTTCGTATTTCGAATTTTTCAGTTTTCGAATTTTCGAATTTTTCAGTTTTCGAAATTTCGAATTTCGAATTTTTCGAAATTTCGAATTCTTCGAAATTTCGAATTTTTGAATTTCAAATTTTTGAATTTCAAATTTTTGAATTTCAAATTTTTGAATTTCAAATTTTTGAATTTTCGAAATTTCGAAATACGAAAATTCGGAAATACGAAAATATTCAGAAATACGAAAATTCAAAATTTCGAAAATTGAAAAATTCGAAATTCGAAATTTCTGAAAAATTCGAAAATGGAGAAATTGGAAATTTGAAAAAATCTCAAATTCGAATTTTTCGATTTTCAAATTTTTAAATTTTCGAAATTTCGAACTTCGATTTTTTAAATTTTCAAATTTCGAATTTTTCAAATTTCGAATTTTTCTAATTTCGAATTTTTCAAATTTCGAATTTTCGTATTTACGAATCTCGAAAATTCGAAATTTCGAAAATTAAAAAAAAATAAATTGAAAAAATCGAAGTTCGAAAATTGAAAAAATTGAAGTTCGAAAATTGTAAAATTTTTCAATTTTAGCATTTTTCAATTTTCGAATTTTTCGAAAATACGAAAATTCGAAAATTCGAAATTCGGAAATTGAAAAATTTGAAATTTGAAACATTTTTCAATTTCCGAAATTTCGAATTTTCGAAATTTGAAAAATTTTAAATTTGAAAAATTCGAAATTTGAAAAATTCGAAAATTGAAAAATTCGAAAATTTAAAAAATTCGAAAATTCGAAAATTGAAAAATTCGAAAATTGAAAAATTCGAAAATTGAAAAATTCGAAAATTGAAAAATTCGAAAATTCGAAAATTGAAAAATTCGAAAATTGAAAAATGAGGAGTAACACTATTATAATGACGACTGTACTTTGTGTATGTCATTTACATGTACTATGCTTTGTTTATCTTCAATAAAACATTGTTAAGTAAAAAAACAAACAAAAAAAACAGTATCAGAAATAACGCCTCTATATCAAATTTAGAGTTAACTCTATATGAATAGCAGTGATAAAACCTAAGACTTCCTAAACAGGTACCCCTTACTATGGACAACAGGCAATGTTCTTGTGAAGCAGCTATCTGTGTGAGCAGTCTTAGCCCTAGTTCTTTACTTGACTTGCGTTGGGGTCTAGTCTTTACAGTGGTGCACATGAGTACAGTCCCAATAAGGTCTGCATACAGTAAATAATTCTGCTAGTTAGATAGCCAGTCCCTATGTACTCAGCCTCTGCTAGCAGCAACAGATTAATGGCAGCAGTGTCCTCCTAACAGTCCCAGTGATACAAAAAAAGGGGTCCTGCTGTTTTAATTGAAAGTAAAACAAAAAAGCCTTGTCATTTTTAACTATTTTGGAGTGGATAAATTGTAAAAAAAAATAAACATTCTCAAAGGAATTGTGATATCAGTTCTTAAAATGATTAAGTCCCAAAGGTCACAAAATATTCTTGTTGTTAATCAAGGTTAATCATTACTACAGAGCACATACTAGAACACGTGTAACAGTCTCCTCCAACACCTCTTTCTAACGGGAACTTACAATGTACCAGATGCTTTCTTCCTTTGAATGACATGAAAGGTAAGATATGCTTACGCAAATGATAGCATTTTATAACGAAATGGCCACTTATATTAGAAATGACAACATATTAGAATGTTCATGAGATAACTCTTAGTAAATGAGAAGAAAAGGTTTCCTTTGTAATCATCCAATCATTCTACATGATTGGATATTCAATGTGAACACAGCCTCACTCTATTAACTAAGCTAAGTGAACATATACTTTGTTAAATGATCAGCCTCTACTTTCTTTAGTAAATCAACCCCACTGAATAGTGTGAAGAGGTTATTAAATATATTTCTCTATTCTGCAATGTAGTAGGGTAGATTAGGGAAGATTTATTTTGGACCAACAATATTATGAAAAGGGCATTTATGAATTCCATCACAAAAGAAGTGATAGTTACATAGTTAATCTGGTTGATAGTCCATCCAATCCAACCAACAGAGAAGGAAAAAAAACACACTCAAATAGAAACCCTCTATATGCATTATCCAATACCCACTGTTGATCCAGAGGAAGGCAACAACACCCAAGCAAAGCATGATTAAACTTGCTCCAGTAAGGAAAAAACTATTTTCTGATCCCCAAGAGGAACTTGGATATTCTGTGAATCAACTTTACCTAGAAATATATTAGAATCCAGTTATATTCTAGACCTTTCCTAAAACAATCTACTGATCTGGCCAGAACCAGTTCCTGAGGGAGTTTATTCCACATTTTTACAGCTCTTACTGTGAAGAATCCTTTCCATATTTGGAGATTAAATCTCCTTTCCTCCAGACGTAAAGAGTGCCCCCTTGTCCTCTGTGATAACCTTAAAGTGAATAACTCAACACCAAGTTCACTATATGGACCATTTATGAATTTATACATGTTGAATATATTCCCCATTAATCTCCTTTTCTCAAACGAGAATAAATTCAGTTCAGCTAATCTGTCTTCATAGCTGAGCTCCTTCATGTCTCTTATCAGTTTTAGTTGCCCTTCTCTACATTTTCCCCCGTATCCTTTTTGAGAACTGGGGCCCAAAACTGAACTGCATATTCCAGATGAGGTCTTACTAATGATTTGTACAGGGGCAAAATTATATCTCTCTCTCTCTGGAGTCCATACCTCTCTTGATACAAGAAAGAATTTTGCTCGCTTTGGAGACCGTAGCTCTTTCCTGAATGTATTCTTTCCTAAATGTACATAATATAACTGGATACTAACATTTATAGGTAAAGTTGATCCATGGAATATCCGATTGCCTCTTAGGCCCCATACACACCATAGAATCTATCCGCAGATAAATCCCATCAAATGGGTTTCTGCGGATAGATCCTATGGTGTGTACACTCCGTCGGATATTTATCCGCAGATAAATCTCCCCTGGGATGGATTTCCAGCAGATGGATATTTGCTGACATGCTCAACAAATCCATCTGCTGGAATCCATTCCAACGGATGGATCCGCTCGTCTGTACAGACTTACCGGATCCATCCGCCCAAAGGGATTCCCCGCACGCGTCGTAATGATTTGACGCATGCGTGGAATTCCTTATATGACAGCGTCGCGCCCGTCGCCGCGTCATAATAGCGGCGACGGCGCGACACGTCATCGGCAGAGGATTTCAGCGCGGATTTCAATGCGATGGTGTGTACACGCCATCGCATAGAAATCTTCTGAAATCCTCGAGAGGATTTATCCGCGGATACGGTCCGCTGGACCGTATCTGCGGATAAATCCTCTCGTGTGTATGGGGCCTGAGGGGATAAGGAAGGAGTTTTTCCTCTGCTGGAGCAAATTAGTTCATGCTGTGCTGTTTTTTTTTCTTCTTGCCTTTCTCTGGATTAACTTCGGGTATATGATTGTACAGTATATGCAGGTTTGTAAATTCTCTTTTCATATCATACCTTTTATTGGTTGAACTGGATGGACTTGTGTCTTTTTTCAACCAGACTATGTAGTTTGGCTTTGCAAGCTATTATTAAGCTTATGATCTACCAGAACACCTGGATCCTTCTCTACCACTGATTCCCTCAGTGGCATTCCCCATGGTATATATCATGGATGCATATTTTTAGTCCCCAGGTGCATAACTTTACTTTTATCAACATTAAACCTCAGTTGCCCTATGAAACAGTGCATTGAGGTCAGCTTGTAATTTGGGACATCCTGTAAGGATCTTATTACACTGCATAGCTTGGTTTCATCATTGAAGACAGAAATGTTACTTTTAATCCCAGACCCTATATAACTTATAAATATATTAAAAAGTAAGGGTCCCAACACTGAACCTTGGGGTACATCACCAATAACCTTAGACCACTCAAAGTTATGCCGCGTACACACGATTGGTCCATCTGATGAGAACGGTCTGATGGACCGTTTTCATTGGTTACCCGATGAAGCTGACTGAAGGTCAGTCGTGCCTACACACCATCGGTTAAAAAAACGATCGTGTCAGCACGCGGTGATGTAAAACACAACGACGTGCTGAAAAAAACGAAGTTCAATGCTTCCAAGCATGCGTCGACTTGATTCTGATCATGCGTGGATTTTTAACCGATGGTTGTGCCAACTAACGATTGTTTTTTTTCTATCGGTTAGGTATCCATCGGTTACATTTAAAGCAAGATTTCTTTTTTTTAACCTATGGATAAATAACCGATGGAGCCCACACACGATTGGTTTGGTCCGATGAAAACAGTCCATCAGACCGTTCTCATCGGTTTAACCGATCGTGTGTACGCGGCATAAGAATCATTAACCACAATTTTTTTTTTCTAGCAAAAACTGTTGTCTATTATTAAACTTTTCAGTATGTTACCAACTATAGACATTAAACTAACATGTCTATAATCACTTGGTAAAAACTTTGACCCCTGTTTAAATATACACTCCACATTGACCCTACCCCAATCCAGTGGTACTATGTAATATATACTATACTATCCCAAATAATGTTTTATATGAACATTTGTAATAAGCTCTGCATGTTTAAAGATTACCAGGTCCAGCAGAGTATAATTTCTAGTTGGGGCCCCTATGAACGTTACCATAAAATTGTCTTGTAATACATTTATACATTTTTGCCCTTTGACTGTTCCAGCAGTGGCATCACTCTAGTCAATTTTTGGGTAGTTAAAATGACCAATTATCCTCACTGTGCTAGCCCTTGCAACTTTTTCTATCTGTGCAAGGAGCTGAGTATCCACCTCCTCATTAACACCGGGTGGCCTATAGCAAACTACAGTATGCACACCCATATACAGTGAAGGAAAAAAGTATTTGATCCCCTGCTGATTTTGTACGTTTGCCCACTGACAAAGAAACGATCAGTCTATAATTTTAATTGAAGGTTTATTTTAACAGTGAGACAGAATAACAACAACAAATATTCAAAAAAAACGCATTTCAAAAAAGTTATAAATTGATTTTCATTTTAACGAGTGAAATAAATATTTGATCCCCTAACATTCAGCAAGATTTCTGGCTCCCAGGTTACTTCTTAAAGGGAGTGCTGCTAATCTCAGCTTTGTTACCTGTATAAAACATACCTGTTCATAGAATCAATCAATCAATTAGATTCAAATCTCTCCACCATGGTCAAGACCAAAGAGCTGTCTGAGAATGTCAGGGACAGGATTGTAGACCTACAGAAGTCTGGAATGAGCTACAAGAAATACAAAATAACTGTCAATCTCCCTCGGTCTGGGGCTCCATGCAAGATCTCACCTCATGGAGTTTCAATCATCATGAGAACAGTGAGGAATCAGCCCAGCACTGCACAGGAGAATCGTGTCAATGATCTCAAGGCAGCTGGGACCATAGTCACCAAGAAAACAATTGGTAACACACTACACCATGAAGGACTGAAATCCTGCAGAACAAGGTCCCCCTGCTCAAGAAAGCACATGTGCAGGCCCGTCTGAAGATTGCTAAGGAACATCTAAATGATTCAGAGGAGAACTGGGTGAAAGTGTTGGGGTCAGGTTATACCCAATTAAACTCTTTGGCATCAACTCAACTCGCTGTGTTTGAGGCAGAGGGGAATGCTGCCTATGACCCCAAGAACACCCTCCCCACCGTCAAACATAGAGGGGAAAACAATATGCTTTGGGGGGGGTTTCAGCTAAAGGGACAGGACAACTTCACGGCATTAAAGGGATGATGGACAGGACCATGTACCTTCAAATCTTGGGTGAAAACCTCCTTCCCTCAGCCAGGGCATAGAAAATGGGTCATGGTTGGGTATTCCTGCATGACAATTACCCAAAACACATGGCCAAGGCAACAAAGGAGTGGCTCAGGAAAAAGCACATTAAGGCCCATAGAAAATATGTGGAGGGAGCTGAAGGTTTGAGTTACCAAACGTCAGCCTCGAAACCTTAATGACTTGGAGAGGATCTACATAGAGGAGTGGGACAAAATCCTTCCTGAGATGTGTGCAAACCTGGTGGCCAACTACAAGAGACGTCTGACTTCTGTGATTGCCAACAAGGGTTTTGCCACCAAGTACTAAGTCATGTTTTGCGAAGGAGTCAAATACTTTTTTCACTTATTAAAATGAAAATCAATTTATAACTTTTTTTTAAATGCATTTTTCTGGTCATTTCGTCTGGTGGATTTACTCTTGATTTACTCTGGTGACCATTGAACATCATAGTCATATTCAGACACCCAGCACATCTGCTGTAACAGGAAAGTGGAGGAATGACTCTAGAGGTTGTTGGAACAATGCCTGACAATATGTCTATCTTAGTGACTTAAGTTGTGACTAATGCCGCGTACAAACGACCGTTTTTAATGTCATGGAAAAGACTACGCTTTCTCTGCGTGATTCTTGTCAATCCGGCCTTGCATACACACAATCGTGAAAAAAAAAATGCTGGAGCAAAGCGTGGTGACGTACAACACGTACGACGGCACTATAAAGGGGAAGTTCCATTCAAATTGCGCCACCCTTTGGGCTTGATTATGCAAATTTCCCTTCTCATAACTTGCTTCTAAGCATGCACGTTTTTTCCCCGTCGATAAAGCCTACACACGACCATTTTTCACGACGTGAAAAACGTAGAGAAAAAATAGAGCATATTCTACATTTTTAATGGCCATATTTCACGTCGCGAAAAATACACACGATCGTTTTTAATGACCAATTAAAAAAATTGCATTTTCTCGTCATAAAAAACGGACGTGTGTACGCGACATTAGGCTGTGCAGTAAGAAGGTACATGCAGTGCAGCACAACACACTGTTCCTGCTAATAGGTAAGTGCAGCATGGTGCAGTGGCAGAAAACACTCATGCCGCGTACACACGGTCGTTTTTTGGCATGAAAAAAATGACATTTTTAAAAACGTCATTTAAAATCATTGTGTGTGGGCTTCACATAATTTTTCGGCTTTCGTTTTTTAAAATGTCGTTTTTCGGGTTGTAAAAAATGATTGTGTGTGGGCTAAAACAACGTTTCAAACCCGCGCATGCCCAGACAATGGTGTGTGGGCAACTTCGTTTTTTGGACATGCTGAAAAATATCATTTCTTTTCATGCCGAAAAACGACCGTGTGTACGCGGCATTAGAGTCGAGCTGCAGCAAACAGAACTGTATTAAAATTGAGGTTTGGCAATTCACAACAAACCCGGTGGGCAAGCACCCCCACCGGTAGCACTCACAGAATGTAACAGCGATGAGTAGTAGCAGAAGGTATCAGATAGTTACATAGATATTAGTTACAAAGTTATGCCGCGTACACACGATCATTTTTCGGCATGAAAAAAACGAAATTTAAAAAAAAATCTTATTTAAAATGATCGTGTGTGGGCTTCACATAATTTTTCGGGTTCTGAAAAACTACAACATTTTTTTTTCGAACATGCTGCATTTTTTAACAACGTTTTAAACAATGTCGTTTTTCAGGTTGTAAAAAATGATCGTGTGTGCGCTAAAACGACGTTGCTCAGAAGCAAGTTATAAGATGGGAGCGCTCGTTCTGGTAAAACTACCATTCGTAATGGAGTAAGCACATTCATTACGCTGTAACAGACAGAAAAGCGCGAATCGTCTTTTACTAACAGGACATCAGCTAAAGCAGTCCCAAGGGTGGCGTCATCCGCATGGAACTTCCCCTTTATAGTGCCGTCGTACGTGTTGAACGTCACCGCTCTTTGCTAGAGCATTTTTTTAAAACGATGTGTGTGGGCAACGTCGCTTTGATGATGAAGTTGGAAAAAACAATGTTTTTTTCATGCCGAAAAATGATCGTGTGTACGCGGCATTAGTCAGGTTGAAAAAAGACTGTGTGTACGCGGCATTAGTCAGGTTGAAAAAAGACACAAGTCCATCTAGTTCAACCAATAAAAAAAAAAAACGCAAAGCATGATCCAATTTGCTACAGCAGGGTAAAAAATTCCTTCCTAACCCCCAGAGAGGCAATCAGATTTTTCCTGGATCAACTTTACCTATAATTGTCAGTACCCAGCAATATTATGTACATTAAGGAAATAATCCAGGCCTTTTTAAAAGCAATCTACTGAGCTGGCCAGAACCACCTCTGGAAGGAGTCTATTCCACATTTTCAAAGCTCTTACTGTAAAGAAACCTTTCTGTATTTGGAGATTAAATATTTTTTCCTCAAGACATGAAGATCGACCCCTTGTCCTCTGTGATGACCAAGTTCACTATATGGACCACTTATGTATTTGTACATGTTGATCATATCCCCCTCAATCTCCTCTTCTCAAGAGAGAATAAATTCAGTTCCTCTAATCTGTCCTCATAGCTGAGCTCCTCCATGCCTCTTATCAGTTTGGTTGCCCTTCTCTGCACTTTCTCCAGTTCCCTGATATCCTTTTTAAAAACTGATGCCCAAAACTGCCCTGCATATTCCGGGTGAGGTCTTACTAATGATTTGTACAGGGGCAACATTATATCTCCCTATCTCTGGAGTCCATAACCTCCAGATCCTTCTCCACTACAGATCCCCCCAGTTGTACGCCCCATAGTATGTATGATGCATGCACATTCTTAGCCCCCAAGTGCATAACTTTACATTTATCAACATTAAACCTCATTTGCCACTTAGTTGCCCAATTAAACAGAGCATTGAGGTCAGCTTCCAAGCTGTAATTCCACTGCATAGCTTGGTGTCATCTGCAAAGACTGAAATTGTACTTTTAATCCCAGACCCAATATCATTTATAAAGATATTAAAATGTAAGGGTCCCAGCACTGAACCTTGGGGTACACCACTGATAACCTTAGACCAAGAATAACCTTAGTAAGAATCATTAACCACTACACCATTAGTTTTCTATCCATTTACAAACGGATCTTTCCAAGCCTGTAGACTTTACTTTATACATTAGCCGTGTGTGGGGAACTGTATCGAATGCTTTTGCTAACTCTAAGTATACCACGTCCACAGCCACCCATCTGTCCAAGGTTTTACTTGCCTCCTCATAAAAAGAAATCAGATTTGCTTGAGAACTTCGGTCTTTCATTAATCTGTTGTCTGTCTGTTGTTTAAAATATTTTTTTCCAACAAGAACTCGTCTATGTGGTCTTTTATATAACGCTCCAGTATCTTTCCAACTATATAAGTTAAACTAACAGGTCTATAGTTAATTGGTAAAGACTTTGATCCCTTTTTAAATATGGGCACCACATTGGCCTTACACCAATCTTGTGGTACTATTCCAGTCATTAATGAGTCCCTAAAAAAATGTAAACAATGACTTTGAAATTGGTCCAGGTGCTTTATCTAGCTTTATTCTGTCTAAATATTTCTGGACCATATCATATTTGAGCCATTGTGGATCATTTGGGTCAATACCATCCCCATTATGGACATGAGCTCCCCCATGTTCATTTGTGTACACAGAGCTAAAGAAGATATTTAATAAATTAGCCTTCTCTTTGTGCCCAGTCACCCACTCTAGATTATGTTGTAAAGGCCCTACATGCGCAGACCTGACTTTTTTTACTATTAATATATTTGAAGAATTTGGGGGGTAATCGGCGCATTAGCTGTGAAGAAACGCCCCCCCCCCATGCCATTTCTTCACAAGCACGTGCCGTGACTGCCAGCTCCCGCGCGGGAGTGATGTCACCATCACCCGATTCCGGACAGTCACAGAGCCGTAGTCCATGGCCCCAGAAGGAAGAGGGGCAAACATGGATGTGGCCTGCAGCGGGGACCCGCGGGCTTCGTTTGCTGGTGTCACATAATGTGCTAGTATGTGATACATACTAGAACATTATGCTTTTATTTTGCAGGGGCAAAGGAAGGAAGTAAAACCCATCAGCATTTACTTCCTGGAGAAAAAAGAGGATCACCGCTCCAGGTGGGTCGCTATGTAGAGTATCCTGAGTAGACTGACTCAGGATACCGTGGGTGCTGGCAATTTCGCGTTTCGCACTGAGCTAGTGCTTAATCATGATTAAGCACTAGCTCAGTGCGAAACGCGTCGGCTGTTCCCCTGTTCCTTTGCTGTGACCTTGTGAAGTGATGCATTTGCTGTTCGTTTGAATAAAAAGACAACCTTTTTGGTTATTGGAGTGCGGCTATCCATTTCCTCTCTTCGTATTTCAAGCATTTACTTCCTCTTTAAAGTTAAGTGTTTTTATCTTTACCGTATATATGTTTGTTGCTTACAGCTAACATTAAATGAAATAATGTTATGGTCACTGCTACTCAGATGTACTTTT
This sequence comes from Rana temporaria, assembly GCF_905171775.1. Taxonomy (NCBI): domain Eukaryota; kingdom Metazoa; phylum Chordata; class Amphibia; order Anura; family Ranidae; genus Rana; species Rana temporaria. Next base: position 142,760,422 of record NC_053491.1, on the reverse strand, counting down.
ATATGAATATTGGTAATAAGCTCTGCATGGGTTTATCATTTTTTGCCCTTTAACTGTCCCAGCAGTGCCATTACTCCAGTCAACTTCCGGGTAGTTAAAATCCCCCATTATAATCACTGTCCCAGCTCTTTCCATCTGTGCAGGGAGCTGAGTCTCCACCCCCTCACTAATACTGGGAGATCTATAACAAACTCCAATCATAACCTTTGTAGTACGCACGCCCATGTACAGTTGCACCCATGATGCATTTGATTTATCACACTCTCCAACAGCACCTGTCTCAAGGGGCAGAATGTGGCCTGACCCATCTCTATTCAAGTGGGGAGGCTTCCAGGAAGGATAATGTGTCCCTGCACTTTATCTACTTGTCTGAACCCTCTCCCTGATGCTAAGCACTGTCCCTGACAGACGGTGACCTGTTCCTACTTCCACATGCAAAATTCGCACCAAACCTAGGAGCCTGGGTCTTAAATAGACTTTCCGTGAAACAAGATGGCTGCCAGATGGGGGGGCCAGCATCCAATTTGATGCTGCCTCTCTGTGACGGAGAAAATCATAGAGGAACTAGGTTCCTCTTAACTTCCTCCTCCACCTGCATCGCCGCTGAGGATGAATGCCACCTGCAGTGGAGAAAATATACTGCTGTAGAGTGCTGCAAAGCATGCTCATTGGAAGGTGTACAGTGCAGCAGTGTGAGTCCAGTCTTTATGCTTTCCAGAGAGCAGATACTTTACCTGACAAGTATATTCACAGTTATTAGTGGCTGAGCTGTGAACAGTATCTTTAGCTGATCTCTGTATGTAATGTAAAAAACAATTACGGTATAAGTTAGCTGAAAAAAATTTCAGTCAACCCCCCACGCCCAATATTTAACATTAGCCTGGTACCAAAAGCTATGCCTTGTGGTAATTAATTGCCATAGATGACTTTCACATTTAGCAATGACCGCAGTCAGTATTTTTGTGAAAGGACAGCTTAGCACTTGATGACCATAATTGTTTTTCTATCCCAGTTTCTTCATGTTTCACATTCAATTGCTTTTTTAAATTGTACAAATACCGTTAGGGCCTGATTGATTTTACTTAGCATAATGTGAAGTCTTTGTTTATTGCCTGGGTGTCTACAAATATAACTTTGTGAGTGTTTATGTGATGAATTATTAGTTTTTATCATGTTATTGCAGTTTCCTGGGCCACATACTGTATCATAATAATAAAATATATTGACTAAAAATGTTATCTGTCTAAAGATTACAGACACTCAAAGGTGCATTTTGCAGCTGCCCTCTTTTCTGTACAGTAGACTTTCCATAAAGCCGGTCATGCATGGATCGAAATCCCTGCTGAACAAACCAGCTAAATTTGATTGATTTATGGTCTAGATGACTGTAACCAAGTCGATGTATCGATGGACTTGGGTACAACTAGCCTGATGAGTTTTTCCTGAATGCAGGGCTAGATTAAGAGCACCATGGGCCTGGTGCTGAGGATTTTGGTGGGACTTTTTTATGAAAATAAATTAAATGAAAACTCAAACAATGTTTTGCTGAATCAAATTACATATTTTATTTACCATTAAAGTAGCAAAACAGAAACGTATTGAATGATGATAGGCACTGATAAGTGGCACTGATAGGTGGCACTGATGAGGAAGCACTGATAAGCAGCACTATTGATGGACATTGATGGTCACTGATAGGCAGCACTGATGGGCACTGATTGGCACTTATGGGGTTACACTGAGTTAACCCACTTCAGCCAGTTCACACTGACCTGACAGCCTGAAACAACAAAGGATAGGAAATTATATTTGCAACTACCAACCCAGGCCCCAGATCCTAAGGCTGGGTTTACCCTTATGCAAACTGAGTGTGACCGGCTGTCAATAGAGCCGGTTCACACACCTCCAGGGCGGCCTCGGTCCGCATTTGGAAAGAGTCCTGTGCATCTTTGGCCCTAAATCAGGAAGAAATTTAGACCTGATTTGCACCTGAATAGGTGAACAGGGATGCATCGGACCTCCTGCTGTGAGCCGCAGCATGTGTGAACCCAGCCTTAGCGGCTGGCGATTTTGTGCAGACTAGACTAGTGTCAGTGTATTGGGCTGATATTAAGGTAGGGGCCTGGAGCTGCAGCTCCAATTGCCTCTACGTTAATCTGGCCCTGCTCTGCGGTAGTGATTCACCCTTCAGCAAGTGTGCTGATGGGGAAATTGGCATATTTTTTTAACACGCTGGTTGAACAAAGAAAAAAATATTAATGTATCGCCAGCCTAACAAGTATACCTAAATGAAAGCTTGATACTTGACAGATACAAAAAAAGCACAATTTCTTGCCTAAATCTGCAGGTAAAGCACTTAAAGGTACAAATATGATGATGTAATAACCCACAAGGCCTCCCAAAGGTTACAGCTAGATGTGAACACAGAAGCTAGATGTGAACCTCGCCAGCAGCGGCATCTTCTTCCCAGTTCCTTCTGGGTGCCAATCTAATGACACCTTCATTGGTCGCCACAGGATTCAGTTGTCCCATTGTACACGCTATAGAAGAATACAAGCCTGTTTCTTTGGCAATAAATAGATTCCCTGCTCTTTTTTGTATGACGCCTTTAGTTCTGCTTTAAAGTAAAAGCCAGAGCATTGGTTCAAAACAGAGAGGGCATGAGCAACAGAAATATTTTTTCTGTCCTTGCAAATGCTATTCTGGTTCTAATCACGGACCTATGAGAGAGGAGTGTATACATCTAGTCTTCTAGAAACATAATTTCCAGTCCTGACAACAAAAACTACTAGAGCCTACTAAAGTAGGGTGACCAGACATCCCCGATTTTCAGGGACAGTCCCCGGACTGAGGACTGAGGACACCTGTCCCTGGTTTTGTCCCCGGATTGGATTTGAACAGGGACTCAGGCAAATTTCAAAGACAGTCAGACACAGTGAGAAAACACTGGTTAGGCACACATTTAACCTTTTGATTGCCCCTGCTGTTAACCAGCCAGTGTCATTATTACAGTGATAGTGCATATTTTTAGCACTGATCACTGTATCAGTTTCACTGGACCCCAAAAAGTGTCAAAAGTATCAGTTGGTGTCTGATTTTTCTGTCGCAATATCACAGTCTGGCCCCATTCACACTTATGCGAATTGGTTGCGGCTTACACCGCATCTAATTCGCATAACATTATAAAATACATTGATTGTAATGAGGCTGGTTCACATATGTGCGATGCATTCTCACTGTGCATTGCCCAAAAAACGTTGGTGTTTTCTAGGCATTGCGGTGTGGCTCAGGTGCGAATTCAGGCCCATTATCTTCTATGGGCATGCATCTGATTTGCAGATGTGTTTAGTTCTCAACAGGATTTCTCTCCCTGCTCACTACACTTCCCCCCTCTCCCTCCTCTCTTCCAGGTCACCAAATTCGCAGCTACAACGCAGATGATCCGCTGAACAGCTCTGTTATCTCAGAGATAAGAGAGCTGGAATTCGCACCACACAAGTGTGAACCCAGCCTCCCACTTTAAGTCACTGATTGCCGCCATTGCTAGTAAAAAATGTAATTTTAAAAATCTGCTCACCTTATACTAAAGCAGCCTTTCTCAAACTTTTTACCTCAGAGGAACCCTTGAAATAATTTTCAGGTCTTGCTAAAACCAACACATTAAGGGTCATTGGAAACATTTCTCTTACCTATGTGGCCAGTGGGAAGAATGCTCCATGTAACTCTTTATAGTGGTGGTCAGAATGAATCCCTTACAGACAGCTAAAATGATTACTTATGTCAGGGATCCTCAAACTACGGCCCTCCAGCTGTTGTGGAACTACACATCCCATGAGGCATTGTAAAACTCTGACATTCACAGACATGACTAGACATGATGGGAATTGTAGTTCCTGAACAACTGGAGGACCATAGTTTGAAGACCCATGACTTATGTCATGCAACTGGCTTTGCCAAATGGCATTGGCCCAGGAACTCTGCAAGCACTATAAAATGAGAGGTCAGTCATCCACAGCTCAAAGAACCCCTAGTAACTTGTGGAAGAACTCTGGTTTCAGCGGCATCGCTATGGGTGTGGGGGGCCAAGCAGCCAACCCCAGGCACTGTGTTGAAGGTCACGGGTCAACGTGGATTCACTCTTGTCACTGGGTGCAGCTGCCGACACTTGCTGAACTGAGGATTATGCCGCGTACACACAATCAGTCCATCCGATGAGAACGTACCGACGGACCGTTGTCATATGTTAACCGATGAAGCTGACTGATGGTCCGTCGCGCCTACATACCATTGGTTAAAAAAACGATCGTGTCATAACGCCGGTGACGTAAAACACAACGACGTGCTGAAAAAAATGAAGTTCAATGCTTTCAAGCATGCGTCGACTTGATTCTGAGCATGCGTGGATTTTTAACCGATGGTTGTGCGTACTAACGATCGGTTTTGACCTATCGGTTAGCAATCCATCGGTTAAATTTTAAAGCAAGTTGGGGCCTACACACGATCGATTTTGACCGATGAAAACGGTCCATCAGACTGTTGTCCTCTGGTTAACCTATCGTGTGTATGAGGCCTCAGGCTTTCTCCTCCCTCCAGCCTGCTGGGAGGCGATAGACAGCCACCACTAAGACTCATCTCAGTCTCAGTGGGGCACTAAGAAGATAAGGCAGAGTTTTGTTCCTCTCTCCCCCCTTGTCATGTGATTTATGACATGGAGAGCGGATAGAGAAGTTTCCGTCATTCCAAAATCTGTGAGTACAAGGGGTAAGGGGGGGTGAAAACTGATGTAGGAGGGACTCTGATGGGGCTGATATATGGACGCACACTGATAGGGGAACACTGATGTAAGCAGGCACTCTCATTGGGACACCTTATACGGTATATAGGGGGACTGGTTGGGACACCTGATGTAAAGGGGGACTCTGATTGAACACCTGATGTAAATAGGGCTCTAATGGGGCACCTGTTGTAAAGAGGGACTTTGATTGGGATACCTGATGTAAAGGGGGCCTTTCATATGGGACACCTGATGTAAAGGGGGCATATGATGGGGATACCTGATGTAAAGGGAGACTCTGATAGGAACATTTGATCTAAAGGATTACTCTGATAAAACACCTGATGTGAAGGGGGACTCTGATTGGGACACCTGATCTAAAGGGGGACTCTGATTGGGACACCTGATCTAAAGGGGGACTTTGATGAGGCCACCTGATCTAAAGGGGGACTCTGATGAGGACACCTGATGTAAAGGGGAACACTGATAGGAACAACTTATGTAAGGTGGGACTCTGATTGGAAATCTGATATAAAATGGGACACTGATTGGGACACGGGATATATAGGGGGACTCTGATTGGTCCCCTCATTTAAAGGGGGACTCTAATGAGGGCACCTGATGTAAGCGGGGACTCTGGTTTGAACATCTGATGTAAAGAGGACTCTGATTTGGACTCCTGATGTAAAGTGGGACTCTGATGAGGGCACCTTATGTTAAGTGTTTTTATTTTCTTAAACTTGAAATGTGGATGTGATTGGCCTACTTTAATGTTTAATTAGAGAGAGATTTGGAACTTTTTAGCAACCAAACCTCTTTAAATTTGAATTTATTCCCACTTCCCTATGTAAACATTTGTGTATTGCCAGAATGTGTTCACAATTGTATGCATTCCTGCAATACACAAACACAGATACAGATTACAGATGTGCATTGGTGAAGTTAATTCTTATTGCTTTTTGCACTCATTCACCTGCGGCAAAACGCATGATAACAAAGTACCATGCGTTTTAATGCAGCGTGATTTTTTTTTATGGTGGTTTTGTGCATTCTTCACTGTGCTGTGCAAAAATATGCACACTCCATCATATCTGCAAAGGTGTGAATAAAGCATTTTGCTCTGTGCACTGAAATTAGCCCTACCCCCTCCACCTGGGGGGGGTTGCCACCTTTGCTCTGGGTGCGCTGATTGATCTTGTCCTGGCAGTAAGTGACGCCATCAAGTAGGTAGTGATATCTGACCATGATTGTGTCCCCCCTATCTGTGACAGCATATGGATTGGCGCACCAACACGACCGCATCATTTATAGGAGCCAGTTTGGGGTGCGCACAGTGACGTGTGTAATAGTTTTTACGGCACTACTATTGCCATTCTACACAGTGTTATATGGGAAAAAAAATATTCGGGGTGACACCATGTATTACTGCACCAGGTGACACCAACCCTAGTGACCCCACTGCCTGGTTTACAATGTCTGTACTAGAGAATATGTAAACAACATTACTTTTTAGCTGCTTCAAACACTTTCAACATTGTTTTTTTTTTCTTTTTTTATCAGTTATGTGGTAGAAAACACATTGTACAACAGGGTATAACATTTGACTGATTCTATCAACTTGATCCACAATGATTTCAAAAGATGTTTAATTTTTTTCAACCCACTTGTAGTTCTGGGCATGGGCAATATCTTACAAGAAAAATGTGCCAGAAATCTTGGCTTGAGCTTTGAATTGAATATACTGCCAGGATCATTCAGCTGGTTATCTTAATATATTCATGTTTTTGTTTTTCAGATCAGGTCAAGACTTTTATCTTTTTTACGTTATAACGGTTTCAGGCTACCTCAAGCCTTTTTTTCAAATGGAAACACATGAACAGGATGCAATGACAATGGAGAATAAATTCTTGGTGTCCAGACGTATTTATTCTGAGGATTCCTTAAGCGCTCATCATGAAATAGTAGAAAGAGATCACACCACAGCAGTGGATCACCTGAAACAGTTATGTGGGTAAGCAGAAACAACACTTAGGCCTCGTACACACGAGCGAGGAACTCGACGGGCGAAACACATAATTTTCCTTGTCAAATTCCTTGTTAGGCTTGTCGAGGAACTCGACAAGCTTGCTTTGCGTACACACAGTCAAGACAAAATCTCCTCGTTCTCAAACGCGGTGACGTACAACACGTACAACGGCAGGGGAAGTTCGATTCCATTGGCTAAACTCTTGGGGCTGGTTTTGCTAATCTCATGTGTTTGCGTGTTAAGTAAAATTTTGTTAAGAGACGATTTGCACTTTTCAGTCTGTTACAGCTTGAAAAATTTGTTATCTCCATTACAAATGCTACTTTTACTCCCGTCTCATACTTTATTCTGAGCAAGCGCGGGTTTCTTAGCATACACACACTCGAGTTTCTCGTCGGAAACCAGCCCGACGAGGAACTCAACGAGCCAATTTGAGACTCCCGTCGAGGAAATAGAGAACTTGCCCTCTTTTTGGCTCGTCGAGTTTCTCGACAGTTTCCTCTACGAAAATGTACACACGACCGGTTTCCTTCACCCCCTTCCTTCCCAGACCGATATGTATTCTTCCATATATTTTTGGTAAAAAAAACAGTATATTGATTGGTTTGCGCAAAAGTCATAGCGTCTACAAAATAGGGGATAGTTTTATTGCATTTTTTTTTTACAAGTAAGGGCGGCGATCTGCGATTTTTATTGTGACCGTGACATTGCGACAGACACATCGGACACTTTTGACACATTTTTTGGGACCATTCACATTTATACAGCGATTAGTGCTATAAAGCTGCAATAATTACTGTATGAATGTGACTGTCAGGAAAGGGGTTAACACTAGGGAGCGCTGAAGGGGTTAAATATGTTCCCTTGTGAGTGATTCTAATTGTAGGGGTGGGGACTCACAAAGGGAGGAGACTGATCTGTGTTCCTCTGTACTGGGAAAACACTCACCTCTGATAGGAGGTGGATATGTGTGTTTACACACACAGATCCATGGCCCTAACATGATCACAGGCAATCGCGGGTGCCCGGCAGACATCGCGGCCGCCGGGCACGTGCACAGGGTCCCGAGCAATGCTGCGGGCGTGGCAGTGCGTGCGCGCCCCCTAGACAGCCGGGAAGCCCAGGACATCATATGACGTCCACCCAGGATGGGAGAACCCATCTGTGGACGTCATTTGACTATGGGCGGGTAGGGAAGTGGTTAAGCCACATTTGTCATTAGTCAAATACTGTGAAGGTGCAATTCTATCCTATCAAAACTTATTTAAAAAAGAAAAAGGTAGCATTAAACTGCTTGCATTTGCAGGAAATCCAAGTTATCTTCTATTATCCAGTAGTATTATCCCACAATAAGCAGTTCATAAAATTAAGTGTGAAAGGGGGCCACTCACCCTGCATGAGGGGGGTACCTTTCACCGTACACACATTCATCACTGACGGAGATCAGGCGGGGACTGCGGTCATGTGAGAATCAAACATTAAGGCAGTTCCTTGACTTGGAGATGAGTGGTGCGTCACTGTGTGGAGCTCCTCTGAAAAGTGCTGTCTCATGTCACTACATACTGTTGCTTGATGTATGCTGCATTTAGGAGGGACACTGTTGAGCCCATGCCCTCTCCACCAGTCTACTGTACCTCTGCCACCTCACACCCAGTGACAGAATGGGGTCCCGCCATGCACCTAGCCTGGACCTTATGCATGCACTTGCTATCTCCTTCCTTCCCAACGGCGGATCCAGGGGGGGCAACAGGGCAATTCCCCCCCCCCCCCCGAGACAATCATGTCACATTGGCTTTAAAAAAATAGATAAAAAGTCTCTCACTCTCTCTCATCACCAGGGCCGGACTGGCCCAGCCTGGTAGGTTGCCTGTCCTGAGGCTGCTTTGAGCTGTAGCTGACTGCAGCGCTCCCCCTCTCTACTGCGTTTATGACACCGGGCATCTCTCGATGTGTGTGAGAGCTGGGTCTGTGTTCGGCTGTGCTGCCTGTGCTAGACCTGCTTGTGTGATAGTAGATGGAGATGGAACACTGATTGAATCAGTGTTTTGTCTATCACACAAGCCCGTCTAGGGGGACCTTGCTAGAGCACACTGCCCTGCCGAACACAGACCTACAGCTCCTGTTTTTTCCATGACACATGTCGGGAGAGGAGATACCTGCTGTGTATGATTGAAGCAATGCCATGGTGAGTGCCATGCACAGTGGGGCTTCATTCATATACAAAGTGGGGCTGCATTCATATACAAAGTGGGGCTGCATTAATATACAAAGTGGGGCTGCATTAATATACAAAGTGGGGCTGGATTAATATACAAAGTGGGGCTGCATTAATAGACAAAAGTGGGACTGCATTTATAGACAAAAGTGGGACTGCATTCATCCTTCCTGTATCGGTTTGCCAGGTTAAGGGTCTCTGTAACGCAGGTTTGGTCCCGATTGTTTTGGGAAAGTGACCGCAGGGGATGGAGCTAGGTCACTGACCCCCTCGCTACTGGAAGGCCCGTCACCAACATCAGGTGCCACACTTCAAAACTGGCTGCAATAGTTCTTGGTTACCCATAGAAATCACAATACTCCTCCTGCTTGTCTTGCCGTGTAGACCTTTTGTAGTGGCTGTGCTCCATACACTACCTGTGCTTTACTGACAGTAGTTCTTTCATATGCTGAGAACCATCATGCATCCCTTTAAAGAACTTCTGTCCAGGCTTAAAACTGTTGATGCAACTTTTACTTGAATTAACTGAATAGCACAGTTCAACATGAACAGTAACATTACAATGTCCCTAACTATCTCTAGCATACAGATGGCAGATGGCATACAGATGGCAGAACTTTTTCAGCCAACATATACGAAAATACGTGTTTTTTCTGCTATTTAGCGCCACCCTTTGGGCAACTTCTGCTAATGTTGTCTTATGGTCAGCATTGGTTTGGAGCATGTGTGTTTGTACTTTGGATTTTAGTCTGACGGACTTGTGTACACACGATCGGATAATCCGACGGAACACATTTGTTGAAATAGCAATAGTCCTGCGAGCCACCACTCCTATAGTCTTAAATGTAATCAATATAAATAAAGCTGCCAGTGTGAAACACCTCTCATAAATTTGTGCCAAATTAAATGAATAAACAAAACGCAGCGCTGAGAAACTTAGTAGTGCACACACCACTACAAAAAACTGATGAGTGTCCAGTAAGTGATACAAAATTATAAAAATACCAGAAAAAGGAACACATTTGTTGTCGGACAATTTGAGAGCATGGCTATCCAACATTTGTTGTTGTTGGAAATTCCAACAACAATTGTCCGATGGAGCATACAGACGATCGGATTATCAGACAAAGCACGTCCATCACACAATTGTTGTCGGAATATCCAATCATGTGTACAGGCCTTAAGATTGCCCTGTATTTGGTTCCATCCATCAGAATATTCACATAATTTAATATATTCTAAGTTCTTTGTGATCCTTTGCAGCCAGCCTCCACAAAGTTCATCTCAGCAGTGGGCTTACTAAAATAATATTAGCTGGATTCAGGTAGATGTGTGCATTATTACGGCGGCGTAGCATATCGTATTTACGCTACACCGCCGTAAGTCAGAGAGGCAAGTGCTGTATTCACAAAGCACTTGCCTCCTAAGTTACGGCGGCATAGCGTAAATGGGATCGGCGTAAGCGAGCCTAATTCAAATGAGGATGAGGGGGCGTGTTTTATGTAAATGGGTGGTGACCTGACGTGATTGACGTTTTTTACGAACAGCGCATGCGCCGTCCGTGTACATATCCCAGTGTGCATTGCTCCAAAGTACGCCGCAAGGACGTATTGGTTTCGACGTGAACGTAAATTACGTCCAGCCCCATTCAACGGACGACTTACGCAAACGACGTAAAATTTTCAAATTTCGACGCGGGAACGACGGCCATACTTAACATTGGCTAGGCCACCTAGGGGGCAGCTTTATCTTTACGCCGGCGTACCTCTTATGGAAACGGCGTATCTTTACTGCGACGGGCGCACGTACGTTCGTGAATCGGCGTATCTAGTCATTTACATATTCTACGCCAAACTCAACGGAAGCGCCACCTAGCGGCCAGTGGAAAAATTGCACCCTAAGATACGACGGCGTAGGAGACTTACGCCACTCGTATCTTAGCCTAATTTAAGTGGATCTGGTTTCCAGAATACGCTTAAATTTACGTCGGCTTAGATTCAGAGTTACGACGGCATATCTACTGATACGCCGACGTAACCCTACCTGAATCCAGCTATGTATGTGTATGTGAGAGACAGCAGTTTTTTAGTAGCTTTCTTTGTAAAGGAATCAGATTTTCCTTAAAAACTTAGCTGTATGAAGTTATAATTTACTAATATTCAACATTATGCCCAATGCCACCCTCCTCTTTGTTTCTCAGACCATCCCTGTATTTGAGTAATGATTTTGGGAAGCACAGAGACCAACGAAGACTTGTATTCTTTTAGCATTGTTGGGGCAGAAACTTGTGTAATAAATGATAAAACAAAGTATGCAAAGCTCATACAGGAAAACACCTCTGGTATTACGCCATTGCAATTAAAAAATAATTAACCTTTGGAATTCTTCACGCAGCAAACATGCAGAAAGAAGCAGAGTAACAATCATTGATAATGTAAGTTCACACTCTGCCTACACCAGTTGTAAACATTTACGTAAGTTTCATCTTGATAGCTTATGATTGCTTTCTTTACTAGAGCCTAGAAACATTATCAGAATTCTAGCCCTTCCCATGCAAGCAACTAAAAATGGGTTTTTGTCAGTTCTGCATTTGGAGGTGTCACTTCTTGTACTGACAACTGACAGGTGAGGTGAAATCTCCCCATAGTAACACACGCAACAATAAAAATGAGACAGATGATCTAGTGAGGGAAAAAAGTATTTGATCCCCTGCTGATTTTGTACGTTTGCCCACTGACAAAGAAATGATCAGTCTATAATTATAATGGTAGGTTTATTTTAACAGTGCGAGACAGAATAACAACACAAATATCCAGAAAAACGCATTTCAAAAAAGTTATAAATTGATTTGCATTTTAATAAGTGGAACATGTATTTGACCCCTTCGCAAACCCTAACTTAGGACCAGATTCACAAATGAGATACGACGGCGTTTCTCCTGATACGCCGTTGTATCTCTGTTTCTATCTATGCGACTGATTCATAGAATCAGTTACGCATAGATATCCATAAGATCCGACATGTGTAATTGTTTTACACTGTCGGATCTTAGGATGCAGTACCGCGGCCGCCGCTGGGGGGAGTTCACGTCAAAAACCAACGCCGGGTATGCAAATTAGGAGTTACGGCGGATCCACAACGTTTTTTTGCGTTCGCTACGTCGTCCGTAGTCAAGTTTCCCGTCGCAAAGTTAGTCTTTTTTTTGGTGCCCTAACTTTAGTCAGCAAGTGTATTGCTGTCTAAAGTATGGCCGTCGTTCCCGCGTCGAAATTCAAAATTTAACGTCGTTTGCGTAAGCCGTCCGGGAATACGGAAGTACGCTACGCGTGTCGCCGTTCAAAAAAATGACGTCACGGCGCACAAAGCACGGCGGCAGTTAGGAAACGGAGCATGCGCAGTAGGTCCGGCGCGAGAGCGCGCCTAATTTAAATGGCACACGCCCATTTGAATTGGCCCGCCTTGCGCCGGAGGCCGCAGGCGTAGTTTTCATCGCAAGTGCTTGGTGAATCAGGCAATTGCGATGAAAAATTGCGGCGGTGTAACGTATCTAGGATACGTTACGCCGCCGCGATTCTACGTGAATCTGGCCCTTAGTACTTGGTGGAAAAACCCTTGTTCACAATCACAGAGGTCAGACGTTTCTTGTAGTTGGCCCCCATCTCAAGAGAGATTTTGCCCCACTCCTCTTTGCAGATCCTCTCCAAGTCATTAAGGTTTTGAGGCTGATGTTTGGTAACCCGAAGCTTCAGTTCCCTACACATATTTTCTATGGGATTAAGGTCTGGAGACCTTAATGTGTTTCTTCTTGAGCCACTCCTGTGTTGCCTTGGTCGTGTGTTTTGGGTCATTGTCATGCTGGAATACCCATCCACGACCCATTTCCAATGCCTTGGCTGAGGGAAGGAGGTTCTCACCCAAGATATGACCCATTTTCAATGCCCTGGCTGAGGGAAGGAGGTTCTCACCCAAGATATGACGGTACATGGCCCTGTTCATCATCTCTTTGATACAGTGAAGTTGTCCTGTCCTCTTAGCTGAAAAACAAAGCATAATATTTCCACCTCCATGTTTGACAATGGGGATGGTGCTCTTGGGGTCATAGGCAGAATTCCTCCTCCAAAAACGGCGAATTGAGTTGATGCCAAAGAGCTAAATTTTGGTCTCATCTGACCACAACACTTTCACTCAGTTCTCCTCTGAATCATTCAGATGTTTATTAGCAAGCTTCAGACGGACCTTTACATGTGCTTTCTTGAGCAGGGGGACCTTGCAGGCACTGCAGGATTTCAGTCCTTCATGGCATAGTGTATTACCAATTGTTTTATTGGTGACTATGGTCCCAGCTGCCTTGAGATCATTGACAAGATTCTCCTGTGTAGTTCTGGGCTGATTCCTCTGTGTAGTTCTGGGCCGATTCCTCGCCGTTCTCATGATCAATGAAACTCCACGAGGTGAGATCTTGCATGGAGCCCCAGACAGAGGGAGATTGACAGTTATTTTGTATTTCATCCATTTGCGAATAATCACACCAACTGTTGTCACTCTCTCACCAAGCTGCTTGGCGATGGTCTTTTAGCCCATTCCAGCCTTGTGTAGGTCTACAATCTTGTCCCTGAAATCCTTGGACAGCTCTTTGGTCTTGGCCATGGTGGAGGGATTGGAATCTGATTGCTTCTGTGGACAAGGTGTCTTTTATACAGGTAACAAGCTGAGATTAGGAGCACTCCTTTTAAGAGAGTGCTCCTAATCTCAGCTTTTTACCTGTATAGAAGACACCTGGGAGCCAGAAATCTCACTGATTGATAGGGAATACAATACTTATTTCTCTCAATAAAATGCAAATCAATTTATAACTTTTTTGAAATGTGTTTTTCCAGATATTTTTATTGTTATTGGATTTCTCACTGCTAAAATAAACTTACCATTAAAATTATAAACTGATAATTTCATTTGTCAGTGGGCAAATGTACAAAATCAGCAGGGGATCAAATACCTTTTCCCCTCACTGTAGTAACACAGAAAGCAAAAAGATCTAACTACAAATAAAAAATTTAAGCTGGAATTGGAAATGTTATTATTATTCCAGTTTTCTATCGCACCAATACCAGCGCTTTACAAAATGGATTGAGATGGTAAAGTTACAATGCAATTCAATAAAAGAGGGATTAGAAATCCTTGATCATTAGGGCATACAATCTAAAAGCTTCAAAGTTTTTTTTTTTTTTAAGTGTCATAATATTTCTTAACTATTTTGTGCCCGCGCTATAAACAAAAGACGTCTACAGTGCGGCACTCAATTACCAGGAGGGCGTCCCTGGACGTCCTCCTGTTTACTAGTTCCCTGCGCGCCGCCGCGGGCGCTCATTGGGAAAAAGCTGTGTCTGCCGTGTCACGTGGTTGCCGATGCGCATGCCTGGGGCTGCGATGTCCCCCAGGTACCTGCGATTGGCATTTACAGAGCCAGGGACGTGGATCTCTGTGTGTAAACACAGAGATCCACGTCCTGTCAGGGAGAGGAAACCGATGGTGTGTCCCTTGTACATAGGGACACCGATCGGTCGCCTCCCCCAGCCAGTCCCCTCCCCCCACAGTAAGAATCACTCCCAGGGAACACATTAAACCCCTTGATCGCCCCCTAGTGTTAACCCCTTCCCTGCCAGTCACGTTTATACAGTAATCAGTGCATATGTATAGCACTGTTCACTGTATAAATGTGAATGGTCCCAAAATAGTGTCAAAAGTGTCCGATCTGTCCGTCGCAATATCGCAGTCCTGACAAAAAACGCAGATAACCGCCTAGTAAAGTAAGTACTAGTAAAAAAAAAAGTAATAAATCTATCCCCTATTTTGTAGGCGCTATAACTTTTGCGCAAACCAATCACTATACGCTTATTGCGATTTTTTTTTACCAAAAATATGTAGAAGAGTACATATTGGCCTAAACTGAGAAAAAAATTGTATATTTATTATAGCAAAAAGTAAAAAATATAGTTTTTCTCAAAATTGTCAGTTATTTTTGTTTATAGCGCAAAAAATAAAGGCTGCAGAGGTAATCAAATACCACCAAAAGCAAGCTCTATTTGTGGGAAAAAAAGGATGTAAATTTTGTTTGGGAGCCACGTCGCACGACCGCGCAATTGTCATTCAAAGCGTGACAGTGCTGAAAGCTGAAAATTGGCCTGGGCAGGAAGGGGGTGAAAACAGAGGCGTCCCTAGGGGGGAGCCAGAGGGGGCCCTGACCCCCCCAACATGATGCTGTGCCCCACCATGTGCCCCCCCCCCCCAAAAAAAATTATTATTATTTTTTTTGCAATTTTTGTATTTTGCTCCCCGAGAGGGAGAGCGTCCCCAGTCAGCTCTGCGGGGGATTCCTCCCCCTCCCTCTGCTCACCGACACTGCATAATGCGAGCGCTCACACAACCAGATATTCTAGCCTGGACCGTGTTTAAGTGTGTGCACTGCAGACTGCAGTACACTGTAATCACTGAACTACATTATCTCCATCCCTTCTCCCCCCCATCTGTCTCCCTCCCCCTCTCCTGTTCTTTCAAAACATGCACAATTTACTTTCACTTTCAGTTAGGCAGATAATATACGGTGCAAATTTCTTTCCTGCATCCACAGATTGCAGGAAAGAAACTTGCATGATTCCCCCATCAACAGACAGTGCTGACAGGGGAATATCCCTCCTGCCCAGCAATTATATTCTCCCGACAAACAGTGATTATCACCAGTGGCTATACAGCAACCACTAGTGATAATTATAAGAGAATCTGCTCATTAATGGTTCAAATCTCAGCCAGTTTCTGCTGAACCAGCTGAGATTTAAACTGTCTATGGCTGGTCTTAGCTCTTAGGCAGCCCATACATTGATTAGCACTGTGGAGTGTCGGCTTCCTGGCGGGATCGGGCATGTGGGATTTCAAACACACCCGAGCCCATCTCTATTGGTTGTAGATAGTTGAGCTCTCTGCAGGTTGCTTAGCAGCAGTGGACCCTTCTTTGACATGCTGATCGGGATGCAATCCAGGTGATGCTCCTAGTCAAATCCTAGTCATAAATATCAGTGATTTTATTGATCAAAGCCCACACTTTACATGCATAGAGCCCACATGGCTGCTGATCATACGGTTGATTATATTTATGTGGTTGTACTCTTGATGCTAAAAATTACTGTGTTTATTAGATCTGACTGGGAGCATCACCTGGATCACATGCCGATCAGCATGTCAACAGAGAAGGTTATACAGCATTACTGCTGCTAGGTGACCAGCTGGGGGCTCGGCTCTCTATAACCAATAGTGCCAGCCTTCCCCTGCATGCACCCATAATGTCACCAGCACTAGGTCCTAATAGACTGCCGCCGCTGCCAAGGAGACAGATGCCAGACCAGCGCTGTAAATAGCAGGGACAGGACAGCTGGGGATCCCCACTGTGGCAGAACACCAGGGCCCGGTGGCAAGACAACCTTTGCAACAATGATAGTTCTCCCACTGCTTTGGACCCTTATATTTTCTTGGTGTGCTGGTGACATATATCTCTTGTTTTCTGCCACCCTGGGGGGCCTCAGTATAGTAGGAAGGGAGCTCACTGCAGAACATGTGAAAGGGCCCATAGTGGGATCGTAGTAAAGGGCCTCGGGATATATATAATTGCATTTTATAGTTGGCCCCCCTACTTTTGTCCCTGTCCCCCCATGTGCCCCCCCTAAATATGAAAGCTGGAGACGCCACTGGGTGAAAATGCCTGGTATTGAAGTGGTTAAGCGGTTTAAGCTGGTCATACACTATTTTTGTTGTTCTAGAACAATTCAACTATTGAAAGGCCTCTACCTGCATTAGCACAATGCCTTTTAAATGTGCATTTGTTGTGTGCTTTGGCATTGCATTTGTGGCTGATGTTCAAATTTTGGGGGAAAATGGATACAATGGGCCAGATTCAGGTACAATTTACGTTACACCGCCGCAAGTTTTATGGGCAAGTGCTTGATTCACAAAGCACTTGCCTGTAAACTTGCTGCGGCGTAGCGTAAATCCCTCCGGCGCAAGCCCGCCTAATTCAAATGGGGCGTGGATCATTTAAATTAGGCGCGTTCCCACGCCGAACGTACTGCGCATGCTCCGTTTTTAAATTTTCCGCCGTGCTTTGTGCGAAATGACGTCGCACCGACATGATTTTTTGAACGTCGACGTGAGTTACGTCCTTTCCTATTCACGGACGACTTACGCAAAAAAAAAAAAAATTCAAATTCGACGCGGGAACGACGGCCATACTTTAACATGGCAAGTCTAAAGATAGACCAATGAATAGCAGCTTTAACTATATGCTGGGAAAAGACGACTAGCGACGACGTAAGAGAATGCGACGGCCGCGCGTACCTTCGTGAATCGCCGTAAACAGCTAATTAGCATACCCGACGCGGAAAACGACGCAAACTCCACCTTACGGGCGCCAAAGTATTACACCTATGATCCGAAGGCGTACGAAGTCGTACGCCTGTGGGATTGAAGCCAAAAGCCGTCGTATCTTGGTTTGAGGATTCAAACTAAAGATACGACGCGGCAAATTTGAAAATACGCCGGAGTATCAGTAGATACTCTGGCGTATTTCTTCTGTGAATCTGGCCCAATATATTTTGTTAATGAACAACAGACAGTTTCCAACACTGTTTGTTTAACAGGAAGGAGGGGGTCTTGCCAGCTGAAAGTATGTTTTTTTTGTTGATAGTCCTCATGTGAACTATAAATACATTTTATGTTATAGTCATCGCAAACTGTTATTATGTTTAACTAAAATGAGTCATTTTGACTTTTATTGTAGATGTTCCTCTCAGAAAGCTAAGAGGATTGCCTTATCTTTCTTCCCTGTTATTTCCTGGCTCCCCGCTTATCGATTTAAGGAGTGGATTCTCAGTGACATCATATCAGGAGTTACAACAGGGCTTGTAGCTGTATTACAAGGTGAGCTCGCCTTACGCAAATACATTAAAAACATTTTAGAAAACATTTGCAGGCACATTCACCCCGCTGCATGCAGAGTCAAAGGGTCCAAAGGAAAGGACCCCTAGAACATGTTGACAAAAGAGGATGTGGCAGTCTACATGCCCACCACTAGGGCAGGTTGTGGCACATAATTCCCCTCTTTAGCACCCCCTTCTAAACGGTGGTGCTGAAGAATCCGGGCCTGTCAGCATCAAGTCTGGTTCTGTTACAGAAGTGCATATTTTTTGGGAACCCTTAACAAAGCATCAGCAATTTAAAGGCAATGGCCCGGATTCAGAGAGCAATTGTGCCTCCGTAACCATAGTTACGCAGCGCAATTGCTTGCGCCGGCGTTACGAATGCTCCTGATTCAGGAACATCGTAACGCAGACTGCAGCCTAAAATCTGCGTGGCATAAGGCTCTTATGCTACGCAGATTTTAGGCTGCATTCTTGCGATGACCGCTAGGGGGCGCTCCCATTGTGCTCAGTGTATAATATGCAAATTGCATACTAACACCGATTCACAATGTTGCGCGAGCCCTGCGTACGCAAGTTACGTCGTTTCCGTACGGCATGTTTAGCGTAAGGCTGCCCCTTCTAATAGTAGGGGCAGCCAATGCTAAAGTATACCCGCCGTTCCCGCGTCGCGAAATTTGAATTTCACGTCGTTTGCGTAAGTGATTCGTGAATGGCGCTGGACGCCATTCACGTTCACTTTGAAGCAAATGACGTCCTTGCGACGTCATTTGCCGCAATGCACGTCGGGAAAGTTTCCCGACGGCGCATGCGCTTTACGATCGGCGCGGGAACGCGCCTAATTTAAATGATTCCCGCCCCCTGCGGGATCATTTAAATTGCGCACGCTTACGCCGGGCAATTTTGCCGGCGCGCCCTCGCAATTTACGGAGCTACTGCTCCGTGAATCGAGGGCAGCGGCGCAAATTTGCAGGGGTGCAGGGCAAAATCGTTGCCCTGTGCCTCCGTAATTTATGCGCAAATCCTACTGAATCTGGGCCAATGTGAGGTGATATATTCACAGCAGAGAGGTGCATGTTCACTGGGGATACTAGCCTGTCTGCTTGGTGTCCTGGGCTAGTAACATCAGAAAGGGGGCAAATAAAAAAAATAAAACTCACGATCCACTGATTGTGCTTGCAATGATTTGAAGGCTAATTTGCAAAAACATAATAAATGCTCAAATGCATATGCAAAATGTGAGCTTTTTTTATTTTTATTAATGGACTTAAAATACAGACATTTCAGGAATACAGGGCCAGATTCACAAAGAATTGCCCTGGCGCAGCGTATCAGAGATACGCTACGCCGCCGTATCTTACCTGGCGGAATTTCGAATCCAGGAAGATTTTGCGCCGTAAGTTACGGCGGCCTAGTGTATTTCTCGGCGCGTATTTCAAATTGGGCGGGTGGGGGGCGTGATTGATTTAAATGAAGCGCGTCCCTGCGCCGATTGAAATGCACATGCTCCGTTTCGAAATTTCCTGCCGTGCTTTGCGCGAAATGACGTCGCACCGACGTCATTTTTTGAACGTAGACGTGAGTTACGTCCTTTACTATTCACGGACGACTTACGCAAAAAAAAAAATTCAAAATTTGACGCGGGAACGACGGCCATACTTTAACATGGCAAGTCTATCTATACGCCACGAAATAGCAGCTTTAACTATACGCCGGGAAAAGCCGACTAGCGACGACGTAAGAGAATGCGACGGCCGCGCGTACCTTCGTGGATCGTCAGAAAAAGCTAATTTGCATACCCGACTCGGAAAACGACGCAAACTCCACCCAGCGGGCGCCGAAGTATTGCACCTACGATCCGAAGGTGTACGAAGCCGTACGACTGTCGGATCGAAGCCATAAGCCGTTGTATCTTGGTTTGAGGATTCAAACTAAAGATATGACGCAGCAAATTTGAAAGTACGCCGGGGTATCAGTAGATATGCCGGCGTACTCTCACTGTGAATCTGGCCCACAGGTTTTAGGGCTGGTACATGCCAAATCCAGTCCAGTGCATTTTTTTTTCTGCATAAAAAATGCATGCACAGTGTTTTCCAACTATTCCAAAGGCACTAGTTCACACCAGTGCAGTCAGTTTCAGAGAGTTTCCGGTGCAGAAAAAAAGTAGATTTTTTTTTCTGCACCGAACTGTACTGGAACATAGCAAAATGCATCAAAAATTCACCAGCACGGAGTGTGGTGTGAACTGTATGCAAAAACCCATCCGGAACACATCTGGAGTGCATTGTTGTGCAAATGTCTGTCAATTGGCATACATTTATAAACAATTTCCCTTTAGTAGTTCATACCTCCCAACTTTCTGAGATGGGAATGAGGGACACCTATCAGCAAAAGTTGCAGGCATAGGACACACCCCTTGCCGCGCCCCCTTAAAGGAGAATTGTAAAAAAAAAAAAAAATACGATTAGTTAAACCCACAATTACTTTTTTACCACTAGTATTCCTTTATATTGGCTTTTGGAATTTACAAAGACAACAATTTGGAAATCAGATGAAAGGTTTAGCACTAGGAAACCTTTTGATAGATAAGAAATGCTTTTTATATACAACTATATATATCAGACCAAAATGAGGGACAAATGAGGAGAATGAGGGACAGAGGGACATTGCTCCAAATCAGGGACAGTCCCCGAAATCAGGGACAGTTGGGAGGTATGGTAGTTTCAGTGATCAGGATTGCTGTGTATTGGGCCATATGCAGGTATTTCTTTTCTCAGTAATACAACCTTGATTTAGAACTGTGCTGTCACATTTTAAAAATTGTAACTTGTGTTTGTGTTTAAGGTTTGGCTTATGCGCTCCTTGCGAATGTCTCACCTGGCTACGGATTATATACATCATTCTTCCCAGTTGTAGTCTACTTTTTCTTAGGAACTTCCAGACATATATCAGCAGGTAAGTTACATGACAACATAATATTAGAGATGTTTGGTGAATGGTGATAGTCAGTAGGTATGTGGGAGGGGCCACTCGCCCTGCGCGGAGCGTGCTCATCAATGCCCAGGACCAGGGAGGAACTACTGTCATGTGAAAGTCCAACATTAAGACAGTTCCCTGAATTAGAGATGAACAATCACACTGGCCCAGATTCACAAAAGAGATACGACGGCGTATCTCCTGATACGCCGTCGTATCTCTGTTTTAGGGTCTTCCTAACTATGCGACTGATTCATAATAATTCGTAATTGAATTACACTGTCGGATCTTAGGATGCAATACCTCGGCCGCCGCTGGTTGGAGTTTGCGACGTAAACCAGCGTCGGGTATGCAAATTAGTAGTTACGGCGATCCACGATGGTTTTTCGCGTTCGCTACGTCGCTGCTAGTCTAGTTTCCTGTCGCAAAGTTAGTCGTCGTTTTTGCTGCCCTAACTTTACCCAGCCCACGTACGTGCTGTATAAAGTATGGCCGTCGTTCCCGCATCGAAATTTGAACATTTTTTGTACTTGCGTAAGACGTCTGGGAATACGAAAGTACGCTACGCACGTCGCCGTTCGAAAAAATGACGTCACTTCGCGCAAAGCACGGTGGGAATTTCAAAACGGAGCATGCGCAGTAGGTCCGGCGCGGGAGCGTGCCTAATTTAAATGGCACACGCCCCTTTGAATTACGCGGGCTTACGCCGGAGGCCGCCAGCGTAAGTTTTCATGCAAGTGCTTTGAGAATCAGGCACTTGCGATGAAAACTTGCGGCGGTGTAACGTATCTACGATACGTTACGCCGCCGCGATTCTACGTGAATCTGGGCCACTGTGTGCAGTAAAGGAGTGCTTTGAGAATCAGGCACTTGCGATGAAAACTTGCGGCGGTGTAACGTATCTACGATACGTTACGCCGCCGCGATTCTACGTGAATCTGGGCCACTGTGTGCAGTAAAGGAGCAGAATGAATCTAGAAAATGTGCTGTCCTGTTTCACTACACACTGTGGGCCAGATTCAGGTAGGAGATATGACGGCGTATCTCCAGATAAGCCGTCGTATCTCTGAGTGTGCGGCGTCGTATCTATGCGCCTGATTCTTAGAATCAGTTACGCATAGATTTGACAAAGATCCGACCGGCGTAAGTCTCTTACGCCATCGTATCTTAGGCTGCATATTTACGCTGGCCGCTAGGTGGCGCTTCTGTCGATTTACGTTTACGTTAGGCTTTTTCCGGCGTAAAGTTACCCCTGCTGTATGAGGCGTATCCTATGTTAAGTATGGACGTCGTTCCCGCGACGAATTTTGAAAATTTTACGTCGTTTGCGTAAGTCGTCCGTGAATGGGGCTGTGCGTAATTTACGTTCACGTCGAAAGCATTGGCTTTTTGCGGGTTAATTTGGAGCATGCGCACTGGGTTACTTTCACGGACGGCGCATGCGCCGTTAGTCAAAAACTTCATTTATGTGGGGTCATGTTTTATTTACATAAAACACGCCCACCTCTTCACAATTTGAATTAGGCGCTCTTACGCCGGCAGATTTACGATACGCCGCCGTAACTTAGGGCGCAGGTTCTTGGTGAATACAGAACCTGCCTCACTAAGTTAGGGCGGCGTAGCGTATCGGAGATACGCTACGCCCGCAGAAGAATAAGCCAATCTACCTGGATCTACCCCTGTAACTTGATGTACTGTATGTTGCATTAGGAGGGACGCTGCTGAGCCCACATCCTCTCCACCAGCTCAGTGTATCTCTATTACTTCACTCCTAGTAACAGAATGGGGTCCAGGCGTGCACATAGCACGGACCTCATACGTGCACTTGTTAACTCCTTCCTTCTTGTACCCATGTGACCAGCTCCGTAACTCAGGTACAGTTGCGGTTGCTACTGGAAGCCGACCGGTAGGGAGGGAGCCAGAACATTGACCCCCTTCGCTACTGGAAGACCCATCACCTTTACCAGGTACCACTCCTAATGACTGACTGCGTGTGTTATGAATTAATGTATGGTTACCCATAGTAACTACATTGCTTGACTTGCCAAGTAGACTTCTTGTTGTAGCAGCTGAGCTCCATACCCCACATGGGCTTTACAGACACTGGTTCTTTTGATATGCCAGAATCAACATGCACCCCATTGAATAACTGCAGACCAGGCTCAGAACAGTTGATAATACAGTCCAACATGTAGTATTATCATAGTATCCCTAACTACCGCTAATTGGCTGCCCAGGCATACCTCAGAAAGGTAGAAATCTATTATGGTGTTCTCCATGTCTTGGATGTTCTTTGGAACCCTGGTGATCCCAAGGGAATGCAAGGTGCAGCAGTGTTCCTCTAATGCAATCACGGCATGCACAGCTAAGAGGGGGGGCAGCTTTCTCCCTTTTTATATAACAAGTTGGCAGACTGGATACAAAAAGCCTGAGAACTAAAGTACTCACATTAACTGTTTCCCCCTCAGCCTGAGCCAGCCACTAACTAACTAATACACCTGTGTAGCACTACCCCTGTAGGAGCTGCTGGTTTAGATTTTGGGTTTTGCACGTTACCTCTAAGTTCACTGTCCAGGGAAGGAAGTCTGTAGAAAATTGCAATGTCCACACAAGATAGAAGACCTTCAACTGTAGGCTTTATTTTCGCTGCATAAAACTTGTGAAGGAAGTAGAGAGTATAGAGAGAAGGGGAAGGTTCAGGTACAGTACAGAATGAACAAAAAGTATTCAAAGTTCCAGTATTCCCTCACCCGGATAGACCCCTCTCACATGGCCTAGCAGCCGAAATGATTAACGGACAGTATAGAAACAGTCTCTGCCACAAACCATATGAGAACACAGAATGGATAGTCAGGAATCCTCTGCCACATGATTTAAAGTCCCGAACTTCCTGCCTTACAGCCAAAGAGCATTTAAGCCGATCCGGTGGACTGTAAGACAATTTTTGTAGCGGATCCCTTTTCCTTAACGAGGTTACCAGGCCTATCCCGAGACATCAGCTTGCCTTGCTTGTCTCGTCCAGGGCAGGTTCTCCCCCGGAGCAGCTTCCTCCACTTGGATGGACAGCTTGGGATCCCCTGTAGAACCATAAGCCCCAGCCAACACAGCTGAGTCTACTCGACAGGAACACAGCCTCAGATCAACATGGTCCCGAGACTGGAATCACACGCACTCGCCTCGCGCCAGGAGGGCCACGAGGCGAAGGACCCAGAAAAACGGCGTCTGCCCCTTAAGTACCCCCTCCCAGCATGCACAGCGGGGCACCACTCCCACTGGGCTGCTGCCGAGAGGGGTCACCTAGCATACTATGGTTTGCTCGAGTTCCAACATGGGCCTGAAGTGGTAACGCCACCTCGGGAAAACTTCTCCCGAGCAGAACCATAGCCAGAACAGAGGCTAATTTAAATAGAATTAACAGAGCCTGAGCCCAACTATAGGCTCAGACACCCCTAAATTTACAATAGCGCCCGACTCGTTGGGAGACCAGAGCTACACCTGTATGCAACCTGCCTCCAGGTATATATTGTATACATAGATAATACACAGGTTGAAATGTCTGATAATTGATGTCATACTTTATCTTTTTAGGCCCTTTCCCTGTTGTGAGCCTAATGGTTGGCTCAGTTGTAGCTAATCTGGTACCTGAAGATAAATATGCAAATACAAACTCTACTATCACTAACGCTACTGCTGAAGATCTACTGAATGATGAACGTATCATTGTAGCAGCATCTCTAACATTCCTAGTTGGAATTATTCAGGTCTGTATGGTCATTAAACAATGATTTCCAATATTAACCACTTCAATACAGTGCATTTTCACCCCCTTCCTGCCCAGACCAATTTTTAGTTTTCAGCACTGTCACACTTTGAATGACAATTGTGCGGTCGTGCGACATGGCTCCCAAACAAAATTGACGTCCTTTTTTTCCCACAAATAGAGATTTCGTTTGGTGGTATTTTATCACCTCTGCGGTTTTTATTTTTTTGCACTATAAACAAGAGAATAGCGTCAATTTTGAAAAAAACACAATATTTTTAACTTTTTGATTTAATAAATATCATTTTTTTTTTTAAACATTTTTTTTCCTCAGTTTATGCCGATATGTATTCTTCTACATATTTTTGGTAAAAAATCGCAATAAGCGTATATTGATTGGTTTGCGCAAAAGTTATAATGTCTACAAAATAAGGGATAGATTTATTGCATTTTTATTTTTTTCTTTTTTTACTAGTAATGGTGGCAATCTGCGATTTTTATTGTGACCGTGACATTGCGACGGACATATCGGACACTTTTGACATATTTTTGGGACCATTCACATATATACAGCGATTAGTGCTATAAAACTGCACTGATTACTGTGTAAATGTGACTGGCAGGGGAGGGGTTAACTCTAGGGGGCGCTGAAGGGTTTAAATATGTTCCACAGGGAGTGATTGTAAATGTAGGGGGAGGGGACTCACAAGGGGAGGAAACCAATCTGTGTTCCTCTGTACTGGGACCACACATCGGTCTCTTCACCTCTGACAGGACGTGGATCTGCTGTAATCACGGGCAATTGCGGGTGCCCGGCGGACATCGTGGCCACCGGGCACGCGCAGAAGGTTCCGAGCGATGCTGCGCGCGCGCGACCCCTAGATGGCCGGGAAACCCAGGACGTCATATGGTAGATCCCATCTGTGAACGTCATTTGACTATGGACGGGTAGGGAAGTGGTTAAAATCTGCCCTGAGAGATCAACTCCTGGTCCACAACCCATTTTATATAGTAAATGTATACATAGTAATATATATATATATATATATATATATATACACACAGTACAGACCAAAAGTTTGGACACACCTTCTCATTCAAAGAGTTTTCTTTATTTTCATGACTATGAAAATTGTAGATTCACACTGAAGGCATAAAAACTATGAATTATCACATGTGGAATTATACATAACAAAAAAGTGTGAAACAACTGAAAATATATTTCATATTCTAGGTTCTTTTGCTTTGATTACTGCTTTGCACACTCTTGGCATTCTCAAGAGGTAGTCACCTGGCGCAGCACCCCATCACTCTCCTTCTTGGTCAAATAGCCCTTACACAGCCTGGAGGTGTGTTTGGGGTCATTGTCCTGTTGAAAAATAAATGATGGTCCAACTAAACGCAAACCGGATGGAAATGCAAGATGCTGTGGTAGCCATGCTGGTTCAGTATGCCTTCAATTTTGAATAAATCCCCAACAGTGTCACCAGCAAAGCACCCCCACACCCTTATGCCTCGTACACACAATCGGAATTTCCGATGATAAAAGTCAGACTGACTTTTTTCATCAGAAATTCCGATCTTGTGTATGCCCATCTGAGTTTTTCCATCGGATATTCTGAGGAATTCCATCGGAGTTTACATAGAGAACATGTTCTCTTTTACTCAGATGGCATTTCGATGTGAGTTTAGCCGGGCAAAAACCCGATCGTGTGTACAGGGCATAACTCTCCAAGATTAAACACTAGTTTTGTGTGCTGCTCCTGCACCATGGAAACAACAGTTCTTTCCTTAAAGTGCATCTCCACGTTTGCAGTCAAACATGATAACACCTATATTATATTTGTTACCAGTTTCCATTAACATAGCATAACCTAATAAAAAAAAAAAATATGCAGCATACCTTTTTAGATTCTACAGAAAAATCCTACATAGTTCTCTTTGTTTATAAAGGGACTGTGGACATCGGTTTGCCATAATTAAACTGGCATGTACTGTGCTGGCAGATCCCATTATCAGTTGTAAACAAGAAAACTAGATTTGAACACTGTATTTGCTAACAAGGGGGTTAAAGATTTAGTCGCTGGCCTCTTGCATTGCATGTTAATGAGAGGAAGCGCAGCTTACCCTAAAGCTTTGTACACACGACCGGTTTTCTTGGCAAAAACCAGCAAGAAAACTGCTTCTTGCCGAGAAACCCGAGAGTGTGTATACTTACCTGTCGCCGTGGAAACCCGTTCATGCTCAAAATGACTTTGACGCATGCGCGGTAGCTTCCACGGTATAGGTAGGGTGAAGCACGATGGTGGCGACAGCATCGAATGTGACGAGCGCATGCTCGTCGTACGCAATGACGTCACCGCATTCTTTGAAGAGAACCGCAGTTCTTTTGAAACGAGAGTCTGTACACTCGGGCAGCTTGCAGTCTGCCTTGACACATTCTCCTAGGAAACATCTAAAAAGTAAGAAATGTTTTTTCTTTTTTTAAAAGCTGTTTTTAGGTATGCTTTGTGAATGGGAACACATTCCCACATATCAGTGGCGGTTCGTCCATAGGGGGCGCCGGAGCGACGCCCCCTTTGGC
Source organism: Rana temporaria (assembly GCF_905171775.1). Taxonomy (NCBI): domain Eukaryota; kingdom Metazoa; phylum Chordata; class Amphibia; order Anura; family Ranidae; genus Rana; species Rana temporaria. The sequence continues at coordinate 142,733,127 of NC_053491.1, read as the reverse complement.
TCTCATACAGCCACTGAAATACATAGATTCATGCATTGCATGAATCTATGTATTTTCGCCGCTGTCGCCCACTATTCAGATGGCCGGATGGTGAGCGCCGGCCACCTAAAAAACGGCAGCTGGTTGGCTGTGTGGAAGTGCCTATCAGAGCCAGTCTAAGGGACGTACTGGTGGTGCGTTCCTTGGATAAGACTGACAGGTGTCTCAGCCAATCAGGTTCACCGGTTCTGGTTGCCCGTAACCTGATTGGCTGAAGCGTCATCGAGGGCGGGAGAAGACGTCGAGGGACGTGGAAGGAGGATGGCTGACCCCCCAAACATGTTATACTTACCTCCACTGTGCAGCTCATTTTGCACAGAGTGGCCCAGAACCGGGTCTTCTGGGGTCCCTCGGTGGCTGTCTCGACTCCCTCCGCAAGAACTATCCACCTTCATGCGAGCTCTCTCGCATGGTGGTTAGTTCTTGCAGGCGCACTCCCGTGATACAGCCAGCGGCTATAGCCGCTCACTGTGTCACTCAGCCCCGTCCCCCGGTGCGCAGTGTCATTGGATGTGATTGACAGCAGCGCGAGCCAATGGCTGCACTGTTTTCAATCAACCAATGAATTATCACCTTAATGCATAGAATGCAATAAGGTGAAAAAACGTGCACCTTTACAACCCATTTAAAGGCCATGTAATCTATTTTTCTTTTACAAATAATTTTATTAATATCCATATCAAAGGATACACAATGAATGATCATAACAGAAAAAAGTAGCATTTTTATGAAGGAAAAATAAAAATGCTAGTAAATTAAAGAAAATAAAGAGGCTGAAACCAATTCTAAATTAGATACATAAAGGTGATTAAACATACTCAGGTCCCAGGAATGCCCATAAGGCATTGTGTGATATTTAACAAGTGTTTGAAAAGTCTATCTTAATGGGAGCCTAACTGTGAACAGTCCTGGGTATCTAACTGTGTAACCAACTCATCCAGGGCTATGCCCGATGACCTGATGGATTTTTAGATGAGACTGAGAAATAAAAATACTGAAAGGAATATTTAAAGAGAGACAGAGTCTGAGATTAGCAGAAAAGGAAAGGGTAAAGAAAAAGGGGGGAGGGAGGGGTCCTCACGGTGGGGGGCAAGAGCACATCAGATCAGAAGAAGGGTGGTGTCAAATCTAGTGGATTTAGTGTCAGACCCTCAGGAACTTGTCATGGGTGTCTGAGAGGATAGCAGTCAGCTGTTCATTTACCATCATGTCGTCCATGCGGTTTTTAACTGCCTCAAAGCTTAGTGCCGGTGTCTTCCACGCCCTTGCTAGTAATCTATTTTTCATAAAATAATTTCTTACTGTCTCCTCCTTGTACCATCCTCCATGATCTCCCGGACCTCTTCCCCCTCCTTTGCTTGGAAAATGTAGTGCAGATTAGTTGTGGTCATGGGAACTGCTCCATGCGCTCTACAATCCTATGGTCCATAGTCCATCTCAGGAGTGGGCAAGAGAGGGTGGTGACTATGTTCTTAAATACTGTAGACCATAAATTATGAACGTAGCCAAGGAATCTCCACATTTGGAGGAGACTGAGGACTAAGACCAATAGAAGGTATTTTCTAAGTTAAAGGGGTTGTAAAGGTAATTTTTTTTCCTAAATAGCTTGCTTTACCTTAGTGCAGCCCTCCTTCATTTACCTCATCCTTCCATTTTGCTTTTAAATGTCCTTATTTCTTCTGAGAAATCCTCACTTCCTGTTCTTCTGTCTGTGTGTCGTGCTCGCAGCCTCCCTTGGACTGCAGGAGAGTCAGGACACTCTCTACGTTGCAGATAGAGAAAGGAGCTGTGTGTTAGTGGGCGTCCTGACTCTCCTGTAGTCCAAGGGAAAGGGCGAGCATGACACTCCACACCAGGGAGAAAGCCTCACATTACTGTGTGGAGTTACAGACAGAAGAACAGGAAGTGAGGATTTTGCAGAAGAAATAAGGACATTTAAAAGCAAAATCGAAGGATGAGGTAAGTGAAGTAGGACTGCACTAAGGTAAAGGAAGCTATTTATATAAAAAAATAATACCTTTACAACCCCTTTAAGAATACATATTGAATATTTTTTTTTCTTTTAAACCAGAGTTTAGTGTCACTCCATGTCAAGCTCCATAATAAAAAAAATAATGCCTGGGCAATAAAGAGTTAAAGTGGAGGTCCACCCAAATCCATACAAATACTGCAGCTGCTGGAGGCAGAGCAATCGCTCGTCTTTCGGCTGCCCCCGCCGCCATCCTCAGTGTGGGAATCAGGAAGTGAAGTGTTGCGGCTTCACTGCCCGGTTCCCTACTGCGCATGCACGAGCGGCGCGGCCCGTCCTCACTGGTCCCCGCTCTCTCCTAGGAACAGTGTGTTTCCCAGGAGACAATGGGGGGGGGGGGGCGATAAGTGGCGTGACTCCCACGGGAGTCTATGCCTGGAAGTGGGTGCAAATACCTGTCTTAGACAGGTATCTGCACCCCCCCCCCGAAAGGTGCCAAACGTGACACCGGAGGGGGGGAGGGTTCCAAAAAGTGGAAGTTCCCTATTTGGGTAGAACTCCGCTTTAACATATGTAGGAACAAAGAGGGAACACAAAGTAATATTGAAGTGAAATGTATGTTTTAAGCTTGCAACTTACAAAAATCTATTGGACCAGACATCTAGGTGTTATTAGTTGTTAGTAACAGAAAGAAGCATATTCTAAGTTTTTCGTTTTTTTGCCATTTTATATTTCTGTTTTGGTTGAATGAACGATGCTATTGATGTTATATATATATTTTTTTTGCAGTTGGCTTTAGGACTTCTACGAATTGGCTTTATAGTCATATATTTGTCGGAGCCCTTAATTAACGGTTTCACAACTGCTGCAGCAGTTGAAGTTGTGGTGTCACAACTGAAATATGTTTTCGGAGTTAAAATTCCTTCATTTAGTGGACCACTATCCAATTTTTATGTAAGTATGGATGGTATTGTATGTTTATGATAGATGTTCACAGTGGGCCGGATTCAGAAAGAAGATACGACGCCGTATCTCCTGATACGCCGTCGTATCTCTGAGTCCAGCCGTCTTATCTATGCGCCTGATTCATAGAATCAGGTTACTCACAGATATGCCTAAGATCCGACAGGTGTAAATGACTTACACCGTCGGATCTTAGGCTGCAATTCCAGGCCTTTTACGTGTCGAATATGCAAATGAGCATTTACGCCGATTCAGAAACGAACGACCGCCCGTCGCTTTTTTTTACGTTGTTTGCGTTTGGCTTTTTCCGGCGGAAAGTTACCCCTGCTATAGGAGGGGTAAGTGCGGCGTATCCTATGTTAAGTATGGGCGTCATTCCTGCGTCGAGTTTTGAATTTTTTGCGTCGTTTGCGTAAGTCGTTCGCGAATACGGCCGGACGTAATTTACGTTAACGTCGAAACCAATGACGTCCTTGCGACGTCATTTGGAGCAATGCACGCTGGGAAAATTTGCATACGGCGCATGCGCTGTTCGATCGGCGCGGGGACGCGCCTGATTTAAATTTTAGACGCGGATTTACAATACGCCGCCGCAACTTTAGAGGCAAGTGCTTTCTGAATAAAGCACTTGCCTCAAAAACTTGCGGCGGTGTAACGTAAATCAGATAGGTTGCGCGGATCTAAAGATCCGCTGACCTATCTGAATCTGGTGTTTTTGTGAAAGGTCTCTACTATATATGAGGTTCTAAATGGAGATCAGGAGAAATCACCTCAGTAGGACACATAGGGTAGTAAAAACCTAGCCTAAACCTAACCTTCCCCCTTCTCCAAGAGGGTAATGAAAAAAAATTGCCTGGAGTTAGGCTTTGATCTGTGCTGCCTCTGCTAAGTAGTTTTGACACCTTCTCAGTAGCATCAGTAGAAGAAAATTGCGTGGACACAGCAGTTTTTAACAGGGCTACATACCTGGACCTGCAGTTAATTAATCAAAATGGCTGCTTCCACAAACAGTTTTCTATTACTTTGTCACACTAACCCACACTAATGGGTGGGTTAATTTGTGAACTGCTGAATGTACAGGTGCTATCCTCTTAATTGAAGGACTGCTATTCGATGCTTAAAGCGGAGTTCCAACCACAATTAGCATTTTTTAAATGTATGTCCTTTCATCCTGGGTTTTTATAATATAAATCTGGTCACTTACTATTTTACAATCCGCCGCCGATCCGCATAGATATTCAAAAACATAGTTTATAAAACTATATCTGCACCGTTGTCATTTTGCTTGTGGGCAATGTGAAGACTACAGGCACTTACTTCCTGGAAGTCTTGGATGGGGAGTGATAATTGGACAGCGCACTGCATCCTGGGAGATGATGACACACATTTCCCAGGAGCATTAGAGGGAGATGATGTCAGAATCCTAGGTGGATTCAAAGGCAGATTTTGTGGGACCGCATAGCAACAGGCATTTCCAGATGAGTAAAAAAAGAAAAAAAATATTTTTTTCTTTTTTAGTCGTAAGCTAGAGTTTAAAGCAACATTTTTTTTTTGATGGAACCTCCACTTTAAAAGTAGACACTTATGTGGCCACATAGCATTGCATTCCCTATCATGTGTACTAAGATGCTAATAGTGTAATGGGTCCATAAAAACATCAATAATCAATTGTTTGATGACCACAACAATTGATGACCATGTTTGGATCACAAATTTTAATATACTGTGTATTAAATAAAAAAAAATAGTAAATTATTTTTAAAAAAGATACGCTATTCTCATCATTACTGCATCACGAATTAGCACCGTAATTTATCCCTTCCTGCTCTACCTCCACAATTTCAATATATTTTGTCTGGGATTAGGTGCTTTAACTAATGGGTGATTCTATAAGTGCTTGGACTAATCAAAAACTAAAATCAATAATCCCCTGTTCACATAGGATCAATAGTTATTCTTATGTAAGTGCAAAAAATGTCTATATTTAAATCCCAATGGTCTGGTTAATAGATAAAATCTGCATTAAAATGGCCATAAACTAGTAGATTTAAAAAAAGGTGCATGGAAATTCTCAGTACATGATGACTTGACGAATGCAGTTTGAAAATTGTTATTGCATTTAATGTTTGATTTTGAAATCAATGGGCTTTCCCAAACAAAAACCACATGCACTGTAAAGATGGTCTATATATATCAATTTGAGATGACCAAGCGCTACCCATCTAAAGCTGAGTTGTGATACATTATTGTATATTCTGTATATTATATCACAACTCAGCTTAAAATGTGTAGCGCTTGGTCATCTCAAAATTGTTACATCTGATATTATAGAGTGAGTGGTTCACTCAATAACGTGAGCAGCAACACATAGTGTTTTGCTTATTAATTGTTATTTTGATTATTAATAATGTATTTTTCATATTTGGTTCACAGAGGCATTGCTGGTATGCGCAGTTTTTTTTTTTTTTTCACTTTTATATATAACAATCTGCTTTCAGCATTCACAGTGCCCATCAACAGCTTGTATATTAGGCATCCTCCTGGCTAGAGATGAGTAGAGTGATTTGGAAAAAATTTAATTAGCTGCAAAATTACAACTTTTTTTTAATTTTGAGTATGAATTAAGGGGAGCTTATTGTATTTAGGAGTCTATTTATTAGGGCTGTTACTGATTAAAATTTTCGTGTTCGATTAATCGTTTTTTAAAAATAGATTAATCGACTAATTTCGATTAATTATAACTGTAATGTCCACACATCTCCCCCAGTAATGTCCACATCTCCCCCGTAATGTCCACATCTCCCCCGTAATGTCCACATCTCCCCCAGTAATGTCCACATCTCCCCCAGTAATGTCCACATCTCCCCCGTATTGTCCACATCTCCCCCGTATTGTCCACATCTCCCCCAGTAATGTTCACATCTCCCCCAGTAATGTCCACATCTCCCCCGTAATGTCCACATCTCCCCCGTAATGTCCACATCTCCCCCAGTAATGTCCACATCTCCCCCAGTAATGTCCACATCTCCCCCAGTAATGTCCACATCTCCCCCGTATTGTCCACATCTCCCCCAGTAATGTCCACATCTCCCCCAGTAATGTCCACATCTCCCCCGGTAATGTCCACATCTCCCCCGTAATGTCCACATCTCCCCCAGTAATGTCCACATCTCCCCCAGTAATGTCCACATCTCCCCGGTATTGTCCACATCTTCCCCAGTAATGTCCACATCTCCCCCGTAATGTCCACATCTCCCCCAGTAATGTCCACATCTCCCCCAGTAATGTCCACATCTCCCCCGTATTGTCCACATCTCCCCAAGTAATGTCCACATCTCCCCCAGTAATGTCCACATCTCCCCCAGTAATGTCCACATCTCCCCCGGTAATGTCCACATCTCCCCAGTAATGTCCACATCTCCCCCAGTAATGTCTGCATCTCCCCCAGTAATGTCCACATCTCCCCCAGTAATGTCCACATCTCCCCCAGTAATGTCCACATCTCCCCCAGTAATGTCAACATATCCCCCGTAATGTCCACATCTCCCCCAGTAATGTCCACCTCTCCCCCAGTAATGTCCACATCTCCCCCATATTTTCCACATCTCCCAGAATAGAAAGCACACTCACAGGCAGCAGACGATGACGTCAGCGCGCCGCTAATAGGCCGCCGCCAGGTGCACCAAGATGGCCGCAGCTCTGGGGGTAGGCCGAAACCGCAGCCTTTTCTATGGGCGAGACTGCTGAGCTCAATCAGCGGATCTCGTACTCGATCAAAATTATTTTGATCGATCAAAGAAATTAACGATTAATCTAGGAATTAATCGTTAATTCCGCAGCCCTACTATTTATAATTTTTTTTTTACACAATAAGTTTCATACACCTTTTACTCAAGATTTACAAATGTTTAGATTTAGATTCTTGGTAAAAGTTGTGTGAATCTTATGTAAAAACATTTATAAATAGACCTTATCCATATAATTTACTGAAGGCAAATACGCTCTTCACTTTATAAGGGCATTTTTGCTTGGCTTAGTGAATGAGGTGAAGGTCTGCTGAGTTCCATCATTTAATCACATTTAAACAAAAGTATTTTTTCTTAATTTTCCTTTTACTTGATTGACTCTGCAAAGTGAATTTTCACCACATTCACTAAGCTAAGGGAACATGCCCTTGCAAAGTGAACTTCCTATTTACCTTTAGTAAATGAACTCTTATCTTTTCTTTGCATCAGTGTTTTTTGTGCATTTCATTTTTATTTGTTTAATGTGACTTTAAAACTTTTATTCAACTTGTTCCCTCTCTTTGCTTTCTTTGGCCTTGCTTAAATGGGTGTCCAAGGGGCAGTAAAATCAGGAGGTTGAGCAACAGTTTTAACCCCCCACCTGTCGAGTTGCAAGGTAACATAGCTCGGTGAATATGATACCACCTCTCCGGTTTAATAGGTGGATCCCCTGCCATTTGTGACCCATTCAAGTGCATGTAATCCATGCAGATGACATATTGCCCCCAAGCCACCTGTCAAATGCCTGTGAAACCCTGGATCGCTTTTCAGAGAAGCGGCAAGCACCGCTGCGCATCTAAACAAGTCTTTACTGTAAAGCCCCATACACACTATCAGTTTTCCTGCAGGTTTTTTTCTTCAGGTTTACCAAAACCATGTAGTGCAAGGGCCTGCCTGATTGCATACAAATTGAAACTCTTAGGCCCCGTACTCACGACCAAACATGTCTGCTGAAACTGGTCCGCAGACCAGTTTCAGCAGACATGTTTGGCCGTGTGTTGGCCCGAGCGGACCATTTTCAGGCGGAGCGGACCTACCGTACATGTCCTGCCGCCCGCCATCCCTCGCATGCGTCGAATGACTTCGACGCATGCGTGGAAGCATTTTCAAGGCAGGCCGCCCACGCCGGCGCGTCATTGTCGCGGCGACACCGCGTCATCGACGCGTCGACACCGCGGACACGCCCCGCGTATTGTTTACGCGCGGTCTTCTGTTCGATGGTGTGTATAGCCATCGGACAGAAGTCCCCGGGCAGTCCCCGGCCAGACATGTCCGATGGAAACGGTCTGCAGACCGTTTTCATCGGACATGTCCTGCCGTGAGTACTCGGCCTTAGGCCCCGTACACACGATAGAATCCATCCGCTGACAAATCTCAGCGGATCGGTTTCAGCGGATAAATTCTATGGTGTGTACAATCCAGCGGATCTGTTTCCGCGGATTTTTATCCCCTGGGATGGATTTCAAGCGGATAAAAATTTGAAGACACGCTTTAGACAAATCTATCCGCTTGAATCCATCCCAACGGATTGATCCGCTGATCTGTACAGACTCACCGGATCAATCCGTCCGAAGGGATCCCCCGCATGCGTCGTAATGATTCGACGCATGCGTGGAATTCCTTATATGACAGCGTCGCGCTCGTCGCCGCGTCATCATCGCGGCGACGGCGCGACACGTCATCGCGAGGGGATTTCGATCCTATGGTGAGTACACTCCATCGGATCCAAATTCGCTGAAATCCTCGAGAGGATTTATCCGCGGAAACGGTCCGCTGGACCGTATCCGCGGATAAATCCTCTCGTGTGTACTAGGCCTTAAGGTTTGACCTCATATTAGATGGTTTTGGTAAGCATAAAGAGAAAAACCTGCAGGAATACAACATGAGAAAATATGTTACACTAAAAGGACAGATCCAAGATAGTTGAAAGCAATTTCCTAACAATCAGGCGCTATTAAAAGCCAATTGCACTTTTAACAACCAACAAAAAACACCTCATCGGCTCATTGAGTTCAATACATTTCACCAAAAGGTATTTGTTTTGCTAAAATATTCCGATTTTTCTCATATATTTTGGGAAAAATAAAACTTATCTTTACTCCTAATGTGCCTGCTTTATTATAATTCTGCTGAACTAGTGCCTATAGAATTTAGAGCACTTCCTGATCACTTGCTGTATAACAGGGAATGTTACCTGCTGGAAGGGAAGGCAGTACAATATGATGTTCATTATTTTTAATCTAAAAAGACGGAGAAAACAGGTTTAATGATATGAAAACCAATTAATTGTTAGCGTAGATCAGCTGATAAGAACAGATTATTCTAATGCTCTTTGAGTAGGAATTCACACCCGTATATGTTTTATATATTTCCAAAGGCTTTCTATATTAATATTGTACCTGTATATATTATTTGACTTTCCTACATCTAGTCTGTGTTATTTTTAGATCATTAACTATTTTATCTGTTGGACTTTGTAGGCATTGGAGAGTATATTTTCTCAAATCACAAAAACCAATATTGCTGATCTTGTCATAGCAATCATAATAATGGTTTGTGTTTATGTTGTGAAAGAACTTAATGCCCGTTACAAGTCAAAATTACCGGTGCCAATCCCTATAGAGATCATTATGGTAAGTCCAATTTATCAGTATCAAATATGAAATAAATATCTCATAAAGAAGCAGTGCAGATACTAGAAAGTTAAAGTCTGGTAAACTCTAACAATGAAATTACTTTTTTTTTCCTTTCGATATAATAAGTATACCATATCGAAGAATTTTGTGATAGATAATCAACAGTGCAAAAAAACAAATACCTATTGATCGTGCCAGAAATCCAATGCCATCCTGTGCACTCGAAAGTATTATCTCTAGCGGTCTTATCAGCCCTGTCCAGTTCACCTCTGTGAACAACAAAACATGTCACCTTGTATTATGGACATGGGGAAGAGGCGGGTTCTGTGGTCCAAATAAAGAGAGAGCTGTCTAGGGTCACAAAAAAGTTCCTCCATAGATACAGTACAGTAAGTGAGTGTTGTCATCCTTGGACCGAAAGTAAATTGTTGGCAGGATCACCAAGATAAAATAAAGGGAAGCAAGTCTGAAAAAAGAAGACTAATGCAGCAACCACATCTACGAACTGCTAGACTGCAATATGTAACATTTATGTTCTTGAGTTTAAATTTGCTATACCATGGTGTATATTACACAGCCAGGAAAAGTTTCCTTGTGGTAATTCCCTTATGTACACTAGGTCGGAAAATTCCAACAAGAAAACCGTGGATTTTTTCTGACGGAATGTTGGCTTAAACTTGTGTTGCATACACACGGTCACACAGTCAGAAATTCCGACCATCAAGAACGCAGTGACGTACGACGAGCCGAGACCAATGAAGTTCAGCTCTTCTGCTTGATTCTGAGCATGTGTGTTTTTTTGCGCATTGAAATTGCATACAGACAAGCGGATTTTCAGTCGGAGAAATAGAGAACCTGCTCTTAATCTTTTGTTGGCGGAAATTTCGCAAAAGTCCGATGGAGCATACAAACGGTCGAAATTTCCGACCAAAAGCTCACTTCGGACTTTTCTTGTCGGAATTTCCGATCGTGTGTACGAGCCATAAAAGATAAAACTTTTACAGAAAAAAAAAATATTTAACTATTACACAATTACAACACATTCACAAACCCTTTGGCTAGACAGTCATGTACAGCAAAATGATATGCATGGAAATATAAACGTCAGTTTATTTGGTTTTCTAAATATAATTCCAAATATTCACTTTTTAAAACATTTTTATTTTTGAATTAATATTATTCTGTTTCTTATGCTTGTAGACAATTATTGCTGCTGGTGTGTCCTATGCATTTAATTTTAAAGTCAAGTACAACGTGACTATTGTAGGAACCATACAAAAAGGGTAAGAGTCTTATTATTTTCAAAAAACATTTAAAATATAAAATGTTTACATTTAAAAAAGTGTCCCTATTGTATTCCCCATAAATCTGTCAGATAAACATAGTTGCCCCCAGCACACTCCTTCAGCAGTTGTGTGTAACAGGCACATCCATGGACATAGCCTATGTGAAACTCAGAGGAAGAGCAGAAGTTTGTGGCTGTGAAAAGTACAGTAATTCTAATCTGGCTTTCAGAGATTGATTTGAGCAACCCTGGAAAAATATGTCGATTTGTTCTAACTTTAACGTAGTAACATTAAAATTTCCTGTGTCACATATGGTTGCAGTGTAGGCTTTGTATGATTCTGCTTACATGCAGGCCAGTCAAGTTCCTTCACCCCAAACACACTCATCCATGTCTTTATGGACCTTGTCTGTGTACTGGTCCACAGTCATGTTGGAACAGGAAGGGGCCATCACGAAACTGTTCCCAAAAAGTTGGGAGCATGACATTTTCCTAAAATGTCTTGGTATGCTGATGCCTTAAGAGATCCCTTCACTGGAACTAAGGGGCCAAGCCCAACCCCTGAAAAACAATCCCACACCAAAATCCCCCTCCACCAATTGATTTGGACCAGTGCACAAAGCAAGGTCCATAAAGACATGGATGAGCGAGTTTGGGGTGGAGAAACTTGAATGGTCTACACAGAGTCCTGTTCTCAACCCGATGGAACACCTTTGGGATGAATTGGGATGAGACTGCGAGCCAGGCCTTCTTGTCCATAACAGTGCCTGACCTCACAAATGCGCTTTAGAAAGAATGGTCTAACATTCCCATAGACACACTCCTAAACCTTGTGGACAGCCTTCCCAGAAGAGTTGAAGCTGTTCTAGCTGAAAAGGGTGGGCCAACTCAGTATTGAACCCTACAGAATAAGACTAGGATGCCATTAAAGTTCATGTGCGTGTAAAGGCAGGCATCCCAATACTTTTGGTAATATGGTGTATATATATAATACATACCGTATATACTCGAGTATAAGCCATCCCGAATATAAACCGAGGCACCTAATTTTACCACAAAAAACAGGGAAAACTTACTGACTCGAGTATAAGCCTAGGGTGTCCATCTGCATGCCTCACTGTGCCTCACTTTGCCTCACTGTGTCCATGCCTCACTGTGTCCATGCCTCACTGTGTCCATGCCTCACTGTGCCCATGCCTCACTGTGCCCCTGCCTCACTATGCCCATGCCCATGTGTCCATGACTAGACTGACGTTTAACCTGGAGGTCTATGGAAGGGGTGCCAGATTTGAAAAATCAGTGCTTCCCAGCTGTAGGTCCCCCAGACAACAAGCTTTGCACACTTGTAGAGGAGAAATGGGACTACATGTGTGCTAGTATCGGGTCCCCAAAGTCTGGGAGATCAGGTGCAAAAAGGTGACTTGAGTATAAGCCGAGGGGGGCATTTTTTACTTGAGTATAAACGGTTGGCAAATTATAAACTTAACTACTATAAGTGACAACTTATGAGTTAGAAGGTCCTCAAATAAGGCTCCGCACATAATGTCCAATATATGTAATGCTTGAGAGGACTGTCAGAAACTGCAGACCTAATAGAGGAAATGAGGGTCACAGAATATGGACATGCTACATTTTTTGGCTGGGGATATGCTTCAGAAGACAATACGAAACTGGGAACATGTTACATGAGGCTAGTAGAGATCATTGCTATTACCCTAACTAATGTTCCCACTGCAGGCTGCTGAGGTTCGAGGGTCACGCATCATATACCAAAGAGCCCCATGCAGCTGTAGGTTGGGCACCAGGGTTTTAAAGCCTGCATTTAATAGGAAACGACTTGAACCACCATTGATACCACATAACAGACAACTTGTGAACTCCCTGAAGACTTTTCATTTTCAGCACTTCCAACTTTTTAATTGTAAGCCTGACCCCAGTCTCTCCAACCTCACAAGCCTCAGTGTTAGCCAATCATTGTGATGGGCAGATTTTCTGGGCAATAGCTATGGCAAAGAGACAGCAGGGGGCAGTATAGGGCACTCAATCACTGAAGGTCAGTGTTTTCATTCTAAAAGGTCCCAGTTTTGGGAATAGGGAGTGCTAAAAAGGAAAATGTTCTTGTGCATGGAAGTGGGGGTTCCTGTTATGCGGTGCTAGCAGCTGTTCAGATTTTTTTTTGTTACCTTCTTCTTCACTTTCAAGAAAAACTTCTATTCAGAAACAGACTGCTATGTCTTATATGACTATACTAGGCTAATGTATTAGAGAAAAATGTACGTACCTGCTTCATGCTAAACTCTTGGAAAGCTTTTTAACTGGAGATCCTGCTAGTAACAGCACTTCCTGTTGAAGGATGGTGGTGCAGTGTCACATTCCGCTCCCTATCACAGAATGCTGCGGAAGTGACGTTTTTTCGCCGCCATCTTGCTACACCCCACACTCCTGGACAGTAATGATAGAGTGAGAAGGGGGCAAGCGGACATCTTGTTACACCACTGGAGTTTTAGATTTGAGACTTATTTTTAACACAAAACAGAGCTTATATGCTTAAAGACAGTATTTGAAAACCCGACGGACTGTTTAAATGTTAAATGTTGAAAGCAGCAGCAAACCTGATGACCTTACATGTTTGCTTATGTGACAAAACACCTCTGATTTTCACATTTAACATCTAAACAGTCCGTCGGATAAAAACACTGGGCCAGATCCACAAAGCGAGTACGCCGGTGTCGTATCGTTGTTTTGAATCCTCAAAACAAGATACGACGGCTTCTGGGTTAGATCCGACAGGTGTACGTCTTCGTACGCCTTCGGATCTAAGATGCAATACTTCGGCGTCCGCTGGGTGGCGTTCACGTCGTTTTCCGCGTTGGGTATGCAAATTAGCTATTTCCGACGATCCACGAACGTACAAGTGGCCGGCGCATTTTTTTACGGCGTCTGTAGTCTGCTTTTTTTCGGCGTATAGTTAAAGCTGCTATTTCGTCGCTTATAGTTAGACTTGCCATGTTAAGTATGGCCGTCGTTCCCGCGTTTAATTTGATATTTTTTTGCGTAAGTCGTCCGTGAATCGGAATGTACGTAAGTCACGTCTATGTTAAAAAAAATGACGTCCTTGTGACGTCATTTAGCGCAATGCACGGCGGGAAATTTCGGGACGACGCATGCGCAGTTCATTCGGCGTGGGGACGCGCTTCATTTAAATGAAACACGCCCCCTAATCGCCGATTTGAATTCCGCGCCCTTATGCCGCTTGAGATACACTACGCCGCGGTAACTTACGTCGCAAATTCTTTGGGGATTCGAACCGGCCTAATGTAAGTTACAGCGGCGTAGCGTATCTCACATACGCTGCGCCGATCTATTTGTATGTGAATCTACCCCACTGTATTTAAGCATATAAGCTCAGTTTTGTGTTGAAAATAAGTGTGAAATATAAAACTGCGATGGATGTAACAAGATGTTCGCTTGCCCCCTTCTCACTCTATCATTACTGTGCAGGAGCAGAATGTGACAACACAGTGGCACTAAGCTGCTGCTTTTCAAGTATCAACAACATTGTCAATCTGCTGGACAAACTCTTTAAAGTGACCTTGGACTGCCTATCTGACAGACTTGATAGGTAGCCCAATGGCCAACTGAAGCAGTTGCACAAAATTTCCAATATTGTTCAAGCTGTAATTTCCTAATTTACTTTGGAAGGAACTCACCTGAAATACTTTTACAGGCGCCAAGTGCTTGGGAGTAAATTCATTTCATTGGCAAGAATAAATAATTTATTCAGGCTCTAGAAATGAATTACCGTAATGCTCAAGCGCTAAACGCACCTAGCGTTAATGTGTGTTTAAATGCGTTACAGGTGTTTACAAGAGTCAAGCATTTTTTCTGCCCAACCTCTGCTGCTCCTGGAGGCACTGGCAGTGGGTATTTATTTCCTCTAAACTCTCATGCCACTAAATGCTGCTAAAAGCCTGTGTAGATGGACACATTGACTAACATGCAGGGGAGATTAGAGACAGAAAAAAAATCCAGACACCCCTAAGAGCAGCTGTAAAAACGTCCAGTGTGTATGAGGCCTTAGAAGTACAATGGTCTGCTAACAATGGTCACTTCTCTTCACAGCTATCAGTCACCTGTAGCACCAAGTTTACCTGTTTTCCAAGCTTGCATTGCCAATTCTTTCTCTATTGCTATCGTTGGATTTGCTGTGGCCTTTTCTGTTGCTAAGGTTTATGCAATCAAGCATAACTATAACATTAATGGAAATCAGGTAAGAAATTTTGGAGCCCAACATTTATTTGTCAGATTAAAGCAGTCATATCACACTCATATGCATATATATTATATATTTATTTACTATTCATTGGTCCCCCAGTGAACACCAATGTTACTATCCACACCCCCACCATGCTTCACTGATTTAAATGCCACCACTCCCATGCCAGGGCATTCTTTATCCCACAGACACTTTTGTCAGGATTTTTTTTTTCCCACCAACCATCAATGTTTGCCATTTTTTTTCCCACCGACTACTGACTTTGAATATTTTTTCCTGCCACTGTCTACTCACTGTGGGTGTTCTTCTCCTTCCGCTGACCACTAACTGTGGGTATTTTTACCCCTCCTTTTCTTTTCCTGACCATCAACAATGGGGCATTATTTCCTTCCATTTAGTTCAGAGAATCTTTTGGGACCACTGAGGCCTCGTACACACGACCGTTTTCCTCAACAGAATCCATCAAGAAACTTGGTGGCAGAACTTTTTTGCCAAGGAAAACAGTCGTGTGTATGTCTTTCATCGAAAAAACTGTCATGGAACTCGACGAGAAAAAAGAGAACAAGTTCTCTTTTTCCTCGTCGGGAGTCTCAATTTCCTCGTCGTGTTTCTCGTCGGGCTGGTTTACGACGAGAAACACGTTCGTGTGTATGCTTAGAAACCTGCGCATGCTCAGAATAAAGTATGAGACGGGAGCGCACCTTAGGTAAAAGTAGCGTTCGTAATGGAGATAGCACATTCGTCACGCTGTAACAGACTGAAAAGCGCGAATCGTCTCTTACCAAACTTTTACTTCACACGCAGTAACATGAGATTAGTAAATGCAGCCCCAAGGGTGGCGCCAGTGGAATCAAACTTCCCCTTAATAGTGCCGTTGTACGTGTTGTACGTCACCGCATTTGAGAACGACCAGATTTTGTCTTGACAGTGTGTACGCAAAGAAAGCTTGTCAAGATTCTCGACAAGCCTAACAAGGAAATCGTCGAGGAAAACGATGTTTCATTTACGACGAGTTCCTTGGTCATGTGTACGAGGCCTTACCCAAAGGCATTTTTCTCCTTCTAACCACTGGCCTATTTTTCCCAGATCTGATAATGGGAAATGTTTTCCATCCACCATGCAGCAATGTAAGCGGTCATATGGTACATACATGGCTGTTACACAATGTCCACTCTATATTCTATGTAGAATGTTATATAGTCCTGACTCCTAACTAACTTGTTTATTGTCTCAGCAGTTGCTACTTGCTTTGTAGTTTGCAACTATTTTAAGTCCTTTTTTTTAAAGTGGAACTACACTTCATCTGAGCACCACAAACAAAAAATGCTATTTAATTTATTTTTAATATCCAAAGCAAACTCACCCATCCATCCATGTCTCGATGCTTTATTTTTTTGTTAAAATCACTTTAAAAAACATCCCTCTAGCATTTCTGGCTATGGCCATCTTGAGTAAGGGCAGACGATTCATGTACTGTAGCATTTACTAATACGATTTTCTAATACTATTTACTAATACTAACAGCATAAGGATATACAATAGTCAATGTTAATTGAGAGATTGTAGAAGTTCCACTTTAAGGTAAGCTTAGACAAAGTCTTAGTTCTTTGTTTTTATTTATTTCGTTTTTTATTTATTCTTTAGGTTTATGTTAGGGAAACTTTTAGGCCCCTTTCACATGGGGCAGTGGAGGTGCGGTGACGGTATAGCGGCGCGATTTTTAGCGCCCATATACCGTCGTACTTTCCTGCAATATTCGGTCGCTTGCGGTGCGGTTTTAACCCCCGCTAGCGGCCGAAAAAGGGTTAATACCGCCCGCAATGCGCCTCTGTAGAGGCGCATTGCGGGCGGTATTACCGCGGTTTCCTATTGATTTCAATGGGAAGGAGCGGTATAGGAGCGGTAAACACCCCGCTCCTATACCGCTCCAAAGATGCGGCTAGCAGGACTTTTGAAGCGGTCCTGCTAGCGCACCGCTTCAGTGTGAAAGCCTTCGGGCTTTCACATTGAAGCCTGCAGGGCACGATTTTTTCAGGCGGTATAGCAGCGCTATTTTTAGCGCTCAACCACCTGAAAAACGTGTCAAGGATTGCAGATTGTGTACAGTGTATACAAATTGCAAGCTCAGTCTCAATTTAACCTGTCCAATTTAAACCAAGGTCACTACATAAATGAGAATGACTTTAAAAAAAGAAGTTGCGCTAGTGATCAAACATTAAACAAAATCTGAGTGAATAATAACAATTCATAAAGTCCATCCAATGAATTGACATCAGCGTGGCATGTATAACAGTACACCCAAGGAAACGTAATGTCTATTTCTCTGCCCCTCAACCCGCTCCTTCATTCTCCTCACGTATCACTAATTTACTATCAGATATTTCACTTAGGATGTCACACCACTTCCTCAAGCTCAATCTATCCAAAATCGAACTTATCATTTTTCCTCCCCCACATGCCTCTTCCACTGATCTCTCTGTCAAAATTGATGGCACAACTATCAGCCCATCCACACATGCCAAGGTCCTAGGAGTAGTCCTGGACTCTGAACTCTCCTTTAAGCCCCACATCCAATCACTGTCCAAATCTGTCCAAATATTGACAGCTCAACCTCCGCAACATCTCCAAATTACACCCCTTTCTAACCAATGACACAACAAAGCTCTTCACTCCATGGTCATCTCTCACCTTGATTACTGCAACTCCCTCCTCATTGTCTTACCTCTGCATACTCTATCCCCCCTTCAGTCCATCATGAATCCTGCTGCCAGACTCATCAACCTTACGAACCGCTTAGTCTCTGCTACTCCTCTCTGTCAATCCCTCCACTGGCTTCCGCTCATCCAACAAATTAAATTCAAAATACTAACAATTACCTACAAAGCCATCCACAACTCTGCCCCCAGGTACATCACTGACCTAGTCTCTAAATACCAACCCAATTGTTCTCTTCATTCTTCTCAAGACCTCCTGCTCTCTCATCACCTGCTCCCATGCTCATCTCCAGGACTTTTCCAGAGCCTCTCCAAGCCTATGGGACTCCTTAACCCAATCTGTCCATCTATCTCCTTCTCTATTAGCTTTTAGAGAATCCCTGAAAACCCTCCTCTTCAGAGAAGCCTATCCTACCCACACCTAACAACTGTATTTTCATTTTGTCCATCTGATCATCCCCCACAGCGCCTACCCTTTCTTCCACATGACCCTGCACTGTCTTCCCTAATGTTGTAAAGCACTGGGCAAACTGTTGGTGATATATAAATCCTGTATAATAATAATAATAATAATAATAATAATAATAATAATAATAATAATTTCACTGCTGCTTACGACTCCCTATGATCTCCTATTACGCAAGATCAAACGTGCTTTTGGCTCAGTACCCAGCCAGGACCTTTGATAGACACAGCAACAGCATCTTCACAAACTTCCATTCCTCACAAAGGGCACAATTGCACATGATCCCCAAGAAGAAATAAAAGCTTCCATAGCATAAAATCTTTGGGTGTTTTATTATAAAAAAAAAAAGTTGTAGTAGACTTGCAATTAAAGTGGAGTTCCACCCATAAATATAACATTACATCAGTAGTTTTAAAAAAATGTCATTAGTCCTTTACGAATTTTTTTTTTTTTTTAGATGCCTTCAAAGTGTTGTTGCTAGGCAGAATAGTTAATCTTCCCACTTCCTGCACCTAGGTGCTTAAGCTTCCTAACCTACACTGCACAGACTCCTGGGAATGTAGTGGGTGTAACTTTCCAGGAGTCTGTGCACTCCCCAGTCTCAAAGAATCATGTGACTTGGACAGCACAGGTGCTGAAACCTGATCTGACACTGCTTGTGCAGCACTGAGCATGTGCAAGGCTGAAATCCAGGAAGTCATACAGTCTGGCTTCATGATGCCCACACTTAAGATGGCCCCAGTCAATTTCTATTTTATAAAGTGTCTAAATGCTGTAACAACCTAACAAAACGGACCTTAGTTTACAGACTAACTTTACTAGAATACATTAAGCTTGTGTATTACAGGGGTATTTATATTTAAAAAGTGAAATTGTGGCCGGAACTCCGCTTTAAGCAGATAGATTCAAGCATAAAATCAAGCCAGCTGGCTCAAATCTGCAGCCCGTCACTCCAGGATCTGCGCGAACGTGGTGACATCAGCACGTCGCTCCTCCCGTCATGCACATCGTTGTTGTGGTGTGCTATGTGCACTCCTTGTCTTCTCCATTGAGAAGTGTCCCTCTTTCTCAAGTTCCACATTGGGAGGTAGGAATATGTAAATATGTAAAAAGTCCATAGCATGGCCACCATTCTACTTTAAAGTGCACCTGTTCCCTCGGTATGGAAACTATTTAATAAATTCATAGCAAGCAGTAAAATAACCATCTCTGACATCTCTAGCTGCTTTTAATGTTAAGTATTCTCCAAAACATTCAAAGATCGCAAAATAGATTGTGTTGGGTGTTGGATATCATCTTAGAAACACCTGCTGGTTGTTTACAATAGAAGGCTGGCAGCCTGTTAAGATCTGCTGTCAAAGAAAAGCACACTGCCTGTATATTTTCTCACAATGCTTATAGGTACAGAGACGGATGAGGGCTGATTTTAATGTGCTTTTATTGGTCATTTATTATATGTAAATATTTTGGTGTGCATGACCTGGGAACAGGGTGTCACAAACTATGGTGAACGGGAGTGAACCACAACTGCGGTTAAGGATTTCAATGCACTTCTCAATGCAAAGTGATTATCAGTACTGGGCCCCAGGCGTCACTCTAATCAGAGAAAAAGAGTTTGGGGTTCACTGCATCATATCACTCACATATAGTAATGCATTGAGCTACTAAGGGAGGAGGTAGAACATACCTTCAACCCTTAGCTTTAAAAAAGTATAGCGAACATGTTCAGTAATTTACGCCAGGGGGGCCTCTACTATAAAGAACAAATGTCAAGCATGTAGCATATGAAAATACTGTACACAAACAGCATATACTTGAGAGAGGCAACAGTAGCTTAATTGGTTTAAGGGTGTGTGTCCCTTTAAGATATTCCACAGGTGTTACATGAAGACACTATAAGTAATCCCAAGCAGCACGGTAGTATAAACTAGAGCCAGATTCAAATACAGTACTTAGTAAGGCTATATGTGAACCAGGTAATTCTAGAGCAATAAATGTAACATAGTAATGGTACTTATCCGTTTGCAGACAATGACAGTTCTTCAGTAAGCATATTGTAGCAGCAAGGGATTCTGTAAAAGAGGGTCTCCTAGTGGAAGATTTCTTAGGGTGTCCCCAGCAGCTGCAGTAAGGATGGCAGCGTGGAACCAGGTAGTGAGCAATTAGCAGGGTTAAGTTGTAGCTTAGTGGTGGCATGGATCCATATTCAGTTCAGGGGAGTATTGCCAGTAGTTTGTTTGTAGCGTGGTCTGGCTACGGCCAACAATAATAGAACAATGTATACTCTGCACGCTGTACTGTTTATAGGAACGAGACATGTGTAGTCAATGAGGCATTGATTTCACTGGCACTTCCACGCTGAAACGCACGCGGCGCCGGGCGATGATGTCAGTGCGCTGTCGCCGTATGTGTTCCAGCGTGGAACGCAATACGGCGACGAGAAGCGCCGTTTACACAGGGTTCGCGTTAGGTGCAAAATGTGGAGTCCTCAGGGAAACTGCGCATTCTAAAAGCTATTGAACAGGTTATATATGAAATGTGTATCTTTAAGGTGAGTGCTTGGAACTGCAGGAGTAAGCATGAAATATGAATAATAAATGATTATAACAAAATAAAATATCACCATTTCTATTACAGGAATTAATTGCGTTTGGGTTGAGTAATATTTTATGTGGGTCATTTAAAGGATTTGCTGCAAGTACATCTTTATCAAGGTCTTCTGTACAAGAAAGCACTGGAGGCAAAACCCAGGTACTAAAAGACCATATATTTATATTTATATATATTAGCTTATTTGTTTCTAAGATGAAAAGATATATGTAGTTAACTTCCAGCACACATATAAACATAATAATCATTTATTTAAATTATGAAAAATGTACAGTATATATGTAAAATACATAAGCATAAGCAGTCCTGGCATGTATTCCACAATTAATATAAATAATAATATATACTGAAAGTGTTGTAAAATATAAATGTGTAAATTAAAAATATGAATTAATTAGTGGGGCCCTTATCTCTTTTTTCTTGATAATTGATAATTACTTTTTGAACAGACTGAACAGACCCACCAGTCATATATATATATTCATATAGTCATATATTAAAGTATTATCTGTTAACCAGTTTTGAATAACATGGAATAATTGAATCTTCAATACTGTCTATCAAGGTTAAAAATATGAATTAATGCTTAACCACTTCAGCCCCGGACCATTTTGCTGGTCAATGAGCGGGCCACTTTTTGCGATTCGGCACTGCGTCGCTTAAACTGACAATTGCGCGGTCGTGCGATGTGGCTCCCAAACAAAATTGGCGTCCTTTTTTTCCCACAAATAGAGCTTTCTTTTGGTGGTATTTGATCACCTCTGCGGTTTTTATTTTTTGCGCGACAATAGAGCGCCAATTTTGAAAAAAATAATAATATTTTTTACTTTTTGCTGTAATAAATATCCCCAAAAAATATATATAAAAAAAGTTTAGGCCGATAAATATTCTTCTACATATTTTTCGTAAAAAAAAATTGCAACAAGTGTTTATTGATTGGTTTGCGCAAAAGTTATAGCGTCTACAAAATAGGGGATAGTTTTATGGCATGTTTATAAATATTTTTTTTTTACTAGTAATGGCTGCGATCTGGGACACTTTTGACACATTTTTGGGACCATTGGTATTTTTATAGCGATCAGTGCTATAAAAATGTGTTGATTACTGTAAAAATGTCACTGGCAGGGAAGGGAATAAACTAGGGGGCAAGGAAGGGGTTAATTATGTTCCCTAGGTGTGTTCTAACTGAAGGGGGGCTGGGACTGACATGGGGAAATTACAGATCGCTGTTCATACATTGTATGAACATGCGATCAGTCATTTCTCCCCCTGAAAGGACCGGGAACTGTGTGTTTACACACACAGCTCCCGGTTCTCGCTCTGTAACGAGCGATCGCGGGTGCCCGGCACCTCAATGTATGTGTTGTGTTTTTCTGCAATGCATGTACACCGGCAAGGAGTGCTGCATTGCATCAACCCATATAACATGTGTTGCCACACAACATTGTGAAAGGTCCTGCAGTCTCTTTGTTGTATTTCCACGGCAGAAAGTGAAGGAGAGTTTTCTATACACTATAGTTAATGGAAAACTAATACAGAAAAACTTGAATGAGTGTTGCAGTAGATTTGTTATTTTTTCCTATTAACATTTCACAGGTCGCTGGCATCATTTCTGGTATACTTGTATTAATAGTGACATTGGCTGTTGGATACCTTCTAGAACCTCTGCCAAAGGTAATTTATTGGTGTATTTATATGTTTTAATTGTGCTTCAAATCTAGCAGTAATGAAAGAATAACATAGTACCGGTAATTCTAAATGATAAAATCGAAAAAAAAATAATTTGATTTGAAATTATTTTTATAATACAGTAAAGACTATTCATGTTTTACTTTACTGCAAATGGGAAGATTAACAAACAACTGGTACTAGATGATGAAATAGCCATTTCTATTGGGATGATTGGAATAAACTCATAAAATATTATCTATAGAAATAAAACAATCTTGGCCTTTATTTGCTTTGGAACTTGATCTGTGGCAAAGCTAGTATATATTCAGACAGCTGTATTTATGGAATAATGCGCTTCCGTACTATTATAACAGTATGAAACCAACAGCACCCTCGCTTGGTGATTCTAAAAATCCCAGATTCTCTGTGTAACACAATGGGGTTTTTTTGTTTTTTTTCCACCTCAGACTTAACCATTTGCAAAGGAAGGTCGCGAGATTTACCCGCCTTTCATTTGCCCGCCATATCTCCTTCCTGGTTTTGCATCATATGTGGAAATTTTTATATGTGGCTTTTTTTCCCCCCTCTTTCCCCCACTCATATCTAAAAAGAGCAAGTATGTATTTTATCTACTTTTGCATATCTTTAAACATTTCACCTTTAATTCTTGTAACCCTTATACCCCACATTTCCCTCCTCCCCCCCACCCCATCCCCTGGGACTCCAGTTGCCTTTCTGTTTCTAACCCTTTTTTTTTTTTCCTCTCTTAATTTTGAGGCTTTCTTATATTGGGTCCATCCTTAAAAATCCGAGAAAGTCTTACCAAGTACTATACCCTATGCACCCATTAGCTCCGCAAATGTCATGGAATTCCGTCCACTTAGACCAGGTCTTTTCAAATTCCTCTAAACTATCTGAATCACTTAACCTTAGAAATTCTAAGTTTTGAATATAATTCATTTTATTGCACCATTCTTTAATGGGGGGACTTTCCCTTTCTTGCCAATGACTGGCTATCAGGCTTTTAGCAGCCGTTAACAGGTGGGGTAAAAGACTTTTCTGATATTGTTTCATAGGTAATCTTATCCTCTGATGCAAACATCCCCAGGGATCATCTGGAATCTCTGTGTTCGTTATTTCCGTAATTAATTGTCTAATTCTTCTCCAATACACTTTGATTTTTGGACACTGCCACCATATATGGGCCATGTTTCCGATCTGTCCACATCCGCGCCAGCACATCTCTGAGGCTTCTTTCTTATATTTGTGAGCCTTGTCTGGAGTGATGTACCATCGGATTAGGCATTTATAATTTAACTTGATTATTTTACTATTTGCTGATGAGGTGTACACTCTTCTCCATATTTGTTTTATTTCTGGAATATTCAACGAGGATCCCAATTCCTCCTCCCACTTTTTGATATATGGTGGAATGTTCAAATGATCAAATTCTATCAAATTTTTATAAATCTTGGAGATAACTCCTTTCCCTGTTTGTCCTTGACTAATTCTCTCAAGTGGACGTAAATTTTCTGCTGAACTACGCGGCTGTGCGAGACCCGCAAAAAAATGTTTTAACTGGGCATACCGCCATTCATTTATCTCTATTATCTCTCCTTTTTCCTTCAATTCTTCATAGGTATTTAATTTATCTCGCGTCATGACATCCTTCAGCTGAGCATTTTTTTTTTTTATCCATTTACCGGATATCTTTTCTAACCCCGGTGTAAAATAATTTGAGTCTTTTATTGGCATTAGTGGTGAATTAAAATCCCATTTTTCCCTCTTATGAACTTTATCCCAAATTTTTATAGCATGACGAGTAATGCTATGTGATTGTCTACCTAACTCCCTATATTTGTCTGGGATCCAGATGATGCTCCCTAATAGGGCATTGCTCATCTGATATTCCATGCTTACCCACCTTTTTTGCTTAGTGTCCCTAATCCAGTCTATCACTCTTGTGAGAATTACTGCTTCATAATAACCTCTTATATCTGGTGCTCCCCATCCCCCTTGTGTCTTATTAAAAAAAAAAAAAAAAACACAATGGGGTTGATTTACTAAAGGCAAATCCACTTTGCACTACAAGTGCATTTGGAAGTGCCGTCACTGTAGATCTGAGGGGGACATGCAAGGAAAATAAAAAACAGCATTTTAGCTTGCACATGATTGGATGATAAAATCAGCAGATTTTTTCAAAGCTTCCCCTCAGATCTACAGCGATCTACAGCGACTACACTTACAAGTGTACTTGCAGTACTTGGATTTGCCTTTCATAAATAACCCCCATTATGTGCTTAATATGGCTGTAATAATATGTTTTTTTTACCTTCGTGCATTCTGTGCTGCTCCCGCCCACAGCCTCCCCTCCAATACTCACCTGAGCCCCCTCTCGATCCATTCATGTGCACAAGAGCCTCGGCTATCATGGGACTCCCTCTCCTCATTGGCTGAAACATCAGCGGGAGCCACTCTGCTCCAACTGTTGTCAATCACATCTAGTGAGCCAATGAGGAGGGGCGGGGCTGAGCCAGGGCTCTATGTGTCTTATGGACATATAGAGCAGGGCTTGGGGGTGAACACACACCACTACCCCATAGCAAGAGGCTTGCTATTGCCACTGGTCAAGGGGGAGGAGCCAAGAGTGGTGGCCGGTGACCCAAGAATTAGAGGGTCAGGGCTGTTCTGTGCAAAACCATTACACAGAGCAGGTAAGTATGACATGTTTTTTTTTTTTTTTTTAAAGCTGAACCTTTAATACCACTTTAACTAAAATAAATGAATTAATAAGTAAATTAAGTTCATTACTGTCAATGTAAACGTCCATTAAAGTGCAACAATATGAGTGTCAATTAAAGTGCAGCATTCAAATGTCCTTTTTCATGTAATATATTTCTCCAATATATATATATATATAGAAAGTGCTCTGTGCAAAGCAACAATGAAGCCTCGTACACATGACCGAGGAACTCGACGGGCGAAACACATAGTTTTCCTCGTCCAGTTCCTTGTTAGGCTGTCGAGGAACTCGACAAGGCAAGTTTCTCTATTCCCGTCGAGGAAATAGAGAACTTGCTCTCTTTTTGGCTTGTCAAGTTTCTCGACAGTTTCCTCGACGAAAATGTACACATGACCGGTTTCCTCAGCAAAAAAATATCTCCCAGCAAGTTTCGTGTGTACGAGGCCTCACTCTTGCACCATAACAATTGTTGCGCTTTAGTGATTCTTCAGTGTTTTACTCCACCACTGTGTACAATCACCACTCTGAAGAACCCACCAGACAACCATGACCCCCTGCAATAGGGTAGGTCTGTATATGCTTTTATCCCCCAGGGGTTTGAACATCCAGGGCTGTCCTGCTTCTTTCTCACAGTGTCACCAGAGTTACCATAAAATTAGAGGGGAGAAAGGATTCAACGATGTAAAACAATTTAATTAAAACTACTAATTTATTACAACAATAATCAAACCTCTAGCTAATACATTCACATTTATCTGTGCATTCCGCCATGCACCCAGGTTTAACAGCTTTAAAATGTTACAAGTTGGCTCCACTATAGCTAGTGCGAGTTTGGTTTATATCCCCAATCATTGCGGGTATCACACCACTTCCAGGTGTCTCCAGCGGAACAATATTGCTTCTTGTAGCCCCACCCCAAAGTACGTTTCGTTGTAATGATGTCTTCAGGAGTATAATGTCTTCAACAGTATACAGCTGACCAAACACTAATATTTTTCATTCATTCAGGGGGCCAGCAGATTCCTCAATCCACACATTGTATTCTGACAGCAGCACCCACTGACTGGCTACAGGCACTGATTAATAGAACAATTCTCAACATTGCCCTTTGGCAGAAGTCGAAAAAATGTACTTCTGTCGTCTGAGGGAGCCCACACACTGATCAAAATTCAGATGGTCCGTGCTGGTCAGGCCGAATATTGATCACATAGTCAGCTTTGCATGTTCCTGTCATTTATGTGATTCCTTTGGATTCTTATGCTGCGTACACACAATTGGATGTTTTTTCCGACGGAATTCCGCTCAACCTTGGCTTGCATACACACAGTCACACAAAAGTTCTCTGAACTTTCAACTGTCAAGAACACAGTGACATACAACACTACAACGAGCCAAGAAACTGAAGTTAAATGCTTCCGAGCATGCGTCGAATTGTTTCCGAGCATGCGTCAGAATTGTGCGTGTCGGGATTGCTACAGATGATCGGAATTTCCGATAGGAATATTTTCCTTCTGAAAATTTGAGAACCAGCTCTCAATCTTTTCTTGGCGGATATTCTGACAGCAAAAGTCAGATGGAACATACACACGGTCGGAATTTTCTTTCAAAAGCTCACATCGGACTTTTGCTGTCGGAATTTTCGATCATGTGTACGGGGTGTAACGGAACGTCCCACACTCCGCTTGAGGGCTTCTGTCATATACCGCTTCCTATCAGTCTGGAAATAGATATCAGATATTCGAGCTACTCTCAAGAGCACAACGAGACGATACTTGTTTGTCTGCTGAACATGGAGTGTTTAAAGCGGGAATTCACCCGAATTTTTTTTTTTTAAATGTTAAACCTAATGTTAAAAATCTATTTTTAACATTAGGTTGGGCCTAATTACGGGAAGCAGAATCGGGTATTTTGTTTAAAATCAATGCAGTACTTACCGTTTTAGAGATAGATGTTCTCCACCGCTTCCGGGTATGGTCTTTGGGACTGCACCGACGTTCGGCTACTTTTGGAAACTGGTGACGCGATGTATGCGACGGTCGGAAGGCTGTCAATCAAATAGGAACGCCCAGTCCCGCAGCCCATACCCGGAAGCCACGGAGAACATCTATCTCTAAAACGGTAAGTACTGCATTGATTTTAAACAAAACACACGATTCTGCTTCCCGTAATTAGGCCCAATCTAATGTTAAAAATAGATTTTTTGGGTGACCCTCCACTTTAATAGAACCAAGAATACAACCTTATATACATTTTAAAGAGGGGGTAACCAGAACATAAATTAACATGAGCTAATTAACTAATCATTTACCCAGACTAGGCGACTCTTAGTTATGACCTTTCAGGGTAGACGTCACGTCTCCTACTATACAATACACATTATCATAAGTGTAAACACATGAAATCTTCACACAATAGCATGGTCAATTAGCACAGAGAACAGACAGATGGCTGGAGGTGAGGACATTAGCATCTAACAGTATGTGTCCCAATAGTATGAATGAGTCACTCTTACAATTAACCCGTTGAGTTCAGAATCAACAAACAGTAAATAGTTCTTTACAGACATCCTGGAATATATTGTGGATAATAATTACAAAATAATCCCATCTCAGGTAGTCCAAGATATAATTTCTCAGTCATCCTATGCCCCCAGTGGACATAGGATTGTTTTAGACATAAGAGGGTCCGGGGATGTCCCGGGTGAGTCTGTCACACGGGGCATAAGTCTTTTCTCACATATTAATGTGTTTACTGGCCCCTGTATAACATGGACTACAGAGTGTGGGCTTATGTCCTGTAACTGTCATAGGAACATGACATTGATACTTCTTTTGGAATAGTGTGAATGGTTTAAGTCTGAACTCTAGGAAAAAATATTGTTGGGACATTTGCAATATAAGAATAAGTTACCACTTATGATCTGTGCCCCATATGTGGCTGCTGAATTCCATAATATTGCTAATTTCATGACTTCCTTACAGTAAAGCAAGAGCTGGCAGTATAACATACAGTTCCAGCCATAGTAAAATCCTCATAGATGGTCTTTTGCTCTTGTGATGTCCATCCTCTCCTCCTCTAATCACAGAATGCCAGGTGGAAAAATGTATTCCAGCCTAAGCTGTAAGGTTCAAACACATACTGTAGTGTATGGGAATAATGAAATTAGCAGTTTTAGAGAATGTAGCAGCAGTCACACATAGGGCACACATCATCAGTGGTAACTTATCCTTACCTCGTTCGAAAAAACATTTTTTCCCAGAGTTCAGCGTTCTTCTTGTTAAAATGCCTCCATCAATAATATCCTTACAAATAAAAACTTTGTTGTACTTTTTGTTTTATAGTCAGTTTTGGCTGGCATTATCCTGGTAAATTTAAAGGGGATGCTGATGAAATTCAATGAAATTCCTGTATTGTTTAAAAGAGACAAATATGACTGTGTAAGTAGATCTTTATTTTATAATGATTTTTTTTTTTGTTCTTTGCATTGGATTTGTATGTTTACTATCTAAATATTAATCATGTTATATTTATTTTATTCAGAGCTGTGAATAAAGGCTCCTACAGAAATGATAAGATTACGTGCCTATAGATACTGTATATAACTTACCAAACATACTGTATATTTACATATAGAAACATACATACTACTTGTTAGCCTCGTATTTCACTACTCCTTATTTCTTCACATTAGGTTGTACAGCTGCTAGCTGGTTTGGGAATCTTACCCTGCACTCATTTTGTCTTAATACCCTGTTTCCCCAAAAATAAGACCTACCCTGAAATTAAGACCTAGCGTTATTTTCCAGGAGGGCTGCAATATAAGCCCTACCCCGAAAATAAGCCCTAGCTAAAAATGCTTGTAAAATCCTATAATCCACTAAATTACAGTAGTTTATAATGTACAATGTGTGTGTTTCTGTAATATAATTGCGGGGAAGAGAGCTCCGGCGGGTAACAGAAGTGCAGAGCGGCGCTATAACAAATGTATTTGGCATAATTATATTACAGAAACGCACACATTGTACATTATATAATACTGTAATAAAGTGGATTATAGGATTGTACAAGCATTTTAACTCAGTTCACACTGGAGATTCCTGACAGGCAGGGAGAGAGAGGGGGAGAGAAAAGACAGCACATTACATGGTAAGACCTACCCTGAAAATAAGCCCTACTGTGTCTTTTGTTGGCATAATTAATATAAGACCCGGGCTTATTTTCGGGGAAACACGGTACTAATCACTCAAAATTTTTAATAAAGACTTGTTCACACCAGAATGTGGTTTGGGAATCCCGTGGTCTGTGTGCATTTCCCTCTCTGCGTTCAAAACATACAGGTTACGTAATCTGCTGTGGGGGTCAATGTATTCCTAGAGGCACCCAAAACACAGATCGCAATTTCAGTGCAGTTGCCTGCACTGGATCACATGTTAACACAGTACCATGCAATCCAGTGTAGTGTGTATTTAAAAGGTAGTGCATGCATTACTTTTGGTGCGATCCAGTGTGATTTCAGCCTATTCATTTGAATAGGCTGGAGATCGCACAGGAATCAAACAGAAACGTGGATCATGCAAATAGAGAACATTCCATAGCTCAACTCACCAATCAGTCTGCTGACCAACCAGATTAACCTGTCCAACAGTCTGCGTTAAAAACAGGGGTTTAGTTAGCACACATTTGCAAACGCATGCGTAAGCTGCAAGGCCTCTTCATGGCACCCTGTGTATGCTTGCAGTTCTAAACGCTACTGAATTTATGAGCGTCTCCACAGTGGGAGCATATGCATTCAATGGATAGATGAGGGGCAGGTGAGCCTGGAGGCAGCCTAGTCCCCCCTTAAAGGAACAGGAGGACACTGGACACCCAGCAGTAACACAGTGGCAGCAAAGGTGCCCAGTGTGTCCCCGGACCATATTTACACCAGTAACACAAATGGTCCCTGTCCTCACCTATAACTGGCCTTCACAGCAAGGAGCACATGGAAGGCCAAATGCATAAAAGACAAAAACAGAATATTCCATAGCTCAACTCACCAACCAGTCTGCTGACCAACCAGATTAACCTGTCCAACAGTCAGCGTTCAAAACAGGGGTTTAGTTAGCACACATTTGAAAATGCATAAGTAAACTGCAAGGCCTTCTCACTGCACCCTGTGTATGCTTGCAGTCCTAAACGCTACTGAATTTATGAGCGTCTCCACAGTGAGAGCGCATGCATTCAATGGATAGATGAGGGGAAGGTGGGCCCAATCCCCCTTGAAGGAGCTATGTGAGCTATGTCTTGCAAAGCTGTGATGCTAGAGAATGAGTTTGACAACCACAGAACAGAAACCTATGAAAAGCTTGGTAACGGCAACTTCCATATTTTTTAAAGCTGAACTCCCCACAGACAAAAGAAAACACATGTTTATCCTTTTTTTTTCTTATTAAAATCATCAGGTAATATTGTAAGTTCCTAAATATTACCTAGTAGAGGCTTCTTGAATATCATATACATCACAGCTCAGACTAATGAGAGGGAAGCAGCACAAAAAAATTGTGGTGGAAATTTAAATAAGCATATTCTGCATTGTAAGTTCACATAAACCACATACACCACCAAATCACATAGAACATAATGCTGCCTAAAATCATTCAAACAATATACACATTTTATATGCCAGTCCTTTTAATGATGTGCTTATTATGATCACTACAGATATTAAAGTGTGTGTTTTCCTGACAGCTTGTGTGGATATTGACATTCCTAGCATCTTTTATTCTTGGTCTGGACATTGGGCTTGCCGTTGGCGTGGGAATTGAACTTCTGACTGTGGTGTTCCGTGTGCAATTGTAAGTGAATTTGTCTGTTTTTTTAATGCTAGGTAAATAGAAATATCTTTATATATCTTACAAAGAGCAATCAGAGTTTGCATCATTAATGTATAAAATGTTGCCTGATGCAGAAAGTTATATTCAGGTAGGAAGTTATCTTAGGATTCTTTCATACCGTCATTCAGTTCAGATGTGCCTGTCAGTTTTTTTGGCAGAATTGAACAAAAGCCTGATGTATGTCTATGGGCAGGCAGAAGTAAATGTACTTGTGTATGTTTATATCCAGTTACCTCTTAGGCCTCGTACACACGACCGAGAAACTCGATGGGCGAAACACATTGTTTTCCTCGTTGAGTTCCTTGTTAGGCTTGTCGAGGAACTCGACAAGCTTGCTTTGCGTACACACTGTCAAGCCAAAATCTCCTCGTTCTCAAACGCGGTGACATACAACACTTACAATGGCAGGGGAAGTTCGATTCCACTGGCTAAACTCTTGGGGCTGCTTTTGCTAATTTCATGTGTTTGCGAGTTAAATAAAAGTTTGGTCAGAGACGATTTGCACTTTTCAGTCTGTTACAGCTTTAAAAATGTGTTATCTCCATTACAAATGCTACTTTTACTCCCGTCTCATACTTTATTCTGAGCAAGCACGGGTTTCTTAGCATACAGATGTCCGAGTTTCTCGTCGAAAACCAGCCCGTCAGGAACTTGACAAGCCAATTTTCTCCATTCCTGTCAAGGAAATAGAGAACATGCTCTCTTTTTGGCTCGTCGAGGTTCTCGACAGTTTCCTCAACGAAAATGTACACACGACCGGTTTCCTCGGCAAAAAAATATCTCCCAGCAAGGTTCTTGCAGGTCGTGTGTACGAGGCCTTAGTCCATATAAGTCTGGAAAAACACACTGGAAAAAGTCTGTCTTTTTCAATTTTTTATTGGAGTTAAACGTGATGGATCAGAGATAGTGGTATGTAAGCGGATGCACATCCATTTGCATCAGCCTTTCCATAGATCTAGCAAGGGTCCATTAGGATCCAGGCAGAAGAAATTGAATCCGTACTGTTTGGCTCAGATTCAGCAAGGAATCTGTTCATGGAAATGACATGCCAAATGTGTCATGTAAGTGGGCGAGGAGTGGTTAAAGCGGAAGTTCCACTTTTGGGTGGAACTCCGCTTTAATCTACTATTCATAAACCATTCACTACACTAACTACTGTACTGTTTAAATCGGGGTGGGAAATACATTTTCCCAAGGGGCCACATGAGAAACCGAGACTGTTGTGGAGGGCCAAACTCAATTATCCCTATAAATTTTGCACCTGAGAAGGTCCATAAGTACTTAAACATATAGAAAACAAACAGATCAGTACAGCAGGAATTTCTATATATTCGGACCGGGAGTGAAGAACAGGAGTATGGCTCCTGGCATGCAAATTTTTTCAGGGGGAGGCGTTTTGGCAGCGGCAATACACAGTTGCATTTAACCTTTTCTTCAAATGCTAGCAGGGGTTAAAAGCGCCTGCTAGCGGCCGAATAGCGCAGCTAAAACAATGGTAAAGCGGCGCTTTGCCAATAACGCGGCCAGCTGGCAGTGTGAAATAGCTCTTGAGATAATTCAGCTTCAATCCATGCCCATATAAATATAGCCTAGAGAATGTACAGACCCCCCTTCAGCACAGATGGACCCCCCCTTCAGCACAGACCCCTCCATTCAACACAGGTGGACCCCCCCTTCAACACAGACCCCCCCCCATTCTGCATAGGCCCCTCCATTCGGCACAGATGGACCCCCCTTCAGCACATACCCACCCATTCACCACAGACCCCCCCTTCAGCACAGATGGACCCCCCTTTAGCACAGACCCCCCTTCAGCACAGACCCCCTCATTTAGCACAGACCCCCCCCTTCAGCACAGATGGACCTCCATTCAGCACAAACCCCCCTTCAGCACAGACGGACCCCCCCTTCAGCACAGACCCCCCTTCAGCACAGACCCCCTCATTTAGCACAGACCCCCCCTTCAGCACAGATGGACCTCCATTCAGCACAAACCCCCCTTCAGCACAGACGGACTCCCCCTCCCCATCCCATTCAGTACCTCAGATCAGCCATTAGCATGGCACAGGCACAGCAGGTTCCCTCCCCCTGTGTACACATAAACACTGGAGGGGGAGGTGGCTTTACTCTGCTCACTGTGCCTGTGTGACATCCAGCCTGGGACCGCTCAGACAGCCCGCGGCCGCGAGACTCTTCAGCACCTTCTCGATTTTTCAGGGGGGGTCAATTGCCCCCCCTTGCCCTATGGAATGGATGCCCATGGCTCCTGGGGTTTGCAGCATGCAGGTGCTAACACAGAAATAACTTGGTTAGGCAGCAAAGTGGTGGGAGAGCTACTGGACTTTTCCTAGGCAATACTCTCCCACCAGGACTGAGCCTCCCCGCTGTATTGAACAGCTCTTAAGGCTCTATCCTTCCAGTTCTTTCAACTGTTCATATAGATATCTGTCAGTGTTCCTCAGCGTGACAGACTCAGAGAGGCATGCTGATAGTGGAGCATCGAAGGCCAGCTAGGAACAGCCAAAGGGCCAGATGTTGCTCTGGGGCCACAATTTGCCAAGTCTGGTCCAAATGAAAAGGACATTTTTTCTTTCATCTTTTGTGCATTTTGGAGCTCTTGAAGTATCATTTTAGCAAATGAGAAAGGTTATGTTTTATTTGGTCTGCCAATGAAATCCTGTGTGTATACATACTGAGCCCTTAGAAGAGCATACCCTGCTGTGTTCACAATTTACAGCAGCAATCAAAATCAGAGATATTTAAAGCCGAACTAAACCCATAGATTTAACAGTTTTAAAAAAACTGTTACATTCCTGGCACATCCTGGGAATGTAACTGTCACATTTGCTTGTTCCCTCAACCAAATTGTCAAAACATCAAGTGGCTGGTGTCCTAACTGATCACATGTGCAGCGCCATGGCAGGTGAAGATCAAACAGAGGCTAAGATGGCTTCCTTGGCTAAAAATGATAGGAGGGTTTATTTCCGCTTTAAATCGATCAACATATATTTTGCTTTTTCTGACTTCTTTGCTAATGCTTGCCATAAGACATTGACGATGTTGTAACCAATACATAATAAAACCTTTTTTTATTTTGCAGCCCCACATTTACAGTATTAGCCAATATTGAAAATACTGACATCTACAAAAATAGGAAAGACTTTTATGACGTAAGTCTTGGCACAATTATAACTAAATATTATGCAGTTGATATACTACAACTGGAGTGTGCAAAATCTGGTGCAGCTCTGCATACAGTAGAAACCAATCAGCTTCCAGGTTTTATTGTCAAAGCTTAATTGAACAAACTGAAGTTAGAAGCTGATTGGCCTCCATGCACAACTGCACCAGATTAAGTAAATCTCCCCCTGTGTGTTTATAACTAGAAATGTCAAAGTGATCCAGGTGGGATGAAAGCTCCAATCCTGGGTCCAGGTTTCCAGAACCACCAGCACACTAATTGTTCAGGTGTGTGCTGGGCTATTAGTAGTGACCTGACCATGGTTCTGGGCTCCACCCCGGCAGACAGGAGGTCATTGCCCAGCAGTCAGGAGGGCTCCACCTACAGGTATGAGAAAGGTGGAAGCAAAGAGCAGCATGGAGCTGCTAGCTGTGTGCACATAGTTGGTTAGCGAACAGTCCGTAGAAGACAAAGGCCTGGAGTGTAAGGCCAGAGAATCAGTGCTGCCAGATGGACTGAATGTCGTTTGTTTTTTGATGGAAAGGGAATGCTCAATACCCCTGTGAGGGAACTCATATTTTTTGTTTTTCTGGAACTTTCTTTTTTTTTTTAAATGGGCAAGAAAAGCCCTTAAAAGAAGAAAAGCGGTGTTATTTCAAGCTTTATCGTTTGATGCTAGTTCTCACAACACCTTCTGTTTTGTTGCACCCAGAATGTGATTTCTAGACATATGCATTAGTTTTCGTCCGAATGCATTTTCATACGAATTCCGGGTATTTTCGTTATCGTTTTAACAAACGAAAATGAACATGCAGAATCTGAAATCCGAAACATCCGACATAAAAAAATACTTTATTTTCGTTTTCCTTGCTATAACAGTTCGATATAGATAGGAGATTTGACGCTGACAATATCAATCTGTGTCCAAAGAACCTGCAGTCGAATGTGCCTAACCTTGGACTATTAGTCCAAGATTATTCTACATAGAGAGGAAAGATTTGACATAGAGAGAAAAGATATGATTATAGAGACAGTGTTGGGGTAGACCATTCGACATGAACGACAAAGATGCGACGTAGCAGAGAAAAAAGTCAAATGTTCTGCCCATAGGCTATAGAACACAGGTGTCAAACACAAGGCCCGCGGGCCGAATCCGGCCCTCCAGGCCATTTCATGTGGCCCTCGCTCCAGCCCTCCTCTGGTCCTACTCCAGACCCTTACATTCTGCTTTCAAGTAATGCATCCAGCTTCTTCCCAGCAGCAGCATAAGGAAAGGGGGGTGCACTGTGATGTAAGGGAGAGTGGGGGACTCAACTTCTGATGGCCGGGTGGCTCTTGACATCTAATGTAAGAGGAGGAGATTCATAGGACATCTAATCTGACAGATACAATTGGCCCTTTTGAGGGCAATCATAATGATGATGCGGCCCGTGATGAAATTTAGTTTGACACCCTTGCTATAGAAGAATTTGAATGTTAGTTGACTAGTAATAATAATTTATAAATATAATTACTACTAGTGTTATACAACATTAGAATTCTTCTATAGCTTGTAGGCGGAACATTTGACTGGAAATGTAGCAGTTTAGCTGCTCTGTCGAATCTTCTTAGAACATTCGACAGACACCATAAGCCTTCAATTGACAGATACGACCTTAATTAATTCAGATTTTCAGACGAATGCATTTTATAACAAAACAAAATAAATAAAAACGAATTTCAGGAGTAACTAAATAAATTTATTTTATGTCATGTCTAGTGATTTCAAATTAAAGTTCAACTGGGCCTAAGCTTAATTCAGGTTTATTTGTTTTGTGCCAGATTTGTGAGCCTAAAGGAATTAGAATTTTCAGATGCCCATCTCCTGTTTTCTTTGCCAATAGTGAATTCTTCAAAGAGAAACTCATTGCTGCAGTAAGTTTTTTTTCTTTTGGTTTGATCTAATTTTCTTACTAATATTCTGTCTATACTGTTTACACTAAAGTTTCTTATTGTCCTCAGGCTGGCTTTAATCCACTGTGGGTACTTCGTAAGCGAAATAAGGCGCTGAGAAAAATCAAGAAGCTGGTAAAGAAGGGAGAGCTACAAGTCACCCCGGTAAGCAGCTATTTATCCATATGCAAAGGATAATATAGAGAGTAATACAAGACATCTTGACAGAGATGAGTGAATGGGCCCAGGTTCATTTCATGGGAGGAGTAATACAAGACCCAAAGATCATAAAGACCCATACTTAGTGCCAAACCCCACTAAATTCACTAGGGACTCACATTTGAAATTCATGTACCAATGCAAAACATTTAGCAAAAAAAAAAAAAAACGCATTCAGCGGCAGAGGGTGTTTCAAGTGGCAACATTGAAAATACACATATTGTTTACATAACTTCCTTGAGGGATGCTTTTCGATTTCACATGCTGTTATGGAACAATATGATGTAGTCTCTTAAGACTGAAAATAATGGCATGGGTTTCCCTTAGTATTCTAACTAGACCCTTATCTAGGCATATAGCCTGAGAGGCCAGGAAAGGGAGGGCATCCAAAAAGGATGTGAGCGTTTGTGGGTGGATGTGAATACAAAGAATGCTGCTCTCCCAACTAGCACAGGTGACATGAAAGCAGGGAGCGGCCTCAGTCCACATGTCGCCTCCAAACCACGCCCTCCGACATATCCCACCCCCCCAGTCTGGGCCCCGTGGGCAGGGTGAGATGCATCAGGGGAGCGTGGTTTGGCAGAGGCATGTGGACTGAAGCCTCTACTTGCTTTCATGTCACATGGGCTGGTTTGGGTGTGGCATTCCTTTCATTTACATGCACATTACTTTTTGGATATTTACAATGATACGCCGGCACCCCTTACTCGGTGCTCCAAGCTTTTATTTAGGTCTCAGTTTGTCGGTGGACTTATCGGAATCTGACCCTCAGATATCTGCCTCCTCCCAGGAAAATTAGTACAGAGATTTGTTAAAACACCTTATTTATTACTCATTCCCAGAAAAAGTTAAAAGTAAATAAACACATCTAAAGACACATTGAAAAAGTTCCTTAATAATACGAAAAAAATTGGTCTCCACTGATGTAAATTCATCAGTCATGATAACCCACTGCCTAATGATTCGTCCAACCACAATTACTAGCTGCACCAGATTTTGCACTCTCCAGTTTTAGTAAATCAACCCTACTATTTTCCATTTAGTTTTCATTTTCCTTCAAATGATGAATAAGGGTGCTGAGAACAAAAGACAGCTCCAAGAAAAAGAAAAATGATCAGGAACAAGTAAATGGTACACTTTGACCACTCAAATTTTTAATAAAGAAACCTTCAAAGGAATTAAATCAAAGCTTACCTTTTTGAAGGAAAACGGCTAACCTGAAATAAATGCCCTACCAACATTGAATAAAAAAAAAATATACCAAAATAAATAAAAATAAAAAACAAAATACTGCACACCTAAAACAAAAGACTTTTTAATGGAAACGTGTTTGAGATGGATGGAACAGCATGCTAAAAGTGACTGCTGACCTCAAATCAACCAAAAAATGAAATAAAAAAAGCCCTCTAAAATAATAAAAAAAAGGCAGCAAAGTAGTCAATGGTGCCGTCCCTTCAGAGCTCTGTGCTGTGGCTGTGACACCCGCATGCATTCACGGGAGTGACATAATCGTGGCTCGGCCATTCAAGCGGCCAGTGTCTGCGATGCATACTAGCACACTATAACATTGCCCTGTCAAGGGAAAACTTTTTTTTTTCATCCACTTTACTACTGCTTTAAAGAATATGTCTGGGAAAACATACCACATTTATATTTGATACATCTCGGTTAAAGTTTCACTCATGTGTTTGCCTCTTTAAAAACACTGCAATTACTGAAAATTACCTGTGATGTGCTCACACACCCTAAAGGTGGGAACCAGGAACCTGCGAAGAACCCAACAAAATGGCGTCCGCCACAGAAATACCCTCCCCCAGCATGCCCCGCGAGGGAAGCACTCCTCTGATTGGCTGCTGGAGAAAGGGCGCCTCCGCCTGGACCCCTCTGGTGCCACCTGCCATCCAGAGATGGAACTGCATCTCTGGAGCACAGAATGACCCACAGGACAGTCCAGGGCTGGCAACAGCCGAATTTAAACAAATCAACATGGATGAGAGCAAATAACTCTCTCATCCCACTAAATTTGACATAGCACCTGTACTGAAAAGTACACAGGCGCTACACAAGGAAATGTACATGTATTGCACACATGAACTGAATATATATTTTTGGTTTATTTTGCCCAGATATACACAGAAGTACATACCTGTAATACCTACCTTTTACACTGTTCACCTCACTGAACTCATGTTCATGATAATTTATACACAATGTTTGTTGGGAAACCTGCAATCCTGGTAGTGTCAATCAGCTGGGACCCACAGCTCTCACTGGTTCCTTCTGCTTACTTCCATGCCAATATTATCCCCTATAATAATTTGGAGGTCAGAAGGTAAACAAGTCAGGATTTCAGCTTTCAAAAAGACCCATTATGTTTCTAAACAGCAAAAATGCACACTGATATTTATTTAACAAATTATTTGAAATTTGCTAAAGAGTTTATGATAAATTGGGGGTCGATGTTGCACTAGTTGAGAACCTGCGCTCTCCATTTTTAGTGCTTTTTGCATTTTGCAGATTTGCACTACAGAACGTGTTCCATAGGAAACCATGGTAAATGGACTGTAGTGCAAATCTGCAAAATGCAAAAAGCACTAAAACTGCATAGGTGTGAATCCAGCCTTAGAGAGGTTTGGCATGTGTACAGTAGGGTTCTGAAGGTGCTGTGCACTTAATTTGAATAAAAGTATTTTTAGAATAGAAATAATATTTTACATACAATTTTCTACAGAGAGGTGTGGTCTGCACATCTTATGATTATAAAGAGTCTGATGATGAAGATGAACTTGACAACAACAGGATTGAAGAGCTGGACAAACCAATAAACACAGATGATCTGCCTATTGTCATTGACTGGAATTCTGAGCTACCAAATAACATTGTGGTTCCCAAAATCGATGTTCATAGTTTGATACTTGATTTTGGAGCAGTATCTTTTATTGATATGTCTGGAATGAAAGCACTGAAAGGGGTAAGTATTTAAGAAGTGTTGAATTTATGAATTGGCAGAAATCCCACCCTCTGAAGTTAACTAAACTTTGCTGATATACAAGGGGGAAACTATTGAGATATGCAGTATAAACCAAATATACTGTAGACAGTGTAATTATTCAAGAATCATAAAAGTAAATATAGAAAGTTGATTATGGGGGTTGATTTATTAACAGAATAGAAACTGTTCATTTAGCAAAATGAATTAAAAAAGTGAAGGTTTGTTATTTTCCAGCAACTGTTTAGGTACTACTAAAAAAATTCAGTTTTTTAATTTCTCGAGCACGTGGCTTAGTATTCATAGAACGTGCAGATTAACCTTCACTTTGCAAAGTTAATATACTCTTTTTAAAGTTAACTGCCTTCACCCCCTAGATGTACGCAAACAGGGTAACTTACTAACAGGGTAGAAACTGTTCCCTTTGCAAAGTGACCCGTCGCTATGGACCAACATCACCACAATATTATTTAATATACACTGGAGTTAATTTACCAAGTAGAGCTGTTCACTTTGCAAAGTGTACTAAACTTAGTAAAGCAATAAAGCTGTGATTTTTTTTTTTTGCACATAACTGGATGATTGTGGAGAAAACAGTGTCACCTTATTTACTAAGCATGATGATGAGGCCCTTGTACACATCACTGGGTAACCCCGGCATTTCCTGTTGCATCAGAGGGGGCTAGGTCACTTGTCCACGTGACGGGTGGCCCTGCCCTTGGTTATAAAAGAACTGTCATATGGGTCACGCCCCATTTGGCCGGGTGCCTCCTTGGGAGGAGGCTGTATCGTTCGTAGCGGCTGGTCGGACTCATAGAAGGATTACGGCGCTGGATTGTGTGTGTGGTTTTTTCCCCCTTTTTTCTCACTTTTTTGGTAAAAAGTGTTGAGGGGTCTCTCGTCTCTCTCGTCCCCCCTCTTTTCCTGCGGCCTGTCAGGCTGCGTGCTCGGATAAGGGTATGGTATGGATTTTTGGGGAGAACCCCACGTCATTTTTTTTTATTTTGGCGTGGGGTTCCCCTTAAAATCCATACCAGACCTGTAAGGGTCTGGTATCGATTTTAAGGGGGATCCCTATGCCATTTAAAAAAAAAATTGTCGCAGGGTTCCCCTTAATATCCATACCAGACCTGAAGGGCCTGATATGGAATTTGAGGGGACCCCCATGCATTTTTTTTTTATTATTTTAGTTCGGGGTTCCCCTTAACCACTTTAGGACCTTGCCTGTTTTTCAGATTTGGTGTTTACAAGATTAAAACAGTTTTTTTTTGCTAGAAAATTACTTAAAACCCCCAAACATTATATATATTTTTTTCTAACACCCTAGAGAATAAAATGTCCGTCATTGCAATACTTTTAGTCATATCGTATTTGCGCAGCGGTCTTGCAAGCGCACTTTTTTTTAAAAAAAATCCCTTTTTTTCATTAAAAAATAAGACAACAGTAAAGTTAGCCCAATTTTTTTTTTATATTGTGAAAGATAATGTTACGCCGAGTAAAATGATACCCAACATGTCACGCTTCAAAATTGTGCCTGCTCGTGGAATAGAAAAAATGGATGGAGTACAGCGCTCAGGGTGTTTGCACAAAACAATCAACGGAGGGTTAAAGATTAAAAATAAAAATAATAATAGGATTAAATAAATAATCAATTAGATTAAGATTAAAATCACAAACCACATTAGAGATATATGGTATAAATGTTCAAGAGTCCATGAAAGGATCAGTCCCAGCAGGGTGCCGAAAAGGCTATAGTTGATGACAGTGATGAACCAATGTAGATGAAGGCAGTAGATCAGGGCTGCTATCCAGGAGCGAAGCCAGCTCAATATATGCAGGAGAAAAACAAGAGAGAAGAGCGCCTCTGTCACGTACCTGGTACAGAGCAGAGCCTGGCGTGCAGGGAATGGCAACTCTTGCTCCTCTGACTCCGGAACCCCTGGTAGAGCAGACAGGGAGCGCTAGAGTTCAGAGTCGCACAAGCGCCAGGAAGGTGCCGTGCAGGTCTGCGGTGGTCTCCTGAAGACTCCACAGATGCTGTGCAGGAACTGCAGAGATGCTGGAGGTAAGACAGCAGACAACAGGAGCTTGGTGCAGATGGCTGGAACAGGCAGCAGGTGGGAGGTGTGCTGTAGTACAGATGCTGGCAGAGTCAGGCAGGCCGGGTCAAACACAGGCGGGCGGATCAGGTACAGGGGGAAGCCAAAGCAGAGTCGTAGTTCAAGCCGGATCAGTAACAGGCGGGCAGCAGACCGTTTGGAAGGAGGAGGCGGAAGCGAAGTCAGACAAGCCAAGGGTCAGGGCAGGCGGAGAACAGCAGGGTCAATGGTAAGCCAAGGTCACAGGAAACAGGAGCCAATCAGGTAACAGGTATCAGGTAGGGTAAACAGGAACGCTGTTGACTGAGCAGCAGGGGGCTATGGGGAGAGCCCCATTAAATAGCCTAAGTGGCGCCAAAATGGCGTCAGCACGTGCCCGCGCGCGCCGCTATTGCGCGTGCCCGCGCGCGCCGCTATTGCGCGCACCCGTGCGTGCCGACGTGCCGCGAACGCGCGCTCCCGTGCGTGCAAATGCGATATTGCCGCTATTGCGCGCCGGTGCGCGATTAGCGCCACTTAGTGGTCTACCAAGTCCATGACATTGCCCCCCTCCAATGGGCAGCCTCCGGATGCCCAACTGAGATATCTTGAGTGGATGGGCGTTCTTGAAGGACCGAATCAAGCTCTTAGCGTGGATGTTACGTTCAGGTTCCCAGGAGTTTTCCTCAGGGCCATAGCCCTTCCATTTCACCAGGAACTGAACCTGATTGCGCCTTTTTCTGCAGTCAAGGATAGACTCAATCTCGAATTCCTCCTCACCGTTAACCAAGACCGGTTCGGGTGGATCAGTGCTTCGCCCAGGAAAGGGGTTAGCGACGTCAGGCTTCAGGAGGGTGACATGAAAGACCGGATGGATGCGGAAAGACTCTGGTAATTCGAGTTCATAGGCCACACTGTTGATCTTCCTTCTGATTGGAAATGGCCCCATAAACTTAGGCCCCAGTTTCTTAGGCCCCATACTCACGACCAAACATGTCTGCTGAAACTGGTCCGCGGACCAGTTTCAGCGGACATGTTCGTTCGTGTGTAGGCAGTAACGGACAGGATTCCAGCAAACATTCGTCGGCCAGACCGTTTTCCAACGAACAACTGTTTCCTGGTCTTGCTTTAAAACAGTCTGCTGGAATCGTGTCCGTCAGACATGTTCGGTCGTCTGTACACAAAAGCAGCGTACAAAAACCCCGCGCATGCTCAGTCCAAATGAGGAGACGGGAGCGCTCGTTCAGGTAAAACTCGCGTTTGTTTGGGATATGGCACATTCGTCATTAGAAACCTTTTATTCTAGCAAAAGAACAATGTCTTAAAAAGGCGCACTAAACCACAGTTTCTTGCCTCGTTTTATTAATTCTTCTCTTGCTAGAATAACCCCGTTCTCTTGCTGATGCAATTTCAATAGAGTTGTCCCATACTGAAATGTCACATTTCTTGCTTGTGATGTAATCCTTTAATAAGGTTTTCTATGCCAGACGTGTGTTTTGGTTGGTGGTCCTCCATAATTTATAGTAGTAATTTTTGGAAATGAATGTGCATCTATTTATTTTTTTTTGTTCTTTCTAGTTATGTCACCATTTTGTTTAATATATTTTTACATGTTTTTTTTTTAAATTGTTTTTTTTTTTTTTTTTTTGTGTTTCATTTGAGAATATTGAACCATGTTGGCACACCAAATGTCCCCCCCCCCCCCCAAGGAGTGTGTCCTTTGTAAATGACCCATTGTATATTTATTAAAGGTTTGCTGCCTAATAATCCCCACAGTATAACTAACAAACAATAGACATGTTTTCAAATGAAAGCAAAAAGCCTTTTATTTAGGCAAATGTCATCTCAAAAAATAAACAGAACGGCAGCACTAGAATAGATAGCAAACTATATGCAAACTTGCATTTCCAACATGGTGAAGGATAAACTTCCAAGCCTCACGAGCCAAACCCAAAAATATGAAGCAGCAGCACAGAAACAAAGGAACCCAAACTGTGGTAGTCCAAACAATATGTCCTTTATGTGGAAGGAAATGGAAGGCAGAGAATCAACGTTTCCTCCTCTTTCCAGCCTTCCCTCCAGGCAGCCTTCCAGCGGATCTAACACGGGCTCTTGCAGGTGGGGTCGATGTGGCAGCAGGAGGATGGTGTTCCGCAAGCCGGGCCGGGTCACATAGCCCAGTGTCTGGGGTCAGCAGGCCCTTCTGCATCCACCAAAGGACCTGGTTCATCAGGGCCTTTGCCAGT
Source organism: Rana temporaria (assembly GCF_905171775.1). Taxonomy (NCBI): domain Eukaryota; kingdom Metazoa; phylum Chordata; class Amphibia; order Anura; family Ranidae; genus Rana; species Rana temporaria. The sequence continues at coordinate 142,689,452 of NC_053491.1, read as the reverse complement.
CTTCTCTGGCCCTCCTCCCCTTCATTCAAATCGTGGGCCAATGAGGCACTGAAGGCCTCTGTGGGGTTGAGGGGGGCACTCATGATGGCGCTTGCCTCCTGTATCATGCGGAGGCTTGCCTCCTCCACAGGCCTCAACTGCCTCCTTCGGCCTGATGGCCTCACCTGGGGGGGAGAAGACTGGCTGGTGGTGGTTCTCCTGGCCTGGGGGACCTGCTGCAGGCCACTGGGCCCAGCCTCCTCCTGGCTGCCACTGACCCCGGCCTCCTCCTGGCTGCCACTGACCCCGGCCTCCTCCTGGCTGCCACTGACCCCGGCCTCCTCCTGGCTGACAGAGACGTGAGGATCTGCCACCTCCTGGCTGATCTCTTCTTCCTGTGTGCAAAAAAAAGGACATTTTTTACAATTTCGCTAAATAAAACCACACTAATTTTCATGTTTTTCGTTTAGTATTTTCTGTTCATTATTACTTGAATACACTCTACTTCTGACCCCTGCAGTTGTCATCCCTGACACCTATTTGTCTGTACACCTTTTTTTGTGCTTTTTCCCAGCTTGGCTTTTCTTTTACAATATCAAATCATTAATCCACCAATAATTATTTACGCCAGAAATATAGAGGAAACTACTATACCTCCTCATCGAAGGGTGGCAGATCTGCATCTCTGTCAGCCAGGCCCTCTTCCTCCGACTCTGCAGGGCTGTGGTCATCTGGGGAATGTCCGCTGGAAGGTAGCATGGAGGAAAGGTTGGAAGAAAGACTCGACATCGTTTTCCTGCCTTCCATTTCGTCCCGCAAAAAAGCCATCTGTTTGTAATACCACAGTTTGGGTTCCTTTGCTTGTGTTGCTGCTGCTCCCGATTTTTTGCTTTTATTAGCTTTATATGCTCTTCTGTATGTGCTTCTCAGGTTGGCAAGTTTATCCTTCACCATGTTGGCAGTGCATCCTGGCACCCATGTTTGCATATAGTTTGCTAGCTCTTCTAGTGCTGCCGCTCGTACCTCTTTATTGCAATATAACGCGTGTTTGGAATTCCACAGGATGGGCGTGTCCTGATATTTTTGGAGTAAGGCCTCTATAGCTTCCTTGGTTTGTAGTTGGTCCATTTCCCGTTATGAAATATGATATTTCTTTTTGAGTCTACATTCGCAAAACATAAACCAAAGAAAAATAAATATTCAAAAGGATCAGCGTTGACCTTGATATAATATGTGTCTTCAAATTTATTACCTATATCTAATTACAAACACAGTCTCTCTTGTTTAAACAATGATTGGCAGCTCGGCCGCATTGGTTGTACCAAACATTGATTTGCTAGATGCAGAGCCATTGTTAACATTGCAGTAACAATTTTTTAGATAGAAAAATAAACAATGATTACAAATGACAGTATTCATCTAGGCACTCTTTCATGTGTAAATCTCATGCCCCTGACAATGGATGACATAAAAGACACTTCCTAATGACCTCTGTACAACCAACACTTGAACAATATTTTGCCTGATCTGAATACACCATTCAAAAACTTGTCAATGAGGTACAGCATTGTTCACATCTCTATTTTGTGAGTTGTCCAAAAGCATTTGGATACCAAAATAACATTGTGGTACCCCATAGACAGAATAGCTTAAAAAGGGTGCAACCAACAGCCCAAACCCCCATCCCATGTGTCTACATTTTATAGGCCTCTGCTGATCCCATTTTTAATTTCCTTACCTTCCTGTCTCTCGCTCCTCGTTTCTCACGCTCGCCTAATTACCGCGTAAGATGCGTAATCACGGCGTGCACCTTTTAAACACTCCGCGTATTTATTAAACCCCGCCCTCGTCACCTTTGCTAGGCCCCTAATCAATGTGTTTAGGAAATATGGCGTTAACTGTGTATGTTCTGGATGCGCTCGAAGATTCTCCGCGTAACCTACGTAAACACGTTGTTTGCATTCTCTACACTCCGCGTATGTATTAAACGCCGCCCTCTTCTCCGCCCATGGCGTAACAATTCATCTTTTCCCCGCCCATAATCTCTGTGGGAAAGGAAAGATGGCGATGTCACACGAGCGGGCACGATGCTCTCATGCCACAAGTGAAGGGACAGAGGCAGGGACGTCCCGATCAAGGCAAAGAAGATATAAAGCCACTAATATGCGGTTCCAGGAAATGGTGGAGTTAGTTTACATCATGCGAAAGAAGGACTATGATGGTGAATTAGGGCCATACAAGACCCCTAACCGGCGAAAGGCACATATTATGGACAAGGTGGCGAGGAGAATGCAGAGGATGTTTGGGATCACCAGGTCCAAGGAACAGCTGAGGAAACGCTGGTCAGACTTAAAATTGAGGGAGCCACATCAGATGAAGAAGATCCTTAAAATTCTGCGTAAAAGTAAGTAAATATATTTTGGGGTTGGGGGGGGGGGGGGTTGATAGTCTGCAATAATGTGTTGCCATGTATATTTCACCATCTGCCTCCTTGGCCTGCTTGTAATTTTAAAGACATGTTGTCATTTATTTTTTATGACATAAATAACTACATATTTACAAATAGTGTTCTTAGTAAACCACGTAACATCACATAGTTTCTCAGAAAGGCTCGGTTATTCCAGGAACAACACACCTGGACATGGCTCACTGGCCAAAAACTTTGTTTGTAAACATTGTGTAAAAGCTAGTTCTAAAAAATAGAATTAGGAGAATGGGAAAGGCAAACAGGATTCATTCTAAAAACAGTGGTAATAAAGCAGATGTTTTCACATCTGCAATGCACAGCACCTGTGTCTCCCCAAATCAAAAATGGGTTTTGGTAGGGTCTCCCAAAAATACAGTTTAGGGGGGACATCCATGTGTGTCACTTTGCTAAAAAGGGGCAGGATCAGAGCTTGCCATAGAAGTAATTGCAAAATGTAGGTTTGGTGAAAGATAAAAGTAACTAAATGAAAGCCTCTTCTAAGCAATGTGTGCGATTTATGCTCTCCAATATCTGTGTGCTGATGAGTCTACATTTTTTTTCTTGTTATTTAAGGGGAAAGAAGTCGCCAGCATTTGGAGGAGGCAGAGAGGGCCAGACAAGGCCAAAATCTTCCATCTCAACATGTGGAGGAGGAGGAGGATGTGGAAGGAGAAGAGGATGTGGAAGGAGAAGAGGATGTGGAAGGAGAAGAGGATGTGGAAGGAGAAGAGGATGTGGAAGGAGAGGAGGAAGGAAGAAAGGATGAAGGAAGAGAGGAGGAAGAAGTAATTTTGGACTTAGAATTTATAGCAGATGAAGGGCAAGTGGCGGAAGAACAATTTGGCGAATTGAAAGAAGGTGGATTGATGGATGAAGGAGGAGTCGAAGATGATGGGGAAGTGGTGGAAGAAGGAGGAGTGATAGAAGATGATGGGGAGGTGGTGGAAGAAGGAGGAGTGATAGAAGATGTCGAAGAGGTGGAAAGGAGAAGCCCATCAGGTCAGTGTCACCCTAGCTTGATTAAAAAAAACATATGTAGATAGGCCTCATCCAAAAATAATTTTGTAAATGACCATTTTTTTTGTTTTTAGGGGAGGAGGATGGTGTGTCAATATTTTCACGTGCAAGTGCTGCTATAATTATTCAACAGGTAATGGAGTGCAGCACTGAAATGCACAATATGCGTGAAAGGATGGTTGTCATGGAACAGAATGTAACAAATGTCCTTTTGGAATGCAGCACGGAAATGGACAATATGCGGCAAAGAATGATGGTCATCGAATCTAATTTCAAAAATATTATTGACATGATGGGCCGTGTCAAAGACTGAAACACCCCCCGCCCATCCCCCGCCCCCACAAACATTTTTACTGTTTTAATAATGAATACGCCAAAATTTGAAGATACACACACAGTGTGCCAACATGTGCTATCTGCCATCACAGAATATCTAGTGTCTGTGCTTTGTGGGTCCAACCCCCTCCTCCATCCTCAAGTAGTTGAGAGGAAGGGTTTGCTCCCACAAAACACAGACATTGATCACCCATGATGTCAGATAGCACATGTGGCCATTTGTCTGTTGAACCAATGACATTTGGCGAGTTTGCACTGAATGTGTGTATCTTCAAATTTTGGCGTGTTCCAGTGTGAAAGCACACCATGACTGACTGCTGTTGTGAATTTTTATATTTTTATATTTTTATTTTTTTACTTTTTGACCATGTTGTACATTTTTGGCTACTATAAAGTTTAGACCATAAAGAATAAACACCGATAAAAATTCAAAATATATATATATAGAATTATAAATCTCTCTAATCACTGAATTTAGTGAAGTCGAGATTTGACTCCTAAATCTCCACAACAAATATTCGTATTTAAAAACACACCAAAAAAAATAAATAAAAAAATAAAAATAAAAAAAAATTATAGGTTTTTGGGCATAAAAAATATGCCGAGAAGAAAAAATACAAAGGCGGTAAACACCCCACCAAAAATATTCTATATATATATATATATATGTAAACAATAAATCAAACTATATTTGATAAACAAAACTGTGAACTTGTTAAAAAATGTATAATCTTCATACTATTTTTTGTTGAATTACCTGAAAAAAAAAAAAAACTAACAAAATTATTGTAGACTCCTAAGTACAAAAGCAGGGAGTAATGAAAAAAATATAAACTAATTTTTGGGGTCATGAACAAGCAAAAATTAAAAAACTTGACCTACAAATTTTCTAATGGAGTTGCTTCTTATTTCTAGACTCAATACCCTGTTTGTAGATGAGTGAATACTGTGCAAAATGTGGTTAATTACTAAAAGTGGAGAAATCAATTATACAGTAAAATGGCAGAAGTTAGTTAGAGAACCAGGAAGACAGATAAAAAGAGAAAAAGCATTAATGACAAACAACTGTATAAAGTCCAATGGTCTAATTATTTATTATTTGTGAGAATATTCCTTTCTTTGGGGGCCGAATTAGAAAGAAATATGATCTGGCATAGCAATGGCCCCCCGACCCATGAAGTACTCAACATATTTGTCGCGTACCTCACGAGCTGATTGGGGGGCCAAGCCAGCGCGACCAGTGTCCAGCCCGGGAAGGGGATCTGAGGGTAGTCTTGCCTCAGAACCGATGTCGGGTAGGTACGTCTGGGAGTGCCTGCGTAAAAAGTTGTGCAAAATGCAGCAGGCAAATACAACGGTGTCCAATTTATATTCCGCCAGATGTATCGATGTCCTGAACAGGCGGAACCGGTTGGTGAGTATCCCAAAGGCATTCTCGACTACCCTCCGAGCCCTGGCCAACCGAAAATTAAACACACTCCTCTCTGAGGTGAGGGTCCTCTGGGGAAAAGGCCGCATGAGGTGAGGACCAAGCCCGAAAGCCTCGTCCGCTAGGAACACAAACGGAAGTCCTTCCACATTCTCTTCATCTGGTGGCAATGCCAGACCACCAGCTTGGAGACGATCATAGAAATCAGTCCGTGCGAACACTCCCCCATCAGACATCCGGCCATTCTTCCCCACGTCCACATATAGAAACTCATACTGTGCCGACACCACCGCCATCAACACAATACTATGATAACCCTTGTAATTATAATAGTAGGACCCCGAGTGGGGTGGGGGCACAATGCGGACGTGTTTCCCATCTATTGCTCCACCGCAGTTTGGAAAATCCCACCGCTCGGCAAATTGGGAAGCCACAGACTGCCATTCCTGTGGTGTGGAGGGTAGCTGTGGGGACAAACAAAAAAAGAGATTTAGTACTTTGGCACAAAAACATCCTACAAGCATCCTTGTGAAAATTCACAGTATTAAAATTGCATTTGAAAAATGTGCATGGAGAATTTGGGGAATGAAATATATAGGGCCACTCCTTAAGAGACTCCACAGCCCTCTGATGGGGACTAAAAAAGTTTGAAGGGGGGGACGACACAAAAACCAAAAATTAGATTTGTAAAAAATGGAAAGGTGGGTTTGTCCCTAGGATAGCATGCTAGACAGGTTAATATTGGGTAAGGGACAAATATGCAGGTAGGTCAAGAATAAAACATGTAAAGCTTATATCAACATGCATAGGGAGAAAAGGGAACGTTAGTTAAACACACAGCATATCTGGGAAATTAAAAATAAAGTTAGCTGGCCACATTATTACAGCCAGGAAACTTACCTTAATATACTCCTCATGCAGAACTTTGATGATGGCAGCACACGTGTCCGGTATGATGACCCCAAGCGCCTGCGGAGAGATGCCTGTCGAGAACTTGAGGTCCTGCAGGCTCCTCCCAGTCGCCAGGTACCGCAACGTGGCAATAAGCCTCTGCTCGGCCGTGATGGCTTGGCGCATCACAGTGTCCTGCCTCGTGATATAGGGGGACAGAAGTTCCAGCAGACTGTTGAATACGGGGTCCGTCATGCGGAGAAAATTCCTAAAGTCATTAGGCTTAGTTCCCTAAGCAGAGGCATATGTGAGAACTGGTCACGCTGGCGCAACCAATTCTTGGTCCAAAAAAAGCCTCCGCCCCCTGTTTCTGGCCAAAGTACTGGAAAAATTAACATATCCAGCAGCCATCCCATAAACAGCACCAACTCGCGAAAATTGACGCTGCTGCTCCATCATGGCTTCAAACCGGCCGGCTGGTCAGTCAAGAACACACTCAAACAGAAAGCACTCGCAAATCCAGCACTACCTGCGACAAACGCGTGACAAACAGATACGAGCGCACAGGATGCATCTGCAAAAGCAGAAACAACCTGCTAGCCTATAGCCGAATGACAACTACGTTAACGCAAGCACACGCACTGAACCCGTGAATACACGCTGTCAAAGCCTGGAGACCGAGAAGCGCGAATCAGCTCTAACCAAACCTTCACTAACACAAGCAAACCCGTAACTAGCAAAAGAGGAACAGAGGGCGGCGCCATTAAGTTTGGTCTTCCCCTTTATAGTGACGTCGTACGTAGTTTACGTGCACGCGTTCCGGTACGACGGTAATTTGGTCCGCTGGTGTGTACAAGCCAGCGGAACCAAACAAAAATCAGCCTTGTACGCCGGAAACTGTCCGGCAGACAGTTTTCAGCGCACAGATCCGGTCGTGAGTACAAGGCCTTAGACGGACAGGCAAGTCTCAAGTTCACAGTAGACAACCATACCAGATCCCCAGGTTCCAGGTTGAGTTCTCCTCTTCGCCTTTTATCAAATACCTCCTTATTATGCTCCTGAGTCTTTGCCATAGTTTCCTGGAGAAGCCTGTTGTTAGCGCTGAAGAAGTCTAATGTCTCTTGGACGGCGGGCACCGTACATTCCGGGACACGATTAGACAAAAATAGCGGGTGGTAGCCGTAATTCGCAAAGAAAGGGGATTGTTTGGTAGCAGAGTGAATTGAATTATTATATGCGAATTCAGCCAGTGGAAGTAGAGAGACCCAATCTTCCTGGGAGAACGAAGAGAAACAGCGTAGGTATTGTTCTAAAGTTTGGTTTGTCCTCTCAGTTTGGCCATTTGATTGTGGGTGATAAGCAGATGAGAACGACAGCTCAATCTTGAGGGACTCGCAGAGCGCTCTCCAGAACCTGGGAGTAAACTGTACTCCACGATCTGACACGATATTTGCGGGGATGCCGTGTAACCGCACAATTTCCTTAACAAAGATTTTAGCAGTTTCGGGAGCAGAAGGTGTACCCCTCATGGGCAGAAAGTGTGCCATCTTGGATAGTCTGTCCACTGTCACAAAAATGGTGGTGAAACCCTCAGAAGGAGGGAGCTCAACAATAAAATCCATGGAGATCATTCTCCATGGTCTCTCTGGTACGGGCAAAGGCTTCAACAGTCCCCAGGCTCTGGATTTGCTCCCTTTACTTCGGATGCACGTGGTGCACGACTCCACATAACTCTTACAGTCTTTCATAAGCTGGGGCCACCAAAACGTGCGCTGCAAGAGTTCCGAGGTCTTCTGTACCCCAAAATGGCCGGCCAGCTCATGGTCATGACAGAGACTCAGGACACTGACCCGTAAGTCTTCCGGCACAAAAATCCTGTCCTCATGCCACAACAAGCCATCTCTGAGTTGCAAATTTGTATCCGAAGAGGAGGCCATTCCTGCAGAGGCCTGTTTGATCCGTGACAATAGGTCATCCTGAAGCAACAGAAAATTTCCCGAAGATAAGATAGTGTCCGGAGGAGCAGGGTTTTCAGAATCACAGTACATCCGGGAAAGAGCATCGGACTTGGTATTCTTCGACCCTGGCCTGTACGTTATATGGAAAGTGAACCTGGTAAAAAAAAGCGCCCATCTGGCTTGACGTGGTCTTAGTCTCTTGGCTACTCTCAGGTATTCTAAGTTCTTGTGATCTGTATAGATCAAAATTGGGTGCGCTGCACCTTCCAATAAGTACCGCCACTCCTCCAGCGCTGCCTTGATCGCTAAAAGTTCTCGGTCACCCACATCATAGTTCCGTTCCGCGTCAGATAGTTTGCGGGAAAAAAAAGCAACCGGGTGGAGAAGGGCCTTTGGCCCCTGTCTTTGGGAAAGCACCGCCCCGACTGCCGTCTCCGAAGCGTCCACCTCCAAGATATAGGGCAGGCTGGCATCTGGGTGTCTAAGGACCGGTGCAGACGTAAACAGTTTCTTCAACGCCTCAAAAGCTCATTGGGCTTCAGGGGACCAACGGAACCGGACAGTTTGTTTGGTTAGGCCAGTTATGGGGGCGATGATGTTGGAAAACCCCCTAATGAACTTTCTGTAGAAATTGGCAAACCCGATAAAGCGTTGGATGCCCTTTTTATCTGTGGGCGCAGGCCACTCAAGGATTGCCGTAACCTTCTGCGGGTCCATCTCAATGCCGTTGACTGAAATAACAAGTCCCAGGAACTGTATGCTTTCACATTCAAACTCACATTTTTCAGGTTTGGCGTATAATCCGTGTATTCGGAGTCGCTTAAGTACGCTTTTGACGTGTTCCCGATGTTTGACAACAGAAGGGGAAAAAATGAGGATGTCATCAAGGTAGACCACGACAAAGAGGTCAAGGTAGTCTTTAAAGATGTCATTCACGAAGTGCTGGAATGTGGCAGGCGCGTTGCAGAGCCCGAAGGGCATCACCAAGTACTCAAAGTGGCCGAAGCGGGTGCGGAAGGCAGTCTTCCATTCGTCGCCGTCCCGTATTCGTACCAAGTTATAGGCCCCCCGCAAGTCCAGTTTCGTGAAAATGACCGCTGCTCCCAGTCTTTGGAATAGTTCCGGCACCAGCGGGAGAGGGTACCGATTTTTTATTGTTACCTTATTAAGCTCGCGGTAATCCACGCAGGGGCGGAGAGAATGGTCCTTCTTCTCGACGAAGAAAATTCCTGCCCCTGCTGGTGAGGTAGAGGGGCGAATAAACCCCTTCTTGAGGTTATCGTCGACATAAGTCTTTAGATTTCCAAGTTCTAGTTCAGTTAGGGGGAAAATTCTTCCGAAAGGGATTTCGGCCCCGGGGAGAAGCTCAATCGGGCAGTCGTATGGTCGGTGAGGGGGAAGGGTGTCAGCCCCCTTTTTGCTGAAGACGTCCAGGAACTCATGGTACACCTCGGGGACGGATTGGCGGATTTCAATGTCGGAGTCCATGCAAAGCAAAGAGGGGGGAGATGAGATTGCCTGCAAGCAGTGTTGTTGACAGTAGGTGGAACAAAAGCAAATCTCACCAGTAGTCCAGTTTATCTGAGGGTTGTGAGCCTGGAGCCAGGGTATGCCCAGGATTATAGGGAACAGAGGGGATTCAATAACATCCAGGCATAAAAGTTCTCGATGACTGTCCGAGATGGTAGTGGCGATGGGCAAGGTTTCTTGGGTGACTGGCCCGGATTTCAAGATGGACCCATCGGCCAAGTGTACAGACAGTCCAACAGCCCTTGGGCGCAACGGAATATGGTGATGAGTGGCAAAGGCAGAGTCCAGAAAACAGCTGCAGGCCCCGGAATCAAGTATGGCGCTGGTCCGTATATCCCTTCCTGGAAGCTGCAATAAAACGGGGACAGCCAGATGAGCAGATTTGTTGAAGACAATGGGTGAGGGGACAGATGACATGAAGGTGCACTTACGGAATTTTGCTGGGCAGGTCCTCACGTAGTGGCCGGACTCTCCGCAGTAGAGGCAAAGGTTGTTTGTCCGGCGTCGAAGTCGTTCCTCAGCAGTGAGAGAAGGGCGGATCAAACCCAGCTGCATGGGTTCTGGAATGTCTCTAGAGGCAGTGGTCGGGGCTGGAGGAATCGGGTTAGGGTACGCGGGTACCCGGGGTAGCATCCATGTTGGGCGATTCAGACCGGTGGCACGTTCAGTCCTGCGTTCCCTCAAGCGTCTGTCAATCTGGATGGTTAGGTTGATAAGGGCCTCCAAAGTGTCAGGGACCCCTACACGTGCGAGTTCATCCTTAAGTGCTTCGGCGAGGCCCAAGCGGAACTGATAACAAAGGGCCGAATTGTTCCAGGTAGTGTCCGCACTCCACCTTCTGAACTCGGCTACATAGTCCTCAACGGGTCTGCGACCTTGCAGGAGGGCATGCAAAGCGGCTTCAGCGGTAGCGGCCTGATGAGGGTCTTCATACAACAAGGACATAGCCTGAAAGAACGTGTCCAACCGGTCAAGGGATAAGTCCTTTTGCTCCATCAGACGGTGGGCCCACGCCTGCGGTTCACCCGATAGAAGGGCCATAACAATACCTACTTTGGTAGCTTCTAGTGAGAAAGTTCGTGGCTGAAGCGCAAAGTAGAGCTCACAAGCATTCCGGAACGCTCTAAACTTGCTTCGTTCTCCTGCAAATCTTTCAGGCATGGGCACTTTAGGTTCAGGAGGCAGCATAATAACTGAAGGTGACGCGGATGCGCCAGACGAAGAAGAAGTGGATGGAGTAGACAGTTCCTGGACACGATTTTCAAGTCGGGTATAGCCTTCCTGCAGGGCCCTGACTGCTTGGGTAAGGCCATCCAGATGGCGACAAAGTTCCGTCATAGGGTCCATTCCCTGCGCAGGCTCAGACATGGCTGCTCAGTACTGTCACGTACCTGGTACAGAGCAGAGCCTGGCGTGCAGGGAATGGCAACTCTTGCTCCTCTGACTCCGGAACCCCTGGTAGAGCAGACAGGGAGCGCTAGAGTTCAGAGTCGCACAAGCGCCAGGAAGGTGCCGTGCAGGTCTGCGGTGGTCTCCTGAAGACTCCACAGATGCTGTGCAGGAACTGCAGAGATGCTGGAGGTAAGACAGCAGACAACAGGAGCTTGGTGCAGATGGCTGGAACAGGCAGCAGGTGGGAGGTGTGCTGTAGTACAGATGCTGGCAGAGTCAGGCAGGCCGGGTCAAACACAGGCGGGCGGATCAGGTACAGGGGGAAGCCAAAGCAGAGTCGTAGTTCAAGCCGGATCAGTAACAGGCGGGCAGCAGACCGTTTGGAAGGAGGAGGCGGAAGCGAAGTCAGACAAGCCAAGGGTCAGGGCAGGCGGAGAACAGCAGGGTCAATGGTAAGCCAAGGTCACAGGAAACAGGAGCCAATCAGGTAACAGGTATCAGGTAGGGTAAACAGGAACGCTGTTGACTGAGCAGCAGGGGGCTATGGGGAGAGCCCCATTAAATAGCCTAAGTGGCGCCAAAATGGCGTCAGCACGTGCCCGCGCGCGCCGCTATTGCGCGTGCCCGCGCGCGCCGCTATTGCGCGCACCCGTGCGCGCCGACGTGCCGCGAACGCGCGCTCCCGTGCGTGCAAATGCGCTATTGCCGCTATTGCGCGCCGGTGCGCGATTAGCGCCACCTAGTGGTCTACCAAGTCCATGACAGCCTCTGAGTATACTGCTTTTAATTATAAAACATAAAAATATCCAGCACTTACATCATAGTATTATGGTGCAGTCATGGGAGCTGGTGTGCGTCTGTGGCTGACAGCCAGCAAGGCATGAGAACTGGGCGGCCGGAGGGAGCCGGGGAGGGACGGCTAAATCCTTGTTGTTATGCCGCTGCTAGACAGTGAGTTCATCAGCTGATGCGTGACGTCAGCTCGGACGGAGGCTGAGGAGGACCACAACGCGTTTCAGAGCATGCGCACGGAAACGACCAGCGCGCTCCTTTTTCATGCACCATAATACTATGATGTAAGTGCTGGATATTTTTATGTTTTATAATTAAAAGCAGTATACTCAGAGGCGCTCTTCTCTCTTGTTTTTCGCCTGCTCGTGGAATGGTGTCAAACTTTTACCCTTAAAAATCTAGGTCTAGGGCTAGAATTATTGGTCTCGCTCTAACGATCGCAGTGATACCTCACTTGTGTGGTTTGAACACCGTTTTTATATTCGGGCGCTCCTCACGTATGCGTTCGCTTCTGCGTGTGAGCTTGTCGGAACGGGGCGCTTTAAAACATTTTTTTTTTGGTTTTCTTATTTATTTTTATTTATTTTATAAATTTTTACAAAAAAAAAAAAAATGGGTCACTTTTATTCCTATTACAAGGAATGTAAACATCCCTTGTAATAGAAAAAAGCATGACAGGTCATCTTAAATATGAGATCTGGGGTCAAAAAGACCTCAGATCCCATATTTAGACTAAAATGCAAAAAATAAAATAAAAAAATCGCCATTTGAAAAAATGACAACAAGAAAATGTCCCTTTAAGAAACATGGGCGGAAGTGACGTTTTGACGTCGCTTCCACCCTGCTATGCTATGGAGACGCATGGGGGCCATCTTGCCCTCGCTCGTATCCCAGCCGAGCAGGGGGGAGGACCCGATCGCCTTTGTCGCTGCCGACGACTTCGGTAAGTGGTGGAGGGCGCAGGAGAGCGGAGGGAGGGGGGCCCCTCTCCCGCCGCCGATAACTGTGATCTTGTGGCAAATCCGCCGCGGAGACCACTGTTATCGTTTAGAGGACCACTCACTGAAAAGATGGATATCTCGGTTGTGGCAGCGGCTGCTGCCGTTACCGAGATATCCATCTTTAAAAAAATTACGTATATATACAGTGAGGGGTCCTTAAGTGGTTAATATTCATACCAGACCCAAAGGGCCTGGTAGTGGACTAAAGGGGAAACCCATGCCGTTTTTTTCAATGACTTTTATCTATATTGCCGGGACCCGACAATTCATTATAGCCTCAAGTAGTTTGACTTAAATGACTTTTCTTCCTTTAGAAATGTCATTTTTTGCAGAGACTGTTATAAACACGGCAAACATGCGCTACTTTACAGGCATACTATAGACACCCCCCAGTTACGAAATTTAAAGGAATATTTTACTTTTATTGTTTCACTTTAACCTCCCTGGCGGTATGATTCTGTCTGAAAAAACATGCTGAAAGCGGTACAATTATTTGCAAGGAAATTGGGTGTTTTATACTGTAGGCCTGTGATTTTTAGGAATAACTCACTTAAATCTGACCAAACAAGAATCTAATAGGCATCCCGGGTATGACATTTTTTTAAAAACAAAATTTTAAATTATAATATAATAAATAATTATAAATAATTATAGCAAGTAATAATATAATTAAAATAAAAATTATTCAATAATGTAATCAAATCAAAATCACTGAAATTTTCTCAGTTGCAGAATTGTTGCTGTCATTATTTTTTTTTTTATGACGAATTTCCCCGCAAATCGCTATCGCACAATTCTGCAAGTGATTATAATTTATTATCGCTGTTTTCTAGCTGATCTAAAACCATTTTTGACATAAAAAGACACTTTTGGTTGCTATGGACAATCTACAGTTTTCAGGCAGAAAGAAAGGTCTTTATTATATAAAATGACATGCATGACACTGGGCAGACCACTAGGGACAAGGGGGGTGTTTTTTTTTTACATACAGTACTGTAATCTATAAGATTACAGTATACTGTATGTATAGTGTTTGTTTACTTTTTTGAATTTGGTGCCGATCTCCGCTCCCGTGCGTCGTAACGTCGCAGGAGGACGCTGTGTGAATCGAGCAAGGTCCCGCTCGCTCACACAGCGTCGTGACATCGCTGGATCCAGGAGAAGGTAAGCCAACGCACGCTGCAGGCTCTGCATGTCTACCCCGAGCGTGACTCGGGGATACCGATCGCAGCAAGAAAAACCCACCCCGAGTCACGCTCGGGGATACCGCCAGGGGGGTTAAGCATTATTAAAATCACTGCTCCTGAAAAAACGGCCCTTTATAAAACTTTTCTTTGCATTGATACATGTCCCCTGGGGCAGGACCCAGGTCTCCAAACACTTTTTATGACAATAACTTGCATATTAACCTTTAAAATTAGCACTTTTGATTTCTCTCATAGACTTTTAAAGGGTGTTCCGTGGCTTTCAAATTGGTCTCATAAAGCTCATCCCTAGTACAGAATAGGGTTAGAAAGATCTAGTTCTAGATGACCTGTTTAATAAATGTTCTTTGTTTAAAACCTTACTAATAAAAATCTCATTCACAGATGGTAACTTTAGTCATATATATAGTCATAACAAATTTCTGTGCAAATTTTGCAATTTTACAGATTTTAAAAGAATTTATCAAGGTTGAAGTGGACACATACATTGTTGCTGTGGATAGTAAGTAAATATGCTGTATCTACTGTAGTCACAATTAGTTATACAATACATTAGTTCGAATTTTATCTAAACTAAAAATGTATTTAACGGGGCCTAAGGCCCCGTACACACGACCAGTTTCCTCGGCAGAATTCAGCTTCCGACCGAGTTTCTGGCTGAATTCTGCCGAGAAACCCGGCCGTGTGTACACTTTCGGCCGAGGAAGCCTACGAGGACCTCGGCGAGGAAATAGAGAACATGTTCTCTATTTCCTCGTTGTTCTATGGGAGAACTCGGCCTGCCGAGGTCCTCGGCGGCTCCAGGACTGAACTGGCCGAGGAACTCGATGTGTTTGGCACGTCGAGTTCCTCGGCCGTGTGTACGGGGCCTAAGATTACCTAATAAAATGGTTATGTTAATCTTTCTTGTTAGTAAGATAAATAATGCTGACCTTAGGCATATTCCCTAATTACAGATCATGGGATGGTGTCTGGATACTAATAGCATTGTGGGGGGTTCAGTCATTAGCGTATGTAAATAAGTGTATTGTTATGCCCATTAACACACCTTCCCTCCTGAACCATACCAGGCCTCATCATGAGGGGCGTGCTTTAGAGAGAGGGGGGCTCTGCCCCCCCCCCCCCACTCCAAGGCACCTTGTCCTAAGTTGCATGGAGCCCCAGCATTCAGAGGAGAAAGGTAGAACTTTCTCCTCCTGAGATGCTCTGCCTCCACCTACTTCCCACTGATAATGGAGGGGCCGTTGTCAGTGGGACTTGATATCTGGATTAGGACAGTGCTGCTGAGCTGGATGGCCGGGTATTTGAGGGGACCTGAGTGCAATCCAGACAGAGACACTGCTAATGTAAGTGAGCAGAGCTCCAGCGATGGCTGCACACTAAGGAGGGGGCGGGGGCAGACATCACACACATGTATTCCACAGGGAGGGAGGACAGGCTTCTCCAGAGCTGTGTACACTGACTGCAACATCACCACACCATCCACAGTACTTGTACCATGCATGCAGTCTGTGACTGTCTCCTGTACATGCCTGCAGCCTGCGACTGTCTCCTGTACCATGCCTGCACTCTGTAGCTGTCTCCTGTACCATGCCTGCACTCTGTAGCTGTCTCCTGTACCATGCCTGCAGTCTGTAGCTGTCTCCTGTACCATGCCTGCAGTCTGTGACTGTCTCGTGTACCATGCCTGCAGTCTGTGACTGTCTCCTGTACATGCCTGCAGCCTGCGACTGTCTCCTGTACCATGCCTGCAGTCTGTAGCTGTCTCCTGTACCATGCCTGCAGTCTGTAGCTGTCTCCTTTACCATGTCTGCAGTCTGTGACTGTCTCGTGTACCATGCCTGCAGTCTTGAGCTGTCTCCTTTACCATGTCTGCAGTCTGTGACTGTCTCCTGTGCCATGCCTGCACTCTGTAGCTGTCTCCTGTACCATGCCTGCAGTCTGTAACTGTCTCCTGCACCATGCCTGCACTCTGTAGCTGTCTCCTGTACCATGCCTGCAGTCTGTGACTGTCTCGTGTACCATGCCTGCAGTCTGTGACTGTCTCGTGTACCATGCCTGCAGTCTGTGACTGTCTCGTGTACCATGCCTGCAGTCTGTAGCTGTCTCCTGTACCATGCCTGCAGTCTGCGACTGTCTCCTGTACCATGCCTGCAGTCTGTCACTGTGTCCGGTACCATGCCTGCAGTCTGTAGCTGTCTCCTGTACCATGTCTGCAGTCTGTGACTGTCTCCTGTAACATGCCCGGGGAGTGGGTGACACTATAGTTTACCGCACCAGGTGACACCAACCCTAGTGAGGCATCTGATAGATTACACTATTACACACTTTACACTTTAAATCTATACAAAATAGGGTTTTAAAGCATCCCTTTCTGTGAAAAGGGGACAAGCGATGCTACATTTTACAGTTGACCCTATCTGTTTGGTGCCATGGTCATGGATATCTTGCCACCAGTCATTCATGTAAAACCAATCTTTTGTCCATCCTTTCTCAAAATATGCATATATTTATATAGAGAGAGTCTCAGTGTAAAATAATAACATATTAAATACACAGAGGATAAAGCAAAGAGCTCATAATTTAAAACCCTGCAACATGAATTTAAAAAATAAAACTGCCATGTGCATTTCACTTGAATTGTAACCAATGATTTATTTTTCATCCCATAGATTCTGTAATGGAGAAGTTAAAACGCAGCTCATTCTTTGATGATGACATTAAAACATCAATGTTTTTTCTCACTGTCCATGATGCTGTCCTATATGTGCTTGAAAAGAGAGGCCTTGAGCATGCTTTAACACATGAGACCAGCAAGGTAACACAAGTGCTTTATCACCATATCATTTAAATTGATTGGGGCAGATCCTCAAAGAAATTACGCCGGCGTATCACTTGATACGCCGCGTAATTTCAAATTTTGCGCGTCGTATCTTTGTTTTGTTATCCACCAAACAAGATACGACGGCATCTGTGTTAGATCCGACAGGCGTATGCCTTAGTACGCCGTCGGATCTAAAATGCAATTTTCTGGCGGCCGCTGGGTGGCGTTCACGTCGTAATCCGCGTCGAGTATGCAAATTAGCTTTTTCCGACGATCCACAAACGTACGAGCGGCCGTCGCATTATTTTACGTCGTTTACGTTCGGCTTTTTCCGGTGTATAGTTAAAGCTGCTATCTGGTGGCATACTCAATGTTAAATATGGCCGTCGTTCCCACGTATAATTTTGAAAATTTTACGTTGTTTGCGTAAGTCGTCCGTGAATGGGGCTGGACGCCATTTACGTTCACGACGAAAACAATGACGTCCTTGCGACGTCATTTGGAGCAATGCACCCTGCTTGTTTTGACGGACGGGGCATGCGCAGTTCATTCGGCGCGGGGGCGCGCTTCATTTAAATGAAACACGCCCCCTACTCGCCGCATTTGAATTCCGCGCCCTTACGCCGCAAGAAATACACTACGCCACCGTAACTTACGGCGCAAATTCTTTCTGAATTCAAACCAAAGCCAGGTAAGTTAAGGCGGCGTAGCGTATCTCAGATACGCTGCGCCGGTGCAGATCTTTGAGGATCTGCCCCATTGTCTTTTAGCTGAAAAAATATGATAAGCCAGATAATATAATATATTGACACAGTTAAACCATAACTCCAGTTGTGGCACAATATGTGGACATTTGGAAATTTAAAGGTTTTACAACTTCAAAAGGCTTATAGGAAATGTTATTTTGAACCAAATGCAAATTTGTATATGTCAATTTAGTGCATTTAGAGCATTTAGTGTTTTTTTTTCATGCCGGGAAAATGCTCCCAAAATCTCTACAAAAACAATTTGCTACTAAACATGGAAGCTTAAAAAAGTCTTCCAGCTTAAAATCGCATGCATGGACACATAGGATAGCACTATTAGCTATTAGGAGCAGAAAAAAATGTTTATTATAGCTTCTAGGAGCTTAAAAAAAAGCTAGCAGTATACTGAACTTAGTTTTCAACATAATCTCTCAACAGACATACATGTGGGTTGCTGTATTGTGCATTGTATCTGACTAAATCAAATTGCTCTTTTTGTGGAGATGAGCTTTGGTGATAAGTATCTTTTACCTTTTGTGCTTTCACATGTTTTTTTAAGCACAAAGAAGGGACAGTGGCATTTCAGAGTTAAGGCACTTCAGCCTGGACTCTGACCAGGTCACGCCCCCTATATATTTCACCCGCCAACCGGCGATAATTATGACTAAGCTCCGGGGGTGGGGTGAAACGCATTTGGGTGTGGCCTGGTCGGTGTCCAGGCTGGGGTTGCCACTCCATTCATCTCTCTAGGACGCCTTAGATGTGTGACTTGCAGGGGCTACCCCCTTCTTTCCCTTGCTTTAACCCCTTGGTCACTGTAATGTTCATGGTTGCAGGGTGCTTACAGAGGGGCCTCATTCACTTGAATCAGTCATGCTTGGCAGGCACTGCATCCGCCAAACATGACAGGATGTATAATTCTTGCTGCGGCCATGACTTGTGTACACCCCTGGCCACTGCAGTTAAGCCGTATTCCCGAGTCTGGCTCGAGGTGGAATTTCAGCACCAAAAACGGTAACCCTGAGCCAGACTCGGAATCGCCTTGCAGTGTCCACAGGCAGAGTTTACTTACCTTGTCCCTGGATCCTGCGATGCCTCCCTGCTGTGTAATCGAGCTGTGTCTCCTCGCTTGATTCACACAGTGCTGTGTGCCGCCGAGCTCCTTTCCCTGTGACGTTACGACGCACGGGGGCGGAGATTGGCGCCAAATTAAAAAAAGTGAATAAACACAATACATACAATATACTGTAATCTTATAGATTACAGTACTGTATGAAATAAATACACACGCCTTTGTCCCTAGTGGTCTGCCCAGTGTCCTACATGCACTTTTATATAATAAAAACTGTTCTTTCTGCCTTGAAACTGGAGATTGGCCATAGCAACGAAAACGTGTCCCTTTATGTCAAAAGTGGTTTTAGACCAGCTAAAAAAACAGCGATAATAAATTAGAATAACTTGCAGAATTGAGCGATTGTGATTTGTGGGGAAATTCGTCATCAAACATGAAAGTAATAATTTTTATTATTATTATATTATTTGTTATAATTATTTTATTGATTATATTATAATTTATGATTTTGTGTTTCAAATTTTATTATACCGGATGTCTACTAGACTCTTGTTTGGACAGATTTAAGTGAGTTATTCCTAAGAATTGCAGGCCTACAATATAAAACGCCAAATTTCCATGAAAAATAATGGTACCGCGTTCAGCACCTAAAATCTGAAAGAATCATACTGCCAGGGAGGTTAAAGGGTGTGTGGTT
Organism: Rana temporaria; assembly: GCF_905171775.1. NCBI lineage: Eukaryota > Metazoa > Chordata > Amphibia > Anura > Ranidae > Rana > Rana temporaria. Next base: position 142,670,116 of record NC_053491.1, on the reverse strand, counting down.
TTGCAGGGGGGAAACATGGCTCAACTATGGGGTTTTACTGCTCTCCAAACCACAAATGTAAACAAGCCTTTACTGTCCTGAGCCCCCATAATAGTTGCTTGCCATAGTTTTAGAATTTATTATGCCCAGTTCAGTATTGCTTGTGTAAGGCAAACTGACCTGAAATACTTTTTACAGGAGAGAGGAGCATCCACTTTCAGAGCAATACAGAGCCTTGATTCTCTCCAGATCCTACTAGCAGGGATAAAAGGGGGCAAGCAGTTACTATCACTCTGCCTGGGACTGCAGCCAGCACTACTAAGGGGGTATTGGCTTATACAGCTGGTCTCTGCTCCCTCCACACCCAGTGTTAGCTCAGCTGCAATACAGATATGGCAGCACTGCCTTTATAGCATGCTTTTATAGCATTGACTGCACTGTGTTAGATGCTCTGCAGATAGCAGTTCGGCAAAACCAAGGGCGCAATCCACCAGTCACCTTGCCGTGATCAATAAGTTGAAAGTTGTCAAATGGGCATGTGCTATTACAATGACTTCGAGGGGGGGGGGGGGTTAACTTTGCATATTTAAATGGGGCTATAACAAACCCTTAAGGGTCTATTTATAAAACATATTCTGGCAGGTGGGACAAATTTTCCCCATACTTTTCTGTAATAGATTAAATTATATGAGTCTCTCAATCCTTTTATTTTTAGCTCCATCTAGTGGACAAAATGTATATTTTTTCATTTCGGTGCTTCTGGAAACTAAAGTCCATTTTGGGTACTTGGTGAAGCTGACAATCATAAAAAATATTCTATTGTAGAAAATAAGGGGAAAATCCATCCAGTTTGCATGACTGTATGTGATATTTATCCAATAAATTTATATATTTTTATAAATGGACCCCCAAGAGTATGATTTTTGACGAAAGTTCCAATTCCACGCATCTGACTGGTATAGTTGGGAAAGATCAGGTTTGTTGGCTCTTGAAATGATGCTTCTGAATTTGGTTCTGTCAGCAAGGGAATGTCTGTCACTTGGAGTGAAGTCAAGGATGTTACATTGCAGAACCAGGATTGTGCAACAAAATACCAATAAAGTGGACATTCCATGGCAATTGGAATATCCACCTTATTGCCCAGCTCCTGCACCTCAACACAAAAACGTACCTCTACCTTGGATTCCAGAGGTGATGTTACTGTGCCTTTCAGCAAAGCTGGAAGCTCAAAATTCCATTACAATACACTGCTTTAATGAGATGGATTGCACTTTCACATTACTTTGATTTGGTAGTCCTGCCTATAGATGTTGTGATGTGTCCATTTATTCTGTGTTTTAGTGCATTGGGAGCCCATAGATTTAAATTGCAACACATCAAAATAAGTTGAACATGCATTTTGATGCATCAGCAACAGATATTAACAAGCTTCGCTCAATGGCTGTTAGCTCTTTCCACTCCAAATCCTAAATTTAAAAACACATTGGAAACACACGTTATCATGTGTTAATGAGCATCAATAATGCATGTCAATGCTCAAAAGAAACATATTTTGATGCATGACAACAGACTTGCCTAACTCTATGAAAGAAGCACTTCTTTATACACACATTGATCAAAAGGGGCCCTTAAATTGAACCTGCCATTACTGACTTGTCTTTTAAAAGTTCAGTATCAAAGGCTTGCCCTGGATCAGGTATACAAATCAGGAGTTTAGACTTTTCAGACTGGCTGCATGCTTGTTCCAGGTCAATGACTTCCTAGGAAGTGAAATTCCCAAATTTCTATCTTCATGAACTTCTAGGTGTTATACCATTTAGATGTCTTATTTTCATAATTTTGTGTCTTTAATACAGGAAAATGTTACCCCTTTCTTTGCAAATGGAAACACCTACAGTGAAGTCTTTAATGTAAGTTGTTGTGATTTTCATACATAAGCATTCATTAAAGCTGAAATTGAAAACAAATAAAATAAATCCCTACAGCTTTAGTCACATTACTTACCTGTTATGAAGAATGTCACATGTAGTGCGGACAGCTGGATTCTGGCGAAATCTTCCCTGCAGGGATGCCTGTCCCCTTCCTGTCTCTGAACTTCAGTCTTTCCAATGGTTAACAGCTTTATGTCCTCAGGCAGGCTTTGGTATGTTCATAAATTGTCTATACCTATAGCAGGGTTATCAACTTAGGCAAAGATGCACAGTTTGTTTTATCTACAGATGCCCCTTACTTACAATCAGTTTTATGGTAAAGGTGAACTAACCCTTTAAGTATTGTAAACGTAAGAAGATGTAAATAGTTGAATGTCCATAGTCTAGGCACAGGTGCACTTTGAGTATCACAATACATAATTAATGTGTTTCGTGTATAGTCCAATTATGTTCTTAACTGGACTTTTTTTTTTTACCTGATCAGCCAATAATCAGCCTCTTTATGTAAAGCATACTACTCCCCCACTCAGTCTTTACTCCACTGTCTTTGTTTTGTTGGGACAGAAAAGTGGTCTAACCCTTCAGAAGGTCAGCATGTGACTTTTTCATGTTCCCCCCTCTAAGTCCAAAAATTTGCAGGGATACCAAGCTTCCATAATTTTCCGATTTATCCATATACAGGTGCACGCATACGCAGGAGTGATGTCATCGTGTCTCCAGCCATTAACATAGCCAGAGCGTGCGAACCTGGGGAGAATGTCAGTCCTCTCAGCGGTGAGCTATGAGTAAGCATCTAACCATGATGTGAAACGTGTTAGCCAGTTTTTGTCCCTGTATGTGCACTTTTGGCTTCGGCTACTCTTGCATAATTTTTGGATGATTTTGCATTATTTGGATTTAATTTTTTGGTTTCCTTGCTCCATGGATTAGTGCAGAGCCAGCACCTGTCAGGCCTTGTACACACGTCGGACCAAACCGATGTGACTGGTCCATCGGACCGTTTTCATCGGTTCACCTCTGAAGTGGCCGTACGGCCTGATATGTGTACACACCGTCAGTCCAAAATCCGATCGGGTCAGAACACGGTGACGTCAAACACACGACGTGCTGAATAAAACGAAGTTAAATGCTTCCAAGCATGCGTCCACTTGATTCTGAGCATGCGCGGGTTTTGAACTGATGCTTTTCTGTACTAACCGTCGGTTTGGTCCGATGGGGCAGCGGTCCATCGGTTCGGTTTTGAAGCATGTTTTAAAATTTTGGACTGAAGGAAAACAGACCGATGGCCTATACACACGGTCGGTTTGGTCCGATGAAACTGAACTTCGGTTCATTCTCATCGGTTCGGTCTGACCGTGTGTACAAGGCCTTAGTGTAACAGGGCGGGAGCGATTCATTGGTGGTTGGGGGCTTAGAGCGGTACGCTCTCTACTCTCAGCGGTGACAGCGTGCCGCTGGAAGGCTTCACTGCAAGGTAAGTATTCCATAATGTGCTAGTATGCGATGCATATTAGCACATTATGCAGTTGCCTTACAGGTGTCTGATTTTTTTTTAGCAAGCGCTATCAGGCCAAGACAGAAGTACAGTTAAATCACACTTGTGTAATAATAATAATAAAAAGGTAAACAGAGTAAGCGTAGTCAAAACATAGCCAGAGTTCAGTAACCGGATCGGGTAGTCAGCCAAGCCAATGTCGGAGAGCCAGTGAACGTGGTAGTACAGCAAGCAGGATCTGTAGCCAGAAGGACCGCAAGCCAAGCAAGTCTTCAACAGGAACGCAGGAGACAGTCTCTGTGATCTTGACAAAGGCGAAGGCAGGGAGCAAATGAACTTGAAGGCTTTAAGTAGGCAGAGCTGACGAGCAGGATCATCAACAGGTGGATCACTGTGGAGAGATGGGAGCTGTCAGCACAAAGAAGGAAGGGCTGAGCCCAGCCCTGACACACTTAAAGATAATTTATCACTGCAATGTTTCTGTCCCCAGAGGTTCACTTTGAAGTGGTTCTAAAGCCTCAAGGTTGTTTTCCTTAATGCATTATATGTATTAAGGAAAAAAAAATTCTGTGCTGCAGGGGCCACCCCTTATTCTTACCTGAGTCTGATCCAGCAATGTGCACGTGAGTAGCGGCTCTTGCCATTGGCTCCTGCTGCGGTCAATCAAATGCTGTGATGAGGGAGTGGGGGTGGGGCCGAATCGCCTCCAGTCTGTGTCAATAAACACAGACTGAGTGGCTCAGGAGCGAGCATGCACTAGTGCACCCAGGTAAAGTGGCTATCGCTGGTGGCACAAATGCCGAAGAGGAGGGGCCTGGAGCACCTGCGGGGGACCCCAGAAAAGGAGGATCAATGCTGCTCTTTTTATTGTATTTTTGTTGGTATTTATAATGTTATTATCTAAATTACAGTTCTGTATCTTATAGTAGTGTTTGCTTTTCAGGGGCCAAATGAAACTAAATTCTAAGAAGGTGAATTCTATATGGTACTTTTCATTGAATGGCTGACCCAAAACTTGACATTCTACACACAGGAAGAGTATGTGAAAAAAATGAAGACTTTACCATGACTGAAGGCTGTTAGGGGAAAAGTTAACACGAACAAAATGTTTCGCCTGTAAATGCAGTTTATTTTACAACATTATAAAATGTATTATTCGATTTTTTTTAAAATATAACTTTTTCAAAAAGAAGAAACCATTGCTTTTAAATATAACACATCTGAGAAATATATATCATTTGTTATTTTTTAACCATTTATAGTATATGTATTTATTTTTATTGAGGTTGTGTAAATATAAAATGTAATTCTACCATATAGAGAACAGATAAACATTAAAGACCTTTCCTAAAATCAAGATGTCTAAATGTTCAATATATACATTGCGGCTGATTTACCAAAGAAGCTGTTTGAATATAACTTGTGTGGATGTTTACTTCCATTATTCAGTCATGTGAAAAGCAAATTCCTGTTTTCCTGTTTCTTTATTTCTTCTGCAGATAATTAAACAGAAAATTGACAAAATGTATTTGGGCAGATTTACAAAAAAAAAGTTGAGAATCTTCAAACAACAAGTTGAGTAAATATTCACTTCAATTATCCAGTCATCATGTGCAGAGGTGATAAAGAAAGAATTTGTTTTTACATGACTGGATAATTGAATATTGACACAATTTATTATGTGAAGATTCTCAATTAATTTAGTAAATAAGCCCAATGATAGGATATGGTCGGACTGTGTGAATTAGGGCTAAGCTACATGGGTGAATTTATTTTCTTCTAAAAGTTTTAACAAATTGTGTGTAGTCACCTGAATGGACCAGAGAAGATTTTAAGTAGCGTATTCCTGCTAATAAAATCACTAGAGATTAGTCACTAGGTGTAGCAAGTGAATCTAAATTGACTATATGGAAGTAATGGCTCCCTAGGACATAAGCTACTTGAGTAGCTCGTAGGAGCATCTTGTAGGAATCAATCATACATGAAGTAATATTTATATGTGAAAAAAAAAAAAACACGCTAAATGTGAACATTTAACAAGAGCAGCAACTAAAAAGTGAAATACACACAAAATAACAATAAAAAGAAATGTAGCTGCGCTGTGATAAAAAATAATTAAATGTGAAAAAATACTACTGTAGGTAGTATTGGCATATATATGAATGAACGAACAATAGATAAATATATGAAAATATGTGAAAAAATTTCAAGAATCTGGTTGTAATAAAGTCCGCAAAGAAGCAATAAAGAATCTTCTTAAGTGATTCAAATAAGGATCCACCATCAAAAGTGAAAACAACATAAGGGATGCGGCTTAGGATAGCTTGCGGCTGAAAACCCCAGCCCGGGCCTTTAAAACGTAGATTACAGCAACCACCAGTGGTAATCAATGAAACCTCAGATATTGATGTCACCCAAACAGATGAGGTACCGGAAAAAATAAAAGACTCACCATAGTGAAGTTCCGTATAATCAATATAAAATTTAATAAGATAAAAAACTTACAGACACAGACGTGTATGCAGCATGTAAAAAAAGCCGGCCGGCTAAGCGAACGCCTGTCCGCCCGGACTTTAACGCAATGACGTCAGCACGTCTCCTCCTCCCGATGCACGTTTCGTCACACAAATGATGTCTTCTGTGTGACGAAACGTGCGTCGGGAGGAGGAGACGTGCTGACATCATCGCGTTACAGTCCAAGTGGACGGGCGTTCGCTCAGCAGGTCGGCTTTCTTTTACATACTGCATACACGTCTGTGTCTGTAAGTTTTTATCTTATTAAATTTTATATTGATTATACAGAATGCACGGGAAGCATGGAGGACACAGGAGCCATCGCCTGACCCGCCACCAAAATGGGGAAAGTGCCAGTCAGACAGTGAGCGGGTAGATGCATTTGATGGGGCACAGTTGCTGCATTTGATGGGGCACAGTTGCTGCATTTGATGGGGCACAGTGACTTCAATTGATGGGGCACAGTGGCTGCATTTGATGGGGCACCGTGACTGCATTTGATGGGCACAGTAGCTGCATTTGATGGGCACAGTGACTGCAATTGATAGCACAGTGGCTGCATTTGATGTGCACAGTGGCTGCATTTGATGTGCACAGTGGCTACAATTGATGGCACAGTGGCTGCATTTGATGACACAGTGGCCTCATTTGATGGGCACAGTGAGGCTGCAATTCATGGGGTTATTTTTCAATTTTTTTCAAAGTTTGTTTGCTCCCCCCCCCAAAGAAATTAGAGCACTAGTCGCCACTGGGCTTGAGAGTCACCCTTCAAAAACCAAAGAGGTGTTGGTATTTTTATTGAAATGGGTTTTGACAGGTTATTGCTTTGAAAGTTGATTGTTGCTTTGAAGGTCAATTATATCATGCTTTATACAACATAACACAAATAACGCAAAAAATAAATAAAAAATTATCAAGATGGGGGTAGGGGGTGAACACTGGGTGCAAAAGTCAAATACAAGTAGATGGCATACACTGGGGTATGCCAGGTATGGGGTACCAATGACTAACAAACTATCACCGAGGGACACAAAGTAAAGAAATTTAGTGAGAGGAGAAGATAAATGTATGTTGTATACATGAGATTGTGATGACATCACAATTTGAACTTACAACCTCAGTGTCTTGGAGTGAAGTCGCCATAGACAATGGGGGAAATATATTAAAACTGGAGCGTGCAAAATCTGGTTTAGCTCTGCATAGCAACCAATCAGCTTTCAGGATTTATTGTCAAAGCCTAATAGAATCTGGTGCAGGTGTACATGGTAACTAGTCAGCTTCTAACTTCAGCTTGTTCAGAGTTCTCAAGTTTTAGTAAATCTCCCCATTACAATTCAGCAATGTGCACAGGGGCATCAGCTCTCTGGAGACTCTCCCTCCTCATTGGCTGAGACAGCAGCAGGAGCCATTGGCTCTTGATGCAGCCATATATAGCCAGTGAACCAATGAGGAGAGAGAGGAGGCGAGGCTGAGCCATGGCTCTGTGTCTGAATGGACATGTAGAGCAGTGGCTTAGGAGCAAGCCTGCTTGGGAGGAGGGAGGTGCCAGGAGCACAGACATTGGACCTGAGAAGAGGAGGAAAGGGGCTCTGAGCAAACTTTTTTTATATTATTATTATTAAAAAAAAAATCAATACTTTAAGAACCTGCAATCATTTCACAATGAAATGAGGTTTGAATGACGTCCAATGGCGGGAGATTGCAAATCTAGCTGCCAAGAAGTAATGTCTTACAAAATTGTTTTTTAAAGATTCTGGATGGGGACCCAGGTATTTACAATAGGAGTGTTACTATAGGGGAATCAATTATATTACAGGAGGACAAAATGCAAACTGGCGATAAGAGGTGTAGCGATATCCCCCAGGGGGTTGCTAATGATGCGGCCCACCTGTCACCCTGCCCAGCATTCAATTCCCAGAAACTCCAAGACAATATACAGTCCGCTGGCTTTGTTTTTGTTGTTTTATTGGGGAAATTCAACTTAAATGGGGATGGGAATTTTGCCCAGTGGAATAATAGCAAAGTTGCTAAGAACAACTATATATACTCTTTGTACACTCCTCCAGCACAACGCTTAACTTCCTATCTAGTGGTATGCTCCATTCCTCCTGGATGTTGCTTCCTATTTAGTGATTTCAGGAACAGCTAGCACATGGTAGCTAGGCCTGACACTGGCTCAGCCAGGCCTAAGTAACTTGCCCTTTGCAGGCAGGGACCACAGGTCCCTATGGTGTAGCAGAAAATAGAAAGCCTTTTGTGCTATCTGTCCTATAGGTGGAATTATGCTCCAAGTCAGTCCACTTCAGGCCCTGCCAGCCCTCCTGGCTGCAACTGCCCGACTTCACTGCCCATGACATTGCAATCCTCTCTACTGGATCCACACCCAGCTCTGACTGTTTCCTCTTAGACATGCCTCTCCTGACTGCAAATGTCACTCACCAGCCCTCCTGGCTGCAACCAGTGGTTCCCTCCTGAAGACTTGCCCAGCAATAATAACTCCTGCTTTCCTCTCTGACTCCTCTTGTGTCTTCATGCGTTCTTGAAGGACTCCATCCTGCACCCGAGTTCCAGGACTAAGGTAACCCCCTAGATTGGAGAGCTCCCTCAAAGGCCCCGACAGCCTAGTACTCCATCCTCAGTTCTTCCACCCAACAACTCCTCCCCAGCTGGACTGACCCTGAGTATTTCAAGGAGGCCTACCCCCTGCCACTCCTAGACAGCTCCACCTCTCTTCCCCTCCTCCTGTTCTAGAATCCTCTAGAAGGAAGAGGGAGGTAACAGTGAGGTGATGCTGTATGTGAGTCATAGCTGCTACTCTGAGCCACTCCCAGCCCACACAAACCAAAACAAACAGGTCTAGATTCCATGCTAGGTCTGCCAACTTTTTTCTTACACTTGCCAAAAAAACTACTCTAGCAACTACCTAGGTAGAGGGTGCAACTGCTGTTGACTTCATTATGAACATGGTAATATCCAGGTCTTATGATGACCCTAAAGCTTTATTACTTTTAGTTACTAACCTGAAGTATGCAGTTAAGGTAAGTCAGATAAAAGCCAGCCATCCTCGTTTGACCACTTGTTCAAGATCAGTTATTCAAATCATTGAAGCAAGAGGGTCATAATGACAGCCAGTCAACTAACATTTTCAGAAGGCAATGTTGTTAAAGGCAGCCTCAATAGACCAGATCAATAAAAGGACAAAGCTGAGCATCTTCAAGCACAGATCTGTTTTTCTTTATGTGTATGAGACATAGAGCAGTAGTGAAAAAATCATCATCAGATGTATTGTTAGCATCAGATGGCCAGATGTGTTAATTTTTCGTCAGTTTTGAGCGTTGGCCAATCAACTTTCAGAACAACAAATAAAGTGCTGTTGGATACCGCTCAAGCTCTGGAAAACTCCACAGGGCAAGAACATAACTGGAACCCCCAAGACAAAGAGACCTAATCATGCAAGTGTGATGAAGAGGCTTTTACAGTTGCCCTATGCTCCACCATGGAGTAAAAGGAAATGCTTAAACTGAATGCCACTTGTATTAGGCTGCCTTGCCTTTGCTAAAAGACAGATAATCTGATTTGCATCGGATTGTGTCAGTTTTTCTTTGTCTGTTATCTTTTCTTACAATACAAATAATAGAAAAGTATAACATGTCTGAGATTATCATTATGCTGCCCATACCAGTCAGACTTTTTTTTATTCTTTTGTGCTGATCCTAATGATTCCAAAAGAGGGAGCTGTGAATCAACTTTTGTCAAGTCTTTTCTCTTTTCTGAATTCATTCTGATAATTAGGACATTTCTATGGACCTCATTGTTTCGTATTTCTACAAAACAAAGCTTTTAAAGAAAGAAGAAAATGATCTTTCCCTGTCTCATGTTCATGATGATGCTTTGCTGTCACATTGCAAATGCACACTCAGGCCTCGTACACACGATAGGGTAAACAGAGGACAACGGTATGATGGACTGTTTTCATCGGTCAAAACCGATCGTGTGTGGGCCCCATAGGTTATTTAACCATCGGTTAAAAAAAAGCCAACTTGCTTTAACTTTAACCGATGGATTCCTAACCGATAGGTCAAAACCGATCGTTAGTAGGCACGACCATCGGTTAAAAATCCATGCATGCTCAGAATCAAGTCGACACATGCTTGGAAGCATTGAACTTCGTTTTTTTCAGCACGTCGTTGTGTTTTACGTCACCGCGTTCTGACACGATCGTTTTTTTAACCGATGGTGTGTTGGCGCGACGGACCATCAGTCAGCTTCATCAGTTAACCGATGAAAACGGTCCATCGGACCGTTCTCATCGGATGGACTGATCGTGTGTATGCAGCTTCAGATACATATTTTTTTAGGGTCGCTTTAATTCTTTTTAATAATAAAAAAATTCAAATAAATACAAGGTGTACTTAAAAATATTTTCATAGCAATTTAGCAAAACATTTATGTTGGGCAAAAAAAACGAATGTTCTTAGGATATTTTCACACACAACAAATGTACATGGACTTTCACTGGGCGAATAGCTATGGAATTTTTATTTATAATTACATCCCTACTAGTGTTGAGCAGAATATGCCATATTCGATTTCGCGATATATCTCGAATATATATTCGAATATTCGAGATATATTCGCTAAATTCGAATATTCGTGATATTTTATCGAAATTAAATGATTGCGATTTTTCGCTATTGCGAATGCGAAAATAATTGCGATTTTTTGATAACTGCGGTAGGAGCACTCTGATTGGCTCAGAATATTCGTGATATTTTATCGAAATATCGCAACATGCGAATGCGATATTTATTGCGCAATTTCGAGAAATGCTGGAGGAGCGCTCTGATTGGCTCAGAATATTCGTGATATTTTATCGAAATATCGCAACATGCGAATGCGATATTTATTGCGCAATTTCGAGAAATGCTGGAGGAGCGCTCTGATTGGCTCAGAATATTCGTGATATTTTATCGAAATATCGCAACATGCGAATGCGATATTTACTGCGCAATTTCGACAAATGCTGTAGGAGCACTCTGATTGGCTCAGAATATTCGTGATATTTTACAATACAAAATAATTGCGAATATTCGGCAAATGCAGAAGGAGCACTCTGATTGGCTCAGAATATTCTTGATATTTTACAATACAAAATAATTGCGAATATTCGGCAAATGCAGAAGGAGCACTCTGATTGGCTCAGAATATTCTTGATATTTTACAATACAAAATAATTGCGAATATTCGGCAAATGCAGAAGGAGTACTCTGATTGGCTCAGAATATTCTTGATATTTTACAATACAAAATAATTGCGAATATTCGGCAAATGCAGAAGGAGCACTCTGATTGGCTCAGAATATTCTTGATATTTTACAATAGAAAATAAAAAGTGTTTTGCATTGGTGGTGATTCTTTACTCTATCCATCTGTCACAGCCGTTTGTCAATCAAACACCTTGAAGATTGAACACGTTCATGCTGCATGCTTTGGACTTTTTTTCACTTCACATATCAAAGACATTTTTATGAAAGATTATTTTTCTATTATTGGGACTATATTTCTTTATATATTTGTTTCACTGTGTATTTCACAAGTTATTTGCGCTTGCTTATTTTATAATTTGCCCACATGTCTTGTCACTAGACATATTTTTTATTCTTGTAGAGCGACTCCATTTTCTGTCTTGTATTAAATTATGTTGTATAACATTTTTGAGTTGCTGCTGTATTCTCCCCTTTTTTTAAGGTATGCGCAATTTTTTCCTTCTTACAAAAAATAATAATATCAAACATACAAATATTCATAACAGAAACATACACAAAGCCCCCCCCTTTTGCATCAGAGCCAATCAGAGTTCTCCTACCACAGTTATCGAAAATTCGCAATAATTTTCGCATTCGCAATAGCGAAAAATCGCAATTTTTTTTTTTTCAATTTGGCAACATAAAAGGATCGCCTCAGCTTAGCTACTCGGCCCAGGGTCTCTAATCATACCAGCAATGCTTTTAGACGTCGATAGGATGTGATCTGTTTTAAAAATCAAATTGAAAAAATGCGAATATTCGGAATTGCGAATATTCACCGCGAAATTCGAAATATAGCGCGATTTCTCGAATATGCTATATTCGAGTCGAATATTCGCAATGCGAATATTCGTGAGCAACACTAATCCCTACATGTCCTTTAAAAAACACTCTATTCCTATAACTGTTATTATTGATAATAGTGCTCTTGTGGTTATTGCCAATCTGTCTCCTAAGATTTATTTTTCTATTTAAAAAAATTAATTCCGATTTTCTAAATAAATGTTATTCTTGCCAATCCGTCTCCAAAGATTTTTTTTTTTAATAAATATTTCTATTTTTACAGATGAAAGTTTTTTTCCGAAACCTGGCTAAATTAGCTTACATTAGACATAGGATCTAGTCATAAAGTTTCTTGCTTACATCAGAACCCTTAATAGTTGGTTTTGCTGTCTGACTAAGTCTGTGGGATTGCATATGTAGCCATGCCCCTGTAGGGGTTGCTGAATATTGTGGTTCACCTGTCACACTGCCCAGCCCGACATCCAGCACTCAGAGGCATAGAACAGTCCATAAGCTTTGTTTTTTTGTTTTGTATTGAGGGGATTGAACTTGGATGGTAATGGGAAATTATGGGATGCCCAGAAAGATTCAGTGCAACTTGCTTGTGACTTCTATATACACTCCTGTATATACATTCCAGTCTTCTCTCCAGCACAACTCTTGCTTAAGACCTCTTTCCCTTCACTCCTCCAGCACTTCGCTTGCTGAAGATCATTACTCCTCCAGCACTTCACTTGTTGCAGACTTTTACTCCTCCAGCACTTCACTTGCTGCAGATTCCCGGACCAGCTAGCACCAAAGGATTAGGCCTGACACTAACTCAATTAGGCCTCAGTGAATTGCCTTTTGTGGGCGGGGCCCCTGGGCCCCTATGATGTAGAAATAGTTCCAGTGCTAACTGTCCTCAACTTGGGTACTGATCCCAGTAAACCCTTCAGGCCCTGCCAGCCCTATTAGCTGCAGCTGTTTCTTTCCACTGCCCCTTTTCCACAGTCCACTCTTCTGGTTCTGCACCCATCTCAAACTCCAAACTCACAGTCTTCTCAGATGGGCCTCCCCAGTCCTCCCAACTGTGCCTTACTCACCAGCCCTCCTGGCTGTGACCAGTTGTCCTCCCTGGAGTTTCTCAGCAGAGCTCTCTCCCTCTGTCCTCCTTGCTCTCTCATGTGCCTCTGTTATCAGTATCTCTTCCTCCCCAGCTGGGCTGACCCTGGGTATTTAAGAAGGCCTGCCCCCTGCCAATTCAATATGGGGATTGGTCAAGGCTCCTCAAAATACCACAGGCAGCTCTGCCTCTCCTCTCTTCCTCTCTTTCCAGAACCTTCTGGAAAGAACAGGGAGGTCTCAGTGATGCTACCTGTGAGTCATCCAGCCCTGCCCTGAGCCGCTCCCAGCCCAGAATGAAACAAACAGGCCTAGCCAACAGCTAGACCTGCCTACGTTTTTCTATTCTATTGAAAAATGGAACCTCAAGCCCCTACCTAACTAGAGGGTGCTACACATAAAATAATAGTTAGTTGCACCGTGGCCTAATATGTGTGTAACTAAACATTTTAGTTTATGGAATAACCTCTAATAAAATAATAAATGAACAATAATTTCATCTGAGTTTCTTGCTCAATAACAAATGCTTAGAGGAATCTGTACCCAAAGTATGCAACTAAAGTATCTAAAAGGGCAGTTAAAAAAAGTATCTAAACAGGCAGTAAAAGCATGTCAATACAAGACATCATTCACTTTTCAAGCTATAGGTATTGCGGATAAATTGTTCTGCAAAGTTCAAAACAGAGGCACAACATTTTTTTTTTCCTCTTTACTTTTTATAAAGAATATAATGTTAGCATCCCCCCAGCTCACTCATGTATAAAACAGCTTGTAAGAGGAACCACGATTGCTTGTGTATTGGCTACAGAACCTTGCAAGTCCTCACCCTGCCTCTTCTTGAATAGGGCAATTCACCTCCTGCTGGTAGCTGGATCCCTTCATGATCTTGCGTCAACTCTTGGCCATAGGCCCACTCACGACAACCCTGGCTATAGGCCTTAATATTTAAGAATAAAGGAATGTCCACACAAGAATTATATTTTCTACACTACTGTATCTTTTCAAAGATGGCCATGATTTCTAACATCACATTGACATACTAACAGAATTCTTAGTGAGGAACACCATACACAAGAGCAGACACTTTGAAGCTGTCATTTAGGCACGGAACACCAGCACATAATTTTTAAACCATCTTCCCCTTTTACCTCCTTTCTCCTTGGGAGGACCGCAGCGTTGGGACCTTCCTTCTCCATGTTTATAAAATCCACAGCATTCAGCTTCCACCACCGAGTATAGTCACAGTGCCTTCTCTAGTATACCAGTCTCTCTCAATGTCCGTTTGTATAGCTTTGTATAGCTTGCATAGTGCTGACACAGTCATTCTCAGGTGTATTAGTGCTCACTTCAGAGGACTGTTAGCCTGGCCTAAATGGCCTTTTGCATCCTGCTCACAGCCCACAGCAGACCATAACTGAGTCAGGACAACTACAGCTGATCCTTCTAGGTGTTGAACTACCTCTTTAGGAGTTGCAGCCCTGTCTAAGGCCCTTGGCAGTAGCTGACTAAATCGAAAAAGCTCTGAGGTGTCTGGCTCCCAAGCTCCATCTATCTCAAGCCACACTATATCCTATATACTGTATATATATCCTTGGGGATTTGACAAAGGTGCATGCCCCTGAAACATGTTATCCATGCAACCGGCTCCAAGGTTGAATCAGCTGACTTGGTGACACGAGTCCCTCCACTGTCTGGCCACAGCAAACAGTCTCCCATCAAGGATAACACTTACATCTGGGTCCCCCGATACATGCTTTCTGACAAAAGCCTGTGTTTGGTCAACCGCTGGTAATACTGCAAAACACCCAGTTGTGTCCTTTTAATTCATTTGGAAAAAACTTTGACTTTTTTACTGGACACCTGGTCTTTGGTGCAATTGGGCTCTGGAATCCATCCTGCTAAAGAAGAGATCCACCAACCGCTGGAAAAATTAAAAGCCAGCAGCTGCACATACTGCAGCTGCTGACTTTTAATAATCGGACACTTACCTGTCCTGGAGTCCAGCGATATTGGCACCGCAGCTGATGTTTCCATCAGCTGACGGGTGCATTCCGCTTCCATTGCAAGTAATGGAACACGGCAGTGAAGCCTTACGGCTTTACGCCGGGAACCCTACTGCGCATGCGCTCCGCTCCTCTCTCCTTCTGGCCCAGCTGTCGGGGAAGGAGGAGGGAGCCCGGGCAGGGACGTCAATACCCACAACTGAGAATCCCGGAAGTGGGAACAGGATGCCTGTGAAAGACAGGTATCCCCCCTGAAAAGGTGCCAAATATGGCACCGGAGTACAACTAGCGGAAGCTCCACTTTTGGATGGAACTCCACTTTAATTACAGATGACATTTATGTGTATTCCCAAGAGCGCCTACTGGTGTTATGTTTTTATGTTTTTACTCCACCATCCCAGTGGTCACATTGAGGCTGCACTGTATTTTGCTATCTTGACATTACATCCTATTACACAGTAGCTAGGGACATCTCACTCAGATGGAGATGTCTAGCACTCTATACGCTTTTACATACCATTTTATATAATGTACAGAGCCCAGCACATGAGGGTACATGAGGCACATGAGGGTACATGAGGCACATGAGGGTACATGGGGCACATGAGGGCACATGGCACATTGGGGCACATGATGAGGGTACTTGAGGCACATCAGGGCACAATCAGGGCACATGAGAGCACATCAGGGCACATGAGAGCACATCAGGGCACACCAGGGCACATGAGAGCACATGAGGGCACAATCAGGGCACATCAGGGCACATGGGAGCACATCAGGGAACATGGGAGCACATGAGAGCACATGAGGGCACATCAGGGCACATGAGAGCACATGAGGGCACATGAGGGCACATGAGAGCACATGAGGGCACATGAGGGCACATCAGGGCACATCAGGGCACATGAGAGCACATCAGGGCACATGAGAGCACACCAGGGCACAGGTCAGCATTTACTTGTTGTTTTCTTCAAAGGCAGAGTAGCGCAGGAAGCGTCTGTCATAAGTTCACTTGTCTCTCATGTCACACTGCTACTCCCCGGCAGCCCCCCTCTCTTCTCGTCCATCTCAGATGATGTCACAAGCAAATGGGGATGGACGAGAAGAGAGGAGGGGCCACCGGGGAGTAGCAGTGTGACATGAGAGACAAGTGAACTTATGACAGACGCTTCCTGCGCTACTCTTCATGCACCTCGATCTACACTTCCGCGGCACCCGCCCTGCCTGCGGGCCATTTAAAACCGGTCCGTGGGCCGCAAATGGCCCGCGGGCCGGTACTTTGAGACCCCTGCGTCTAATCCCTTACCTTCCTTCTACTGGGGGAAACCCATCTTTCCAAACCACGGCTTCCACATCCTCTCGAATTCCTTAAAATTCCCTTGCTTAGTATAGACTGCCTTTTCCCTCCATATTATCTAATTTATAGTTTGAACCCATTCCCTCACTGACAGCGAAATCACTGACTGCCATCTCTGCGCTATCAGTTTTCTTGCTTGGAATAAACACCTTAGTACCACTGTTATGATACTTACCACTTCACTGTTTTTCTCCCTGTACCCCAATACACAGAGTCTAGCATCCATTGCCAAAGAGGTCCCAAAAATTGTATTTATGGTATCAAGCACCTCTGCCCAGTAACTAAATAACTTTGGACATCTCCATACTATGTGTATAAGGTCCCCTGTTTCCTGGAACCTAGTCAAACAAAGGATTCGCCCCGGGACTTTAAATGAAGTGGGTACCGTTACCGCCAGTAAGAATAACAATAGTTATTACAGTATATCATTTATTCAAGTACAATTCTTTACATGCATAGATAACACCAACAGTTGCCAATAAAAAGATACATAAACAAAAAATATATTGGTACATAAATGTAGTATCGGTCAGAATACATAGGCATCATACTACCCGACTAGTTTCGCAAGATCCATCTCGCTCTTCAGGGGTGTGTAACACTGTACCTAGGACGAAAAAATATACATATATGTTTGGCAATATGGCACAGCATTGGTTGTAAAGGCACAGGGTAGGAGGGGTCACCACTGAGCTTGACCATGGCTACAGGTGTGCGGCCCCAAGACGGCGGCAGCAGGTGCCTCACCCGGGAGCTGAGGGGGCGGAGTCAGAAAGGGACCCCAGTTTCCTGGCACCTGGCACCTAGGGCAATTGGCATCTGGTCTGTGAGGGAGAGACCGATACCAACGGCCCCAGCTCAAATATCCTTCTCCACTGCACCTCCGATATTTCCCCTAAATCCTCTTCCCACCTCTTCCTGCTTTTGAGAGGCTCCGGTCTTTCCATAGCTCTACTACATAACTGTACATATAGTTCAGAGGTTGTCAAAACCATAAACATCAGTATTCCAAAGCTCCTTATATTAAGCAAAATGATTTTTACCTAATAACATAAATTGTTTATTAATATTTAAAGAACATACAAAAAAAAAATCAGCATGATCCATTAAGTACCGTATGCACTGTATGATTAACTGAGAGAGGTACTTTTATTACTGTGAATCAGAAGCAAGTGACATCTGATACCTTCTGGACGTAATGGGCCCTCCTTTGCATTCAGTCATCAGCTACCTAGAAATGAACCACGATCAAGATTCCACACGGCAGGAAATATTTGGAAGCGATGACTGAGAACATAAGAAGTTACTACATGGTGACCAGGCCCATATACTCCGAAAATGCTTTCTCTGCAAAGCATAAAAAAGTTATCAGGTATCATAAAACTCTTCTGGACCACCTCAAGGAGTGCTTTCGGTAAGTGATGATTCTGGAATTAGATTCTAAATTAAATTTGACCTTTCCATTGGATTTTGTTTTTTTCGTTAAGGTTATTGATAACAAAGGAAAAAATTAAAGGGTCCTGTCATCAGAAAATATAGGCTGCCATTGCTGACCTCCTTATGATGATATAATTTGTGTAGCTGTTATGCTGATCCTCTAATATTCATTATCTACTGTATGGTTCATTAGGCGTAAATACGTACATTGTTGTAATTTGCAGCATACTTGCTTTGGGTTATTGGCTTAATATTTTGTAAAGTCACCAACGTCAGCCTGGGCGTCTTTGAGAATGCAGGTTTCATGGTAAAATTGAATGACAGACTGAGAAGATTTTTCTAAGTATTCATGATAGTGTTATATTAGGATAAGCACATTCCAACTTACTGGAGACTCAAGTGAGAAATATATTTTTTATAATGCTGTATCTTCCTAAGCATAACTCTTTACTTATATCTGCTGTTAACTGTACCAAGTACAAGTGTATAACTTTTAAAATCCCAGTATTGTCACAATAATATGGAATAGCTGAAGTATAGTGAAAACTATGGGGTTGATTTACTAAAGGCAAACAGAATATTCACTTTGCAAGAAAGTTGCAAAGAAATTTCCCCCAGAGCTTAGTGAACGAGATGAAGCTCTGCTTAGTGCTGACTTCAATCATCCAATTATGTGCAAGAAAAAATACTGTTTTATTTTCCTTGCACATGATTTCAACACATTCATTAAACTTTGGGGAAAATCCCCTTCCAAAGAGAACGACATATTTTCCCTTAGTAAATCAACCCCAATGCATGTACTTGTATTTGTTAAAGTCAAAAACATGTTGGTAATTTCAAGGCTCAGCATTTTGGAAGCACATACAGCAAGCAGGAATATATTTTGTACCTGTAGCCCAAAACAATGGCTAAGGACATCCATAGATGGTCCAATGATTACAGCTGATGCTGCTTATTTTGAGCATTTCTAGAGATTATCTAGTCTTTTATGGACTGCAAAAGGGTGATAATAATCATCAAATGGTATTGACCAATCAGTAATGCAGGTCTGACCTGGTGCATGTGTGCAGTAATGTAGAGGTTGCCCATTGTCACTTATAGGAGTAAAAAGATGTCATAACAAGAACTAGTAGCAGATAATATATTTAAAATGACTGTCATTGACATTTTGGAAAATGATGGGTTAAAAATTGCCTAAAGAACAAGCCACTGAAAAGTTTCCTCACCTAAAGCCTTATTCACAATACATGCGATTATACTCATTTGTATGCATACAGGAAATTCCTAAACAGGTATAAAGGCATGTAACAATGAGTTTAAATGGTATAATGCACACTGTGGGGGTGATGTACTGAAGGCAAATAGGCTGTTCACTTTGCAAGGGAATTTTCCTCCTTAACCCCCCTGACGGTAAACCCGAGCGTGACTCGGGGTTGGTTTTTCATGTTAGGATCGGTAAACCCGAGTCACGCTCGGGCTGGACGGGCTTACCTTTCGCTGGATCCACAGGCTTGGTTTACTTACCTTGTCCCTGGATCCAGCGATGCCACCCGCTGTGTGAGCGAGCGGGTCCTCCTCGCTCGATTCACAGTCCCCGTGTGCCGCCGATCTCCGTTCCCTGCGACGTTACGATGCACGGGGACGGAGAACGGCGCCAAATTCAAAAAAGTAAACAAACACTTTACATACAGTATACTGTAATCTTATAGATTACAGTACTGTATGTAAAAAATACACACCCCCCTTGTCCCTAGTGGTCTGCCCAGTGCCCTGCATGTACTTTTATATAATAAAAAATGTCATTTCTGCCTAAAAACTGTAGATTGTCCAAAAGTGTCCCTTTATGTCAAAAATGGTTTTTAGATCAGCTAGAAAACAGCGATAATAAATTATAATCACTTGCAGAAATGTGCGATAGCGATTTGCGGGGAAATTCGTCATAAAAAAAATAAAATAATGACAGCGACAATTCTGCAACTGCAAATTTCAGTGATTTTGCGTTGATTACATTATTGAATAATTTTTATTATAATTATATTATTATTTGTTATAATTATTTATAATTATTTATTATATTATAATTTATAATTTTGTTTTAAAAAAAAAAATCATACCCGGGATGCCTACAAGACTCTTGCTTGGTCAGATTTAAGTGAGTTATTTCTAAAAATTACAGGCCTACAGTATAAAACGCCAATTTCCTTGCAAAATAATTGTACCGCTTTTGGTACGTAATTCCAGACAGAATCATACCGCCAGGGAGGTTAAGCATTGTTGTGTAGTTTCACTTTGCAAAGAATACCCAATCATATGCAAGGAAAAAAAAAAAAATACATTTTTGCTTGCACATGACTGGGTGATGGAAATGAGTGGAGCTTCACCTCATTCACAAAGTTCTGGGGAAATACCCTTGCAAAGTCCAACTTCCCTTGCAAAGTGAACAGTATAATTGCTTATAGTAAATCAACCCTATGGGATTGCTTGGGTTTACATGCATTTAGTTTAATTGTGTTTAGAAAAGAAACGTGTGCATCCAGGGACAAATTTGATACTCTGAATATGTTTAAATATATGTAAATGCATGTAAATACCTGTACAAAAAAGGGTCAAAAGTGGGAGGGGGGAACGGGCAGGGACCCCAACGTCACCTGATATCCTCTCTATACTCCTTGTTGCTCTCCGATCTTGATCCCCCAAGCGCGATCGGATCGGCGTGGAACAAAGACCTGTCTATGGATCTGTCGGAGGAGGACTGGGTATCGATATGGGCACACACACACAAGGGGTCTATTAACGTTTCGGCTCAAGAAAACAGGTTCAAGATTTACTCTCGCTGGTACCGAACCCCCGACAAACTGCATTAGATCTTTCCTTCCGTTCCCTCGGAGTGTTGGAGATGTGGCGCTGACACGGGCTCGCTTCTCCACATTTGGTGGGACTGTCCTTTGATAAAACCATTCTGGACAGCAATTCATGACCTCATCACTAAAATTACCAGCTACCAATTAGACTTCACACCCGCACAATACTTGTTACATCACACAACCCTTCCGAAATCGCACTACCGTAAATCACTGGCTCTTCATCTCACCAATGCTGCTACCCAATGTGTTCCTCTCCGATGGAAATTTACTTCCCCCCCCATGGTACAGGACTGGCACCGTAGAGTTACTAGGATTGAGGAAATGGAGAGTCTCATCCACTGTGCCCACGACACTCATGAGAAATTTAGAGAAACTTGGGCGTATTGGTCTCATTACAGGGATTCCCTGGGGTCATCTGACCCCGCCACCCCCACTAATCACTCTACTGCCAGTCCATCGACTATCTGACTCCACTATCCCTACTCCGTTCACGCCTTACACGTCCTGTACCCCTCCTCCCCTCCCTTTTTTTTCTTCTTCTCTCCCCACCAGTTTCTTGGACGACAAGAAGACCATTGGTGGTCTCGAGCTCCCCTAGTTGCCCACAGAAAGTTCCCCATTGGGGTGGGCAATACACGCTTGGTTATAAAGACTTAGTTAACTACTCACTCCGTCACTTGAGACCGGGAGGTTTGGTCAAACTGTAGCGTCACACCCAGAATATGTCCTCCCCTTGTTGAAGACGCCCGTCTTACGGGCTTTTGTGTCCTAATGTTACAACTGTGTTGCACCATGATTACGACCGTTGATTCTTTTGTGTACCTGTACCTGCTCTTTTGCCTTTACTCTTGGTATGGCTGGTTGCATCCAGCTTTGGTAATGTTTATAATTCTGTATCTGACAAAACTTAATAAAATTGTTAAAAAAAAAAAAGTGGGAGGGGGGAGAAAGCCGAAAAGTAGAAACTTCACCTTTTGGGTTAAATTCTACTTTAACTCTGTACTCAAATGAATGAAGTTATGTATTTATTTAAAAAATACAGTAAAACCTTGGTTTGCAAGCATAATTCGTTCCAGAATCTCGCTTGTAATCCAAAGCACTTGTATATCAAAACATTTTTTTACAGGGTATAAAAGAGAACAGAGGCACCTCTAAAGCCTCGTACACACGACTGATGAAATCGTCGTAAATGAAACATCGTTTTCCTCGACAAGTTCCTTGTTAGTGTGAAAAAATGTGGCGCCAAAAGAAAACCCTGAGGGGGAAATCTATGTGGTAGTGAAAAAGAAACAAATGAATGGTAGGTCTTCACCCCACCATCCACTGTTCTATCAGAATGTATATAACCATGTGAGGTTAACCAGACAATCCAATTTTTATGCTGTAACAATAGTATGTACCCCCATATAGTGAGCAAAAAACTGTAACAGTAAAACTATTTGATCTGCATCAAGGGCACAGCCCCGTGTCACTCCAAAACTTAAGAGTGCCCCAGCATATGTCTCAAGCCAAAAAAAGGAACCCTCTCAGTGGCCAGAGCCAATAGCTGAAAAGCAGTGAATCAAAAAAATAAAACACCGCAAATATCAAGGAAGCATGCAATGCGTCGTTGTATCAGTGAAGAACATAGAAAGTGCAAATGTGATATAAATGAATATAACTCTGCGTAACATATATGTTCCAAAAAAAATTGCAATATCCAATGCTTAGGAAGACAGGGATAACTCCAAGTCTTAAACAAAAAACTTAATCAAAAGTGCAATATAGAGGCAATCCACCTAAGTGGATAGTAGGCAGTAGACTAAGCCTCACATAAAGTGACATACACTCGATTGTGCAAATAATAGTCCTTGTAAAAATAAAAGAACTAAGTGAAGACACATATGCTCTCTTCAGGTGGTTGGGTGGAGCCAATATCCTCAAAGACAATCTTCAATGCTGGACATAAGAATATATGAGTGGGTACTCTTACCGGAACAGGTGGACCCTCTAACTCACCATATGATGAGAGGGTCGTCAGGGCTTAAATGGACCGACTGTCCAGTCCGGAAATCCTCACAGTAGTGGTCCAAGCCAGTAGTGGTCCAAAAAGTATTCAGTTGTCCAGAAACTTGATTGAATCAGGAATCGGCCTGATGGCAGTTGCTCAAACACCACAAATCATAGAAGAGAAAAAAATGGAGGTGCTCCTCATAGTGTAAAACTATTATTTAATAGTAAAAAATTCCAAATGTCCACACAGGTGACAGGAATGCAAAATAAAGAAAAATCAGCAAACTGATTGTGGTGTTTGAGCAACTGCCATCAGGCCGATTCCTGATTCAATCAAGTTTCTGGACAACTGAATACTTTTGGGACCACTACTGGCTTGGACCACTACTGTGAGGATTTCCGGACTGGACAGTCGGTCCATTTAAGCCCTGACGACCCTCTCATCATATGGTGAGTTGATGCAGATCAAATAGTTTTACTGTTACAGTTTTTTGCTCACTATATGGGGGTACATACTATTGTTACAGCATAAAAATTGGATTGTCTGGTTAACCTCACATGGTTATATACATTCTGATAGAACAGTGGATGGTGGGGTGAAGACCTACCATTCATTTGTTTCTTTTTCACTACCACATAGATTTCCCCCTCAGGGTTTTCTTTTGACGCCACATTTTTTCACATTTACGTTCACGAAGCATCCACTTTGGTATGTTGGCAGCCTGATTCACTTTGTTATTGTGGTCTGCGCAATATTACACACACACTAAGTTCCTTGTTAGGCTTGTCGAGAATCTTGACAAGCTTTTTTTGCATACACACTGTCAAGACAAAATCTCGTCGTTCTCAAACGCGGTGACGTACAACACGTACAACGGCACTATAAAGGGGAAGTTTGATTCCACTGGCGCCACCCTTCTGAGCATGTGCGGGTTTCTAAGCATACACACGAACGTGTTTCTCGTCAAAAACCAGCCCGACGAGGAAATTGAGACTTCCGACGAGGAAAAAGAGAACTTGTTCTCTTTTTTTTCTCATCGAGTTTCACAACAATTTTATCGATGAAAAACATACACACGGCCGTTTTCCTCTGCAAAAAAGCTCTGCCACCAAGTTTCTTGATGGATTCTGTCGAGGAAAACGGTCGTGTGTACGAGGCCTGAGTGTAGCAATAAGTTGCTAAATGTTGTACCTTCATTAAATGTAACCATATTGCTACACTTATAGGCTCCTCTCTTCTTTTTTATACTCAGTTGTGACATGACACTACTCTTATATCAAGACATCGCTTGTATATCAAGGCAAAATGTATTAAAACATTTTGATTGTCTTGTAAAATGCTCTCAAACCAAGTTACTCTGAAACCAAGGTTTTACTGTACTACACATAGTACAGCATAGAGACCAGATGGTTGATTTCATCAGACTGCTGCTTCTCTTTCCAGTCACAGGCTAGGGTTAGGTAGGTGACCTAGTTGTAATACTTATCTGCACTTGAGAAAAGTGAGGTCACCAACCTGGCTGTGCTGTCTTACAGGACTGTGTAAATTTCAAGACTGAATGGACAGAAATGCTAATCCCTTGGCAGATAAAACAGCTCCCATATACAGTATGTATTTTAACAGTGTATTTAGCTGTTGTCTGAAAATTAGAAACCAGTGCTGCAAACATGTTAATATTGTGGGCTCATTTTTTTTTTAAACAACACACAGTATGTGTTTATTTATTTTTATGCAGATGCCCCACGGGTACAGTAAAGAGAATTATATTTAATTTGATACCAATTGCTGCTTGGCTGCCCATGTACAATCTGAAGGAATGGCTCCTCGGTGACATGATCTCTGGCATCAGCACAGGAATGGTGTCTGTTTTGCAAGGTAACATATAGCACATATTTATATATTTATAGATATTTTGTTCCATTATTTTATATTGCCTACAGCAGGGATCCTCAAACTACGGCCCTCCAGCTGTTGTAGAACTACACATCCCATGAGGCATTGTAAAACTCTGACATTTACAGACATGACTAGGCATGATGGGAATTGTAGTTCCTGAACAACTGGAGGGCCATAGTTTGAAGACCCATGGCCTACAGTATATGCATTATATTAGCATTATCATAATACAGGATTTATATAGCGCCAACAGTTGGCTCAGGCAATACAGGCAATACAGTTACAATAGAATTCAATACAGGAGGAATTAGAGGGCCCTGCTCATTAAAGTTTACAATCTAGGAGGGAGGGTCATGTGATACAAAATGTAATAACTGTGGGGGGGGGATCTGATGGAGAAAATTAAAGTACAGTTGTTAGGTAGGGGCAGAATAGGCTTCTCTGAAGAGCAGGGTTTTCAGAAATTGGCTAAAAGCAGAGTAGAAGATAGTTGGACAGATTGAGGTAAGGAGTTCCATAGGATAGGGGAGGCTCAGGAAAAGTCCTGGAGGCAAGCATGGGAGGAGGTAATGAGGGAGCAAGAAAGCAGGAGGTCATGGGAAGAATGAAAGGAATGAGTAGGTTGATATTTTGAGACTAGGTTAGCTGGGGGCCGAGTTGTGGTAAGTTGTTGTTCGCATTTTGAATTTAATTTGTTGGGTGAGGGGAAGCCAATGGAGGGACTGACAGAGAGGAGTAGCAGATTGATAAGGTGATGAGTCTGGCAGCAGCATTCATGATGGATTGAAGAGGGGATAGCCTATGGAAAGGTAATCCCGTGAAGGAGTTGCAGTAGTCGAGGAGGGAGATGACAAGGGAGTGAACTATGAACTTTGTGGTGTCATTGGTTAGGAAGGGGCATATTTTGGAGATGTTGCAGAGGTTGAGGCGAAAAGATTTGGACATTGATCGGACATGAGCCCGAAAGGAGAGTTCAGAGTCCAGGATTACACCTAGAACCTTGGCATGTGGGAATGGGCTCATAGTAGTGCTATTGATCTTAACAGAGAAATCAGGGGAAGAGGCACGTGGGGGAGGAAAGATTATAAGCTTGGTTTTAGATAGATTGCATTTGAGGGAGTGGTGTGACATCCAGGCTGATATGTTGAGTTGGGTGTCATCAGCATAAAAATGGTATTGGAAGCCATGGGAGGCCATTACCTGACCCAGGGAGGAGGTGTAGATGGAGAATAAGAGAGGACCAAGAACAGAGCCTTGGGGGACCCCGACCAAGAAGGGGAGAGAAGGGACTAGAATTGTAATTAACGCTAAAGGCGATAAGTAGGATGAGAACCAGCAAAGAGTACAGTCACGGAGACCAAAGGCATGGAGGTTTTTGAGGAGGAGTGGTTGGTCCACTGTGTAGGAGTAGGAGTATTGAATAGTGAGTGTCCATTAGATTAAGTTGTTAGCAGATCATAGCATATTGCAACAGATGTGAGCTTTAATTAGATGTGAGTATAAATCAGCCAATTCACTGGCTGAAAAGGCTGTAGTTATCACAGTTACCATAATATTTATTATTTATATTCTTTATATATGTGATCCACAGCCCTGGGTGCCATCTTCGGGATGTCTGTGTCACAGTTAGACACCGAACTCCCACAAGATTTTGGCAGCCATTTTGGACAGAGGTGTCCAAAGTTCAAAGTTCTCAACCTGCATCACAGGGAGAAGAGAACTGCACAGTTGAGGAAATTCCATTTCTTTTGGTGGCAAAGCTGAAAGCTAGGATGTAAAGGTTAGAGGCTGGTGATTCCTGAGACTATGTCCCACTGAATTTGGGAGCAAATGCAATTACCTGCTTGTGTGATTGGCTTTACCAGAAGTCTACATAAGATACAATTCAAGTCAAAGTCAAATTTTAGGCACCCTCTGCAATAGGAATTTCAGTTTTGGTGAAATACTCCCCAATGGTTAAATGCTTGAAGGGATTTACACCCTGTTGCTTTTGACTATAATATACCAGACATTCCCATTCAGATTCAGTCTGTTTAGGACATGGTGAAACAAATAGAGCTCCTCTGAGCAACAAAAGGTAGGAATCTGACTTAAGGTTTGCCAAAATCTCTGCAATGTAGATTGATCACCCAGAGGGGATTATTTTTTCTCAAGAAAAGTAGAGTTAGTCTTTAACAAACTTGCATAGTTCTGAGTGTGTGTGTTTGTTGAAAAGAGAAAACACAAACTGGAGTATATTGATTCCTGTTTTCTAGGCTTGGCATTTGCTCTTCTGGTAAATGTTTCCCCAGTTTATGGACTCTATTCGGCTTTTTATCCCACATTAATATATATTTTCCTTGGAACATCTAAACATATCTCTGTCGGTAAGTAAAATCTTTGTATTAAAATTATCATCCTTTGTTCATAAAATGACAACATATTACAGTTTGTACATTTATATAATAAAAGGGTGCAAACTACAAAACTGGTACAAGCACTATTGACAGAAAGAGAGTAGAGCCCTGCCTGAACAGACATTTTAAGCTAATAAATTACAGTGTAACTTTAGGCCAAAAATACTAAGGCCCCTTTCACATTGAGGCGTTATTCATGCGGTACAGCGCTAAAAATAGCGCTGCTATACCGCATGAATAAATATTGCCCTGCAGGCTTCAATGTGAAAGCCCGAAAGCCCGAAGGCTTTCACACTGAAGCGGTGCGGTAGCAGGACCGCTCCAAAAGTCCTGCTAGCCGCATCTTTGGAGCGGTATAGGAGCGGGGTGTTTACCGCGCCTTCCTATTGAAATCAATGGGAAACCGCGGTAATACTGCCCGCAATGCGCCTCTGCAGAGGCGCATTGCGGGC
Source organism: Rana temporaria (assembly GCF_905171775.1). Taxonomy (NCBI): domain Eukaryota; kingdom Metazoa; phylum Chordata; class Amphibia; order Anura; family Ranidae; genus Rana; species Rana temporaria. The sequence goes on along the minus strand of NC_053491.1, from coordinate 142,642,607 downwards.
GGTAATAACCCTTTTTCGCCCGCTAGCGGGGGTTAAAACCTCACCGCTAGCGCCCGAATATCACGGTAAATACGACGGTATAGCGGCGCTAAAAATAGCATGGCAATACCGTCACCGCACCTCCGCTGCCCAATGTGAAAGCAGCCTTAGGGGCACACAGGCAGAAATTTTAATGCAGAAGAGACATGCTTTGTCTCTTCTGCAATAGTTACTTACCTGCTTGTCCATCCCTGTACAGTGAGCTCTGCATGCATTGCTCATTGTAGCAAAACTTGGGAAAGCCGAATCTGACTGAACTCCTGTACACGCGCGCCATCGATTGAGACTTGGAAGCCAGCCACCCAAAGATGTCAGGGGCTGAATGGGGAGCTCCAGGATGCCGCATCGCTGAAGCTGAGGTGCGTATAGGCATGCCATGAATGCTAACTCTCACATTCGCTTATGCTGTCAACCAAACTGGTGTTATTAATGATCACATGTACAGCAGTTACAGATCAAACAGAGGCTAAGATGGCAGTTTCCTTGGCTTAAAACAATAGGAGGGTTTAGTTCTGGAAAGGTTTTACTTACCTGAGCCCGAATCTGCTGTGCGCGTCCCCCGACGTCCTCTTCTCTTCAGAGTCTGGCCATCAATTGGCTAGATTTGCTAGAATGATAGCAGTGCAGCCATTGGCTCGCGCTGCTGTCAATCACATGCAACGATGCGCGCGCACCGGGGGCGGGGCCATGTGATACAGTTGGCAGGTAATGGCCGCCGGTTGTATCACAGGAGCGCGCCTGCAAGCTCAACCCCTTGGGAGAGTGATTCCCATGAAGGGGGTTAGCTGGTGCAGGGAGGAGCCGAGACAGCTGCCGAGGGACCCCAGAAGACCAGGATCAGGGCCACTGTGTGCAAAATGAGCTGCACAGTGGAGGTAAGTATAACATGTTTGTTTTTGTTTTTTTAAACTGGAACCCTTAGTGTCCCTTTAAACTGCTGTTAAAATGCATATGTAACTATAGAGAGGTGTTGTGTATGTACAAAAATGTTATGAGTGGTACCTTCGTCCCATCGAAATAAAAAAAAATAAGAATTGGGAAGAGGCTGTGTGTGGACTTTTGAGGTACCGTATATTAACTGATGATACAGTCAAAATTAAGAAATTAGAAAAAGATTTTATTACAAAATTATATATGTTAACATATTCATAGAATAGAAGAATGAATCATGACAATCATGAAGGGACTTTGTTACATCCTATCGTTACCCAATATAACATTGAAAACATCCACAGAAAATACTTAGTCATTGCTCAACATGTTTTGCGGGTTTAGCCGCTTCTTCAGGAGCTCTTATTGTATGATCAAGTGGTAAATAGATAGGATTGTCATGTGACTAAAGAAATAGAGAAAACACATACATGTTACATTATTGTGAATATATATGGTCACATTTTATGTAAAAAGAATGTAACTATGTAATTATTTGTATCTCTTCTAGGTCCATTCCCTGTGTTAAGCTTGATGGTAGGGTCAGCTGTGATGAGGTTAGTCCCAGATCCTGTCGATGAGGATGGAACAGTGAATTATAATGTACTAAATAACACAGACGAATTGACAATTGCTGAACAAAGAGTTCTTGTTGCTGCATCTGTTACAGTACTTGTTGGTATATTCCAGGTCAGTATCCTACTCATGTAGCAAAAAAAAAATATTATGACCATTAATTGAGTTATTGAGTGTATTTAAACTATTAAGGATGTGAAATATTTTCTAAACATTTCCATGTTCTAAAGCAAATCAGATAAATAAAGATTCCTCTACTATGGAGATTGTGAATGCCATAGCCTAATAAACTGTCTCAGAATGGTGTGGATCCCCTGTGTCATCAGTAGTAGGCCTAGGACCCCCTGAGGTATGGAGACCAAAGAGTGTCTTTCCTTTGAAGGGACCAGTGTGTTTGGATTTGACACTCCCACATCACAGCCTTCCTCTACTGGTTTTAGCCGGGTGACTACTTAACCGAATCAACAGACAAAAAGTAATCCACAAAAAGACATGTTTTCGCAGATAGTATTTAGGTTAAATAGTGACACAAAGAGAAGGCCAAGGCAGCTAAAGTTCTGACAACAATAGAACTACTGCATCAGCCAAGAAGGTGAACAAGTGGTATCACAGAGCACAAGAAAATCTGCTGGGTAACAAACAAAATTCACACAAATCATGAACAGTCCCTAACAATAGAATGAGTTCTTCACAGGAATTGAGCAAACTAAGTGCTAATGGGAAGAGGTTGAAGAGCGACAAACGGATTTAGTCTACTATTAATAAGACAGCGATTTTGACAGCGACACCAGATTTTGAGGGACTATCCATGATCCCTCTGTCCCTCTTTCTTCATCATGTATCCCTCATTTTGGTCTAATCTATATAGTTTTATAGTTTTACCATGGCAGAATGGCTCCCCTGGATGAGCTGCCGTAACTGTACAATCGCTCGTGACAGTGCGAGAAATGGTTCTCTCAGGGGAGAGGAGACAGATTGTGTGTTCATACTGAGTATGAACACCGACCCCCCAATCCCCTAGTCAGCCCCCCCCCCCCCCCCCCCCCGCACAGCTAGAACACATCTAGGACAGTTAACCCCATGAACGCCCCCTAGTGTTAACCCCTTCCCTGCAAGTGACATTTATACAGTAATCAGGGCACTTTTATACCACTGATCGCTGTATAATTGTCAATGGTTCCAATGTGTCAAAAGTGTCCGATCTGCCATAATTCTATCCACTATTTTGTAGACACTATTGGGTAGATTCAGGTAGGGGCGCGCTAATTTGCGGTGGCGTAGCCTAGCGTGTTTACACTACACCGCCTTAAGTAAGAGAGGCAAGTACATGATTCTCAAAGCACTTGCCTCCTTACTTAGGGCGGCGTAGTGTAAACGCGGCGGGCGTAAGGGCACCTAATTGTAATGGTAATGAGGCTTGACCTCAAGTTTTTGACATTTTTTAGCTACTGCGCATGCGCCGGGCGCCTACATTTCCCAGTGCGCATTGCGGCTAAGTACGCCGTACGGGCCTATTGATTTTGACGTGGACGTAAACGACGTAACTCCCGATTCGCGGACGACTTACGTAAACGATGTAAAAAATTCGAACCTCGCGGCGGGAACGGCGCCCATATTTTAACATTGTTATTCCACCTAATAGGTGGAATAACTTTAGGCCTTACGGAAACGGAGTAAATCGACTGCGACGGCCGGGCGTCCGTTCGTGAATCGTAGAATATGTAAATGAGTTTCTACGCCGGCCGCAATGGAAGCGCCACCTAGCGGCCATCCGAAAAATTGCAATCTAAGATAGGACGGCGCAAGCCGTCGTATCTTAGATATGTTTAAGCGTATCTCTGTTTGAGCATACGCTTAAACATACGTCGGCGTAGATTCTGAGTTAGGTCAACTTATCTACTGATAAGTCGGCCTAACTCTACCTGAATCTACCTATATAACTTTTGTGCAAACCAATCAATATATGCTTATTGCGATTTTGTTTACCAAAAATATGTATAAAAATACATATTGGCCTAAACTGAGGAAAACATATATATATATTTTTAAATTGGGATATTTATTATAGCAAAATTGAAAAGATATTGGGGGTTATTTACTAAAGGCAAATTCACTTTGCACTACAAGTGAAAGTGCACTTGAAATTGCACTGAAAGTGCACCTGGAAGTGCAGTCGCTGTATATCCGAGGGGGACGTGCAAGGAAAATAAAAAAACAGCATTTTAGCTTGCACATGATTGGATAATAAAATCAGCAGAGCTTCCCCTCATTTCAGATCTACCTCTCAGATTTGCAGCGACTGCACTTCCAAGTGCACTTTAGTGAAATTCCAAGTGCACTTTGCACTTGCAGTTTGCAATTGTAGTGCAAAGTGGATTTGCCTTTCGTACATAACCCCCATTATGTTTTTTTCAAAATTGTTGCTCTTCTTTTGTTTAAAGCACAAAAAATAAAAATTGCAGAGGTGATCAAATACCACCAAAAGAAAGCTCTATTTGTGGAAAAAAAAAAGACTTCAATTTTGTTTAAGTACAGCGTGGCACGACCGCGCAATTGTCAGTTAAAGCGATGCAGTGCCGTATCGCAAAATATGGCCTGGTCATTGAGCAGCAAAATCTTCCGGGGCAGAAGTGGTTAAAAAGTGTTTCCCAGTGCTAAACTTTTCATCCAAATTCTAAATTTCACCATTTGTAAAAAGGAATAGTAGTGTTAAAAAAAAACACTTGTGGGTTTAACTTACAATTTTTGTTGTATAATTCTCCTTTAAAGAGGGGGGGGTGGAGGGAAGGAAGTGCTCTGCTTACACACTTTCTCTAATAGATGGGTTGTATGGGGGTATGGGTTGGGACGTATACATATACTGTTGTTTATTGCCTAAATAATACAGTTGGAGGGTTTAAAAAAACTAAGGGCCAGATCCACAAAGGGGATACGCCGGCGTATCTACTGATACACCGTCGTATCCCTGTTTCTATCATTGGAACTGATCCACAGAATCAGTTTCCAATAGATAGGCAGAAGATCCGACATGTGTAAGGTACTTATACTGTCTGATCTTAGGATGCAGTACCGCATCCGCCGCTGGGGGGCATTTCGAGTCGAAATGCCGCTTCGGGTATGCAAATTAGCACTTACGGAGATCCACAAAGCTTTTCAGCTTCGTTTTTTCTCCATAAGTATTAGTTTGCAATCGTAAAATTAGGGCTGCTTTTACAAGGCCTAAACTGTTTAGGCCTTGTAAAAGTAGACCCTTCTATCCCGCGTCGCCGTCTTTTTTTTTTCAAATTTTTTTTTTCCCGCCGCAACTCGTATTTTTTTTTACGCCCGTCGCGATTCTCAAAACCCGGCGCAACGTAAAACCGCGCAAAGCACGTCGGGAAAATGACGTCGTGAGCATGCGCAGTACGGCCGGCGCGGGAGCGCGCCTAATTTAAATGGGACTCGCCCCATTTGAATAGGAACGCCTTGCGCCGGCCGGATTTAAGTTACACAGCCGAAAATTTCTAGGTAAGTGCTTTGTGGATCGGGCACTTAGGTAGAAATTTTCCGGCAGTGTAACTTAAATGGGAATATTTAAGTTACGGCGGCTGGCTGTGGATCTGGCCCTAAGACACACATTTTCATAACTTTAGATTTCGGTCATGTGTAGTACACCTGCAAGATATAGTAGCTGGACAAATCCCTTTGTACATACAAATATCAAAAGGGAAGAATATAAAAAGAAAAATATATATATATAAGTAAAAAAAAAGGGAAAATTGTGCTGACCACTGTTTCATTGTTTCCATACAGCTGGTGTTTGGATTGTTACATGCAGGGTTTATAGTTATTTACCTGTCAGACCCTCTCATAAGTGGTTTTACTACTGCAGCTGCTATACATGTTCTAGTGTCCCAGCTTAAGTTTGTACTTGGACTAAAGATATCAAACTTCAGTGGACCTTTGTCACTGTTTTTCGTGAGTATCTTTTATTTTATTTATTTTTTGCTTTTTTTATTGCTTATTCACACTATGTACAATTATTGCATTTTTTCACATAGAAAAATGCAGGTAACTGCAATTACACGCAGAAAACAAAAATATTTGTTGTCTTGTTCACACCAGAACGTAGTGCTAGACTGCCTTCCAGAGTAGTTTGATATTATGCAGAAGTACAGGGGATTGCCTGTATCTGAACACTTTGTTACATATATCTGCTGCATCTATTCACATAAAAGATTTTTACATGCTGCCATTGTTTAGCAACAGTATATAAAGTGTAACATCATGTAAACATCAATATTTAGTTGTATGAATAAAGTTTTATTTTATTGTATTTCTGTTCCCCCGTCTCAAAATGCAGCCCGCGGTTCGGGACTGGCACAAACGCGGTGACGTCAGCACGTCGCTCCTCCCTACGTGTTTTGTTACAGATGACAATGAAGATATTTGCCAGCACACCATGGAACGACATGTCTGACATGCCTGACGAAGGGGTCCTGCGTGACTCTGAAACGTTGCACTCTCCCTGTGTTGTGAGCATGCAATAAATTATCTGTTTGGATGCTATTTATGTCGTTCCATGGTGTGCTGGTAAATATCTTCATTGTGACTTGAACCAGTATCCAGCTGGTTGTTGCTGTGGCACCCAAATTGGAAGAGCTTATCCAGGAAAGTGTGCGATGGGAATATGAAGTATTACTTGTCACAGAAGACGTTGTCCTCTAGCCCCAGGACAATGTCATCAATTTTTTTGTGTTTTTTATCTGCAAGTTTTACTTCTCATTGATGTAAGTGCAACATCTTTTTTTACTTAAATAAACCATAAGATTTCACACAATGGAGGTTTTATCTTTTCTTGGAACCCCTTTATGATCGAGTCCATTGGGCGGTGGAGGCCTAATAGCGCAATCTCCCTGGTTCATCAAAGGCCCTGGCTGGGTATAGCCACAAGTGTCTTAGACCTCCCGTTATAGGAGGTCTCAGGAGCTGGTAAGCGGTAATTTTATGAGGTGGAGGTGTAATTATCCACGTTTAAGGGATTCTTTGAATATCACGTCACTATATAGACTTCCATGCTTTTTATGCATATAGACTTTCTTCATCAATTGTTCATATTTTCCCCCCAATTTTTTTTTATTTAGCACTGTTTATTTTTGATTTATTGTTTATGGTGTGTATATCTCACATGAAAATTGCAGCTTGCATGGTCACACATTGGTTTATTTCTGATAGCGCTGTATTATTTTTTGATTTACATAGAGCAAGGGTCCTGCCCTGCCACTGTTGGTCAGGGAACAAGATTTGTTACTCAGATTATAACTGCTTTGGAGAGAAAACAATCTGTTTTAGCCCAGGTTCACACTGACAGCGGGAATGAATTTGTGCGAGTTCAGCTGAACTTGCACAATTTCGTTTCAATGTCAGTCCCGACTTCGGGGACGCTTTCAGAGACTTCTGTGTGGGTTGCTGCACAGATGTCAATGGAAATCGCACCCTGATGTCGCTAAAAGTAGTACAGAAACTACTTTTGCAAATGCGGCGTTGCACCGATTTAGACGTGCCATTGCCGGCAAGTTCCCACCAATTTGGCATGCGATTTGACATGTCAAATTGCATGCCAAATCGCTCCAATGTGAACCAGGGCAGAATATGCACTACTTTGTTTTGATACACCTGAAATATATTTTACTCGTTTAAACTGAAGCTTTGATTGGGCTTTAAAAAAGCTGATATATGTTTTTTTTTATGATTCTGTTATTGCAGACACTAGAGGACATCTTTCAGAAGATAAATAATACAAACATCGCTGACCTTGCTACATCAATCATCATTATGGTTGTGGTCCTTATTGTTAAAGAACTGAATGATCGATATCAGATAAAAATACCCATCCCCGCTGAGCTAATAATGGTAAGATTTATGGCATTTTTTTATTAATTCGTTTTTTTATTAGAAATGGCGGTGATCTGTGATTTTTATCGTGACTGTGACATTATGGCGGACACATCAAACACTTTTGATGATATTTTAGGACCATTGTCATTTATACAGCAATCAGTTCTATAAAAATGCACTGATTACTGTGTAAATGACACTGGCAGGGAAGGGGTTAGCCACTAGGGGGCGAGGAAGGGGTGAAGTGTGTCCTAGGTAGTGATTCTAACTGTGTAGGGGCCGGGCTACCAGTGACATGACATTGTTCACTGCTCCCGATGACAGGGAGCAGTAGATCAGTGTCCTGTCACAAGGCAGAACATGGAAATGCCTTGTTTTCATGGGCATCTCCCCGTTCTGCCACTCCGTGACACGATCGCAGGACACCGGCAGACATCAAGTCCGCGGGTCCCGCGGGCATGGTCACGAAGCTTGCGGCAGGGGAGCGCGCGTACAGGTACGTTGCTTTGCGCAGCCTGCCATTCTGCCAAAGTATAAGTACAGGAGGCGGTCGGCAAGCGGTTAAGGTCTGCTGCATGTAAGCCAAACTAAAGGTATTAGAAAAAGTAACTTCTTTTTTTAAACTCCCTAGGCCTAAATTAGCATTTAATCCTTGAGTGCAATGGCAGCCCAACTGCAAGGGACGATTGCTCCTTTCCCTGAAGATATGCGTTAAAAAATGTGTGTATTTTCCATATTGCCTTTAAGCCTACATGTAAATGACCCTCTCCCACTGTACAGTATGGAGTCTGTCATTTCTGAAACTGTTAAGCCCCGTACTCATGATCAGAACATCGTACAAAAAATACCACTTTTGAAACGATCGTACGATAATCTGATCGTTAGTACACAACTGTCGTCCAAAATTTTCCCAAGGGACAGACATGAAACATTTTCCCGTACAATACCAGATTGTATGATTTTCATTTAATCAGTACAGTTTTTTTCTGAAAATACAATACAAATACACTACAACACATTACATCAATTCTGAATTTTTATTTTGTCGTACGAGAAATTTCGTACTTTAGAAACCTATTTGTTTTTCGATATAGAGACTAGTATCCCAAAAAACGATCATTCATCCAATAATCTTATTGTGTGTACTAGGCTTTAGACTGTTATGCTGATGCTCTGTCTACTAGACTTTGAATTGCCAACCTGGAGCATGATGAAGCCTTTTCTTTAAGTTTATTGATTCTTGTTCTAAGTCAGTTACTCAGAGAGCAGTAACGCCAGAGAGTATGCATAACTACCAGGCAACTATCAGGTGGCAAGCCCTAATATTTCTTCCATGAGAGAGGTACTTTAAGATTGTGACTCCATGTATAATTTGTGTTAAAAATATTTGTTGGCATGTTTTATTTTGAGTCTACAAACATGAGGGTTCTGCTCCAGAAAATATTATTTTTACATTAAAGGGGTTGTAAAGGTTTTTTATTTTCTAAATAGGTTCCTTTAAGCTAGTGCATTGTTGGTTGATTTACATTTTCCTTTGATTTCCCTTCTAAATATTTTTTTCTTTGTTTTCTTTGTCTGAATTTCTCACTTCCTGTTCCTCTTCAGTAAGCTGTTCTGGCTGACTAACCCCCATGGATGATGGTGGAAAGCTTACTGAGGAGAAACAGGAAGTGAGAAATTCAGACAAAGAAAACAGAACATTTAGAAGACTCGGGCTTGCCTCGCTGCAGCCAGAGACAAAGTTACTTACCTTGTCCCTGGATCCAGCGATGCCACCGCGCCACACAGCGTCCTCCTGTGCCGCTGATCTCCGTTCCCTGCGACGTTACGACGCACGGGAGCGGAGAACGGCGCCAAATTCAAAAACGTAAACAAACACATTACATACAGTATACTGTAATCTTATAGATTACAGTACTGTATGTAAAAAATACACACCCCCCTTGTCCCTAGTGGTCTGCCCAGTGCCCTACATGTACTTTTATATAATAAAAACTGTTATTTCTGCCTGCAAACTGGAAATTGGAAATTCGTCATAAAAAAATAAAAGTAATGACAGCGACAATTCTGCAACTGAGCAAATTTCAGTGATTTTGAGTTGATTACATTATTGAATAATTTTTATTAGAATTATATTATTATTTGTTATAATTATTTATAATTATTTATTATATTATAATTTATAATTTTGTTTTTAAAAAAATGTCATACCCGGGATGCCTATTAGAAGCTTGTTTGGTCAGATTTAAGTGAGTTATTCCTAAGAATTACAGGCCTACAGTATAAAACGCCAAATTTCCTTACAAATAATGGTCCCGCTTTCAGCACCTTTTTTCTGAAATAATCATACCGCCAGGGAAGTTAAAGGCGCCTATTTAGAAAATAAAAAACAAACCTTTACAATCCCTTTAACTGTTATAGTATATAAATGCCTGTAATATATAATGATTAAATAACCTGGTTAATATTTTGTGTTACAGACCATTTTAGCAACTGGCATATCATATGCATTTGACTTCAGTAGAAAATTTCATGTACAGATAATTGGAGAATTAGAAAGTGGGTAAGTGTGTCTGTAGTGATATGAAGGGTTTTCCGGGGAAAGACTTGCACACTGCACTGGGTAGCCCTATAAAATAAAAGGGTTGAGAACTAACATTATGTCCCATTTAGATCTCTTCATTTTAGTGTTTAGCTTAAAAGATGATAGGGCCATGCCACCTTAGCTTGCAAGCCATGAGGTAAAGATTGTAAAAATGTGTAAGGAAAAGTTAAACACTCTGGGCCAGATTCACAGTGGACTTACGACGGCGTATCTCCACGTACGCCGTCGTAAGTCCGAATGTGAGCCGTCGTATCTTAGAATCAGTTACGCATAGATTTGGCCAACATACGAGCGGCGTAAGTCTCCTACGCCGTCGTATCTTGGGTGCATATTTACGCTGGCCGCTAGGGGCGCTTCCGTAGATTTACGCGTCAAATATGTAAATTAGGTAGATACCCTGATTCACGAACGTACTTGCGCCCGCTACGCCGTTTACGTTAGGCTTACGTCCGGCGTAAAGTTACCCCTGCTATATGAGGCGCAGCCAATGCAAAGTATGGATGTCGGCAAGCGTATCTTTTTACGTGCGTAGGTTACGTTCACGTCACAGGCATTGGGCCTGGCATATCTTATGGAGTAAATTAGACGTGATACTGAGCATGCGCGCGCATGCACGGTCGTTAGGCGCGTCATTTACATTTGGTCACGATTCATTTACATACAACACGCCCCCTACCAGCCTATTTTGAATTAGGCGGGCTTACGCCGGCCAATTTACGCTACGCTGCCGCAACTTACGGAGCAAGTGCTTTGTGAATACTGCACTTGCCTGTCCAAGTTGCGGAGGCGTAGCGTAAATAGGATACGCTACGCCCGCACAAAGATACGGCCAGATACGTGAATCTGGCACTCTTACTGTAAATGGCTGCACCACACAAATAATGTGATATTATTGTACCAAATAATAAAATAAAATAAATACCTCTAGTGTGTAAATAAACTGGAGGTAATTAAGACCAACTTTAAGTTAGCGTACCGAAACAGGTAAAGTTTTTGTCTTTGTATGCTGTGTTGCAGAGCAGAACATTTTCCGCCGTTACCCTCTTCTCATCTCCACACCTGTCACTGGTTGTTAAAGCGGTAGTAAACTCCATAAACAAACAAAAATCAATTTCCTCCTGCAAGGCGATGTGATAATGTGCTAGTATGCATCACATACTAGCATATTATGTGAAATGTACCTAAAATGAAGCCCTCCAGTGGCACGCTGCCACTGCTCACAGGGCTTCCACCTTCACTGGGTTTTCCTTACGGGTTTGTGAGCTCCAGTCTTATAAAAGGACAATCCGCAATGATGTCACTCCCGTACATGCGTGTGGGAGACTTCACAGCCAACAGTCTCCTAACAATCAGTGATGCTACAGTGGGCAGAGCCTTACTGGAAATCTAACAAACTCTCTCCTTGTGATTGACAACAGGCAGGGGGCAGATTCTATAGCCAATAGTAGGCTGTATATTAGCCAATGATCCACCCACTGCCTGCTGTCAGTCACAAGGACAAGGATGGACTGGCCATTGGGACTACAGGGAGTTTCCCGGTGGGCCGATGGCTCAGTGGGCCGGCCTCAGTGACAGGGGACCGCCGCCCCCCTCCACTCCTCTGTCTCTCCCTTCCCGCAGCGCTCACCTTTGGGGAACAGAGAAGCAGGCGGAGCACCAGAGGAGCAGGGGGGATGACAGAGGAGCATGGGGGAGGGAACAGACAGCTGACTCAACAGCTATGGCCTGGGAGTTTCTCACTTCTGCCTAATCTTGTCCCATAAGGGGGAGCACCAAACTGATTCTTTGCCCCGGGTGAAATAATGTCTAGCTTCCCCACTGGTACTGCCTATAAGAGTACCAATACCAGCCGTTCTACTCTAGTAAAGTAGAACGGCTAGTGGCTAGTGAAGGTGGAGAGGGGGCTTGGATGGCCTGGGGGGGTGCGGGAGTTGTCCGGCCATGGGAGAGACCTGTCAAAGTGGGCCAGTCTGGATGAAGTCCAGGGCCAAATTTTTGTCTCAGTCCAGCCCTGCACAAGGACATCAGTGGACTTGATGGGGAACGAGTGTCTGCAAAACCCCATAAGGCTCCATCCACCCTGCCTTAAAACTCCCAGCTGCTACAGTGTCTGTGTGACAGCTGTGGAGGAAAGAGGAAGTTGGCTGCAGCCGAGCCCCCCCAACGTGTTTCATTCTGGGGAACCATGAGTAAGCTCTGGGGCGGAGTGAAACATGTTCTACAGTACAGCTTGGCTGGAGACCGAACTAAGGCTGTCATTTCACATATCCACAGGGTCTTGCAGTGATGTGTGGCACATAGGACCTATTTTTGTCTGTCGGAAAAGTAGATGTTTAGATTTTT